>NC_090271.1:80849342-81160526 GCF_040414725.1 Anabrus simplex | reverse complement strand
TGCGTTGCCCGCTACACAGGGGGGCCGGGCACAAAATATTTGTTACTGTAGCTTTTGTTTTCGGACCCCGCCGCTCAAATCCTAACCCCCCACCGAAAAATAAATTCTGGGTACGGCATTGAGGACGGTCAGTTTTCTTTTGAGTTATTAAAAATGGAGTGGCACTCTAAATACTGAGCTCCAATTCCAAAAGGTGTCATAAGGAGTCCTTTTTCCTATTTAGCATTAATGTACTCCGATGTTCTTTTCAACAGTTCACCAATTTACACTTCCGCTTGGTTGCGTGAGTGAATGTGCTTATCACGCACATAATAAGCGCTCCACTTCTCCGTCCCTCTGTCTTCACGCAAGCAGTCTAGTCCTGCTGTCTGTGCACGTCTGTGCACTACGCTACGAGGACGGAGCGCTCTTTGTGAGACCGCGGATGGCCAGATGCCTATCACTGCCCATGCAGCGAGACAAGTGATACAACAATGTATTAGTGATTCTGATAATACGTTATTGAGTGTAAATTCACTGTTAAATGTATAGAAATATTCATTGTTCGGGCTCGCGTACGAGACAGGCAAATGATTAATGATTTTTCCCTATTTTCAAACCAGTCGAATGCTGGGGATGTACCGTAATTAAGGCCACGGCCACTTTCTTCCCAATACTAGCCTTTCAGATCCTTGCGTCGGCGATACCGAAAAAAAAAAAAAAAAAATTCCATGTGTTATTACGACGTTAAACCAGTAGCAAAATGTAATCCCGGGCTTAGTAATACATCTAGTGTTGTTCTTTCTGACCGGCTCCGTGGTGTAGAGGTAGCGTGCCTGCCTTTTTCTCGGTGGCTGCGGGTTCGATTCCCGGCCAGGTCAGGGATGTTTACCTGGATCTGAGAACTGATTCGAGGTCCACTCAGCTTACATGATTTCAAGAGGAGATATCTGACGGTGAGATAGCGGCCCCGGTCTAGAAAGCCAAGAATAACGGCCGAGAGGATTCGTCGTGCTGACCACACGACACCCCATAATCTGTAGGCCTTCGGGCCGGGCAGCGGTCGCTTGGTAGGCCATGGCCCTATGGAGCTGTTGTACCATGGGGTTTGGATTGTTTTCTGGTTTGGTTCTTCTTTCTGGCATTTTTCCCAATTTCTTGGAGTTGGCAAGTTTGTAGAGTTGTTACAGTTTTACGGCCGGATGCCCTTCCTGATGCCCACCTTATGTGAGAGGATATAATCGCTATTGCGTGCTTCTGTGATGGTTAGTAGTATGATGTTAAAATACCCGACCCAGCCTGGAATGGAACCCGTGACCCTCTGAACCGGACCATTCAATAGATCTAGTGGTTTAAAACATAAATATTGTATAATATTTTGGCATATTTTAAACATGTTTTGTATCTCTTATACAGTGCAAATTTCATTGTCTTCAGTAAAACGCGGTTCGGGTTGACAGACGATTTGTTTTAAGAGCGTTCGTATTAAGAGTACAGAAGCTAATGGTATGAAATTATGCCCCAAATCAGTCTCTGGACAAGAACAAACAGCAATTTAAAATAATCAAAGCAGCAAAGTACTGCCAGTGTAAAAAAAAAATGATTTAAATTGTCTGAGATAAACCAGGTCAGTAGAAAAGTTGAGAAATTGTCACTCATCTTGCGAAGGGGATACGAGAATTGGTAACTTACAGTCAGACATTGAGACGTGAAGGCATGATAAACTTTGAGCGGTCCCCGATCTCTGTCGAAGCAGATCTTACCTCTCATGAAGCCGTCAGTGATCCAACATCCCTGTTATCCACAGTAAATCGAAGAACGTTCTCTGACAGTTCAATAAAGCAAGTAGGCTACTTAAATAATTAATAATGCTTTTTCATAGATTTCCAGTAGATTAGGAAAAGTGTTCAAAAACGGAAACTTATTCGCTCGTTGGGAAGAAGAGGGCCACAAGTGCAAAATGGTACTTCTGAGATAAATGCAATGTAAGATTTAAAAAGGTCTAGTAAATTCAGTTTTTAATATATTTTATACATGTTATTTATATATTATATACTTATACATTCATGAATTGCAAATTTTCTCAGTAGTATCAGTTTTGCATTTGCGGGCCTCTTCTTCTCAAGGTGCGTATTGACGGCCAGCTTATTTGGACATTATGAACCGTACTCAGTTAACCTTCCATTGTAAATATACATTTCACGGTTAGGTAGCACTCTGAGCGTTCGTAAAACAGGAGTAGATTGCGCAAAACGAGTGAGGTGGTTCAATCTGACCTTCACTGCAAGCTGCGCTTACATAATCAAAGAAAGCTTTTGTGGTGTTTACCATGTAAGAAACAAATACAGGGTTCTTCAGGTTAACCCGGAAAGGACCAAGATAGAAATAATTTGGCAAGAGCTACTGGAGGTGTATATTTCATTATAAATAATAAATAGGAAGGCCGCTAATCAGTAACAAAATTTGACTCTTCTTCTCCTTTTTCTACCGCTTATCCCACACCTGTGGGGTCACTGGTGCGAACTGTGTCGCACATGCGGATTTGGCCCTGTTTTACGGACGGATGCTCTTCCTGACGCCAATCCTATATCGAGGGATGTAATCACTATTGCGTGTTCCTGTGGTGGTTGGTAGTGTAATGTGTTGTATGAAAATGAAGAGGGAAGTGATGGGACAAACACAAACACCCAGTCCCCGGGCCAGAAGAATTGATCAGATTAAAATCCCCGACCCGGCAGGGAATCGAACCCGGGACCCTCTGAACCGAAAGCCAATGAGTCGGACTAACAAAACTTGACTCACGAATTATATTTGAGCAGATGTTAATATCTCATTTCACGCTCTTTTATTTATTTTGAATAAACTTTATTCGGCTTTCTCCATAATTGGGGAATGCCCAGATTGACAAATCTTTAACAAAATTAGATTAAGATATGAGTGGTATTTAAAAACACATAAAAATAATAGAGGGTTTACAATAAAAAAGAACTGAAACCTCTGGTCCTACAGCCTTGATGCACCTTGGGCTACCAATTAATCGCTGCTTATTCCGATGGCCTGCAGATTGAAGTGGAGCGTGGTCAGCGTGACGTGTGCTCTTGGTCGTTATTCTTGGCTTTCTAGACTGGGGCCCAGTCAGATAGCTCCTCAGTTATAATCACATAGAGTGAGTGGACTTCGAACTAACCTTCAGATCCAAGTAAAAATCTACGATCTGGCCGAAATTTGAATCCGGGGTCTTCCGGTAAGAGGCAGGTTCGCTACACCCACACCGCGAGGCTAGCCTAAACATACTTATTTATTTTTTGTTGTTTATTGTTTTTTATATTAAAACCCCCAAAGAGCAAATCTCGTAAGAGGCGTGACGTACAGGAGATGGGTTTAGAAACCAACTATATTTAAACGAACGTGGATGTTTTTACACATTAATATAACATTAACATGGAATTTATTACCTATTCTTACATACTGCATATATCATAAAACAGATCCGTAAACATGATGGTCATACGACATAAATATTATGTCTTATTATGTATTATTATTTCTTTCTTTTAGTTGCTTTTCGTTTCTCCTTTCTGCCCTCCGGCTCCCTTTTTCCTTTTCTTTCTTTTTCCTTCCTCTTTTACTACTGACTAGAAGAAAGCAAGAAAGAAAGAAAGAAAGAAAGAAATGCATACTCTTCTGTTTCTTTCTTCTGCGATTAAACAGATTCGAAAGAAAGAATGGAAAGATCATTCTCATTATTTTCATCCCTTTTATCAGTTAAAGGAAATGCAAGATTCAGAAGATTGTTCATAATGAGCCCAAACATAAAACGAATAAAATCATGTTAATCACTAATAATAATAATAATAATAATAATAATAATAATAATAATAATAATAATAATAATAATAATAATAATAATAATAATAATAATATTTTTTTGCTATTTTGCTTTACGTCGCACCGACACAGGTATGTCTTATGGCGACGATGGGATAGGAAAGGCATAGGAATTGGAAGGAAGCGGCCGTGGCCTTAATTAAGGTACAGCCCCGGCATTTGCCTGGTGTGAAAATGGGAAACCATGGAAAACCATCTTCAGGGATGCCGACAGTGGGGCTCGAACCTACTATCTCCCGATTACTGGATACTGGCCGCACTTAAACGACTACAGCTATCGAGCTCGGTAATAATAATAATAATAATAATAATAATAATAATAATAAATGTGGTGGTAGTAGTAGTAGTAGTAATGGTTGTTGTTGTTGTTTCTCTGTTTATCATGAACTACGTGAAGATACGAAATTTGTTACTCGCGCCAGTTTATTCGACTCTATCAGTTGTATTTTGTGTATCTCCTAACATTATATATATTGAAAGAACATGCAGACATCCCTTCGCTCTACTTGCGCAGAACTAATTTGTTATGCAGATCGATTACGTTGAAATTATATTCGTGTATAAAGTTTCGAGGGCGGTTGACTGTCACAATGACGTCACTGACTACGTCATTAGCAGAGGCAGACTCCGTACCAGCCACAGGATCGATAACAAACGCATGTGACGTCGAATGGAGCAGCGTGCGTACTTTGTTGCCTTCAATTCCATTGCGAAGTAGTTTAAAGAATTGCGCGACTGTTTTATAGACTTTTTTTTACAAATTGCTTTACATCGCACCAACACAGATAAGTCGACGATGGGATAGGAAAGGATTAGGAGCGGGAAGGATATGACCGTAACCTTAATTAAGGTACAGCCTTAATTTGTCTGGTGTGAAATGGGAAACCACGGAAAGCTATCGTGAGGGTTACCAACAGTGGAGTTGACAGCTATGTGACCCAAACCACTCAGCCACGTGCTCGATACATATTCTTTTGAAGATGGTGGTGGTGGTTTGTTCCTCCTGCCCTCTTCCCAGTTATCTAGGGTTGCCACTTTGTACGGATTTAACCCAGTTTTACGGCCGGATACCTTTCCTGACGCCAACCCTATGTGGAGGAATAAATTCACTTGTTTTTGTGGTGGTTTGTAGTTTGATGTGTTGTAAGTAAATGAACATATGTATTAGGACGAACACAACGGCCTAGCCCCCAACCTAGAGGAATGAACTATATGCAGTTAAAATCATCGACCACAGAGTTCGGTAGTTGCAGTCGCTGAAGAGCGGCCAGTATTCGGGAGATAGTGGTTTCGAACCCCACTGTCGGCATCCCTGACGATGGTTTTCCGTGGTTTCCCATTTTCACACCAGGCAAATGCTGGGGCTGTACCTTAATTAAGGCCTAGGCCGCTTCCTTCCCAGTCATAGCCCTTTCCTGTCCCATCGTCGCCACAATACTTATCCCTGTCGGTGCGACGTAAAACCTATATTTAAAAAAATCATCGACCGGCCAGGAATCGAATCAGGTCCTTCTGAACAGAATCATTCAGCCAAGGAGGCAGACCATGAAGGGAGAGTGCAAAGGGATAATCAGCTCTGAAGATCCCGAGTGGTTCTTCTTTTTAATTGCATCGACTTTAGTAGGCAAAAAGCTTTCTGTGTGGATCAGTGGTAGAGTGCTGGCCGCCGGTTCCCAGATTGTGGGTTCAAACCCGCCAGGGATATTCGGATTTTCGCTGGGCGGAATAAACGTCCATTCGGCACCCCACGTCGCACGATGTCGGCATGTGAAAATCTCTATTGTCACATTTGGTGATTGTGTGTTGTGTTTGAGTCATCAGTCCACAGACTGGTTTGATGCAGCTTTCCATGCCACCCTATCCTGTGCTAACCTTTTCGTTTCTACGTAACCACAGCATCCTACTTCTGCTCTAATCTGCTTGTCATATTCATACCTTCGTTTACCCCTACCGTTCTTACCACCTACACTTCCTTCAAAAACCAACTGAACAAGTCCTGGGTGTCTTAAGATGTGTCCTATCATTCTATCTCTTCTTCTCGTCAAATTAAGCCAAATCGATCTCCTCTCGCCAGTTCGACTCAGTATCTCTTCATTTGTGATTCGATCTATCCATCTCACCTGCAGCATTCTTCTGTAACACCACATTTCAAAAGCTTCTATCCTCTTTCTTTCTGAGCTAGTTATCGTCCATGTTTCACTTCCATACAATGCCGCGCTCCATACGAAAGTCTTCAAAAACATCTTTCTAATTCCTATATCAATGTTTGAAGTGAGCACATTTCTTTTCTTAAGAAAGCTCTTCCTTGCTTGTGCTAATCTGCATTTTATGTTCTCTTTAATTCTTGCATCGTTAGTTATTTTACTACCCAAGTAACAATATTCATCTACTTCCTTTAAGACTTCATTTCCTAATTTAATATTTCCTGCATCACCTGCCTTCGTTCGACTGCACTCCATTACTTTTGTTTTGAACTTATCTATTTTCATCTTGTACTCCTTACCCAAGACTTCGTCCATACCATTCAGCAGCTTCTCGAGATCTTCTGCAGTCTCAGATAAAATAACAATATCATCGGCAAAACTCAAGGTTTTGATTTCCTCTCCTTGGATTGTGATTCCCTTTCTAAATTCCTCTTTGATTTCCTTTACTGCCTGTTCTATGTAAACACTGAAAAGTAAGGGAGACAAACTGCAGCCCTGCCTCACTCCTTTCTGGATTGCTGCTTCTTTTTCAAAGCCCTCGATTCTTATCACTGCAGACTGATTTTTATACAAATTGTAGATAATTCTTCGTTCTCGGTATCTGATCCCAATCACCTTCAGAATCTTAAATAGCTTGGTCCAATCAACATTATCGAATGCCTTTTCTAGATGTACGAATGCCATGTACGTGGCCTTGTCCTTCTTGATTCGATCCTCTAAGATCAGACGTAAAGTCAGGATTGCTTCACGTGTTCATACATTTCTTCTGAAGCCAAATTGATCTTCTCCCAACTCAGCTTCAAATTGTTTTTCCTTTCTTCTGTAAACTATACGTGTTAAAATTTTGCAGACATGAGATACTAAACTAATGGTGCGATAGTTTTCACACCTGTCAGCACCGGCTTTCTTGGGAATAGATAAAACAACATTCTGCCGAAAATCGGATGGGACTTCTCCTGTCTCATACACCTTACACATCAAATGGAATAACCTTGCCATGCTGGTTTCTCCTAAGGCAGTCAGTAATTCAGAGGGAATGTCATCAATTCTATGTGCCTTGTTCCTATTTAGGTCGCTCACAGCTCTGTCAAATTCTGACCTCAAAATTGGGTCTCCCATTTCATCAGCATCAACAGCATCTTCTTGTTCCAGAACCAAATTATCATATCTTCACCTTGATACAACTGTTGGATATGTTCCTGCCATCTTTCTGCTTTGTTTTCTTTCCCTAGAAGTGGCTTTCCATCTGAGCTCTTAATATTCATACACCTAGATTTCCTTTCTCCAAAGGTTTCCTTGATTTTCCTGTATGCAGCATCTACCTTTCCTAGGACCATACAACCTTCGACACCCTTGCACTTCTTCAGCCAGTCTTCCTTAGCTACCTTGCACTTTCTATCCACTGCATTCTTTAATCGCCTGTATTCTTTTCTGCCCCCTTCATTTCTAGCATTCTTGTATTTTCGTCGCTCATCAATCAGGTCTATTATCTCCTGAGTTATCCTCTGATTCTTAGTTGATCTTTTCTTCCTCCATAGCATTTCTTCAGCAGCCCTTGTGACTTCATTTTTCATGACTATCCACTCTTCCTCTATTGTGTTTCCTTCAGCCTTTTCATTTAGTCCTTTTGCAACATGTTCCTTGAAACAATCCCTCACACTCTTTTCTTTCTACTTGTCTAGACTCCATCTTTTTGCATTCCTTCCTTTCTTCAATTTCTTCAGCTTCAGATGGCATTTCATGACCCACAAGTTGTGGTTCAAGTCCACGTCTGCTCCTGGGAAAGTTTTGCAATCCAACACCTGGTTTCTGAATCTCTGCCTAATCATAATGAAGTCAATTTATACCTTCTCATGTCTCCAGGTCTCGTCCACGTATAAAGCCGTCGTTTGTGGTGTTTGAACCAAGTATTGGCAAGGACTAAATTATGATCTGTGCAGAATTCAACCAGCCGATTTCCTCTTTCGTTCCTTTGTCCCAGTTCGAATTCTCCTACTGTATTACCTTCTCTTCCTTGGCCTACCACTGCATTCCATTCTCCCAACACAATTAGATTCTCGTCACCTTTTACATATTGTATTAAATCTTCTATCTCTTCATATGTTCTTTCGATTTCCTCATCATCCGCTGAACTAGTAGGCATATAGGCCTGCACTATTGTGGTGGGCATTGGTTTGGTGTCTATCTTGACGACAATAATTCTTTCACTATGCTGGTCGTAGTAGCTTACCCGCTGCCCTACTTTCTTATTCATTATTAATCCAACTCCTGCATTTCCTCTGTTTGATTTTGTTTTGATAATTCGGTAGTCACCTGACCAAAAATCCTGTTCTTCCTACCAACGTACTTTACTTATACCAACTACATCTAACTTTAGTCTATCCATCTCTCTTTTCAGATTCTCTAATCTACCACAACGATTCAAACTTCTAACATTCCACGCTCCGACTCGCAAAATGTCAGTATCCATCTTCCTGATGATGCACCCTCTCGTGTAGTCCCCACCCGGAGATCCGAATGGGGGACTAGTTTACCTCCGGAGTAATGTACCCGGGAGGAAGCCATCATCAGTTCATCATTCATACAGAGAGAGAGAGAGAGAAAGAGAGAGAGAGAGAGAGAGAGAGAGAGAGAGAGAGAGAGAGAGAGCTGCATGTCCTCGGGAGTTAGTTACGACGGTAGTTTCCCGTTGCTTTCAGCCGTGTAGCAGTATCAACACAGCTAAGCCATGTTGAGTATTATTACAAGGCCATATCAGACAATCATCCAGACTGCCGCCCTTGCAACTTCCGAAAGGCTTTCGATGAACTCCTTAGTCTGGTCTCTCAACAGATACCCATCCGGTATGGTTGCACCTGCGGCTCGGCTATCTGCTTCATTGCGACACGCAAGCCTCCCCACCGCGGCAAGGTCACATGGTTCGCAGGGGAGGATTTGGTGATTACCCTGAAAAATTAACTAAAAACTTAGTCATTAAGTCGCCCTACAGAGATCCGTTTCCCTGTCATCTGGAGTAAAACGGAACGCAGGCAGCTTAAATGGCGTCCGATCAAAATGCTTGCACATGGTATTCATTTATTTATTTATTTATTTATTTATTTATTTATTTATTTATTTATTTATTTATTTATTTATTTATTTATTTATTTATTTATTTATTTTTGCTATTTGCTTTACGTCGCACGGACACAGATATGTCTTATGGCGACGATAGTATAGGAAAGGCCTAGGAAGTGGAAGGAAGCGGCCGTGGCCTTAATTAGGATACAGCCCCGGCATTTGCCTGGTGTGAAAATGGGAAACCACGGAAAACCATCTTCAGGGCTGCCGACAGTGGGGCTCGAACCCACTATCTCCCGATTACTGGATACTGGCCGCACTTAAGCGACTGCAGCTATCGAGCTCGGTTATTTATTTATTACCTGGCCGAGTGGCTCAGACGGTTGAGGCGCTAGCCTTCTGACCCCAACTTGGCAGGTTCCATCCTGGCTCAGTTCGGTGGTATTTGAAGGTGCTCAAATACGTCAGTCTCGTGTCGGTAGATTTACTAGCACGTAAAAGAACTACTGCGGGACTAAATTCCGGCACCCCGGCGTCTCCGAAAACCGTAAACATGTCGTGGGCCGTACAAATAAATAACATTTATTTATTTATTTATTTATTTATTTATTTATTTATTTATTTATTTATTTATTTATTAGCCCAAAATAGCCGTCTCCGACAGATAATGAAGACCCTTGGCGGAGCGAAATGTAAAAGCCTACACTATCCGAAACCGAGGGTGTTAGCGCTATGCCCGGCCGCTTTTGCCACAGGAATTAATTTGTTACACCCCGGGGCATGAAGTGTAATTCGCTTTTCTAGATGTCTGGAGTTCGAGGAAAGAAACCCGTACTTTATTAGCCACGTTGCACAACAAGACTGAAGTATCAAAGTTTTAATCCCGATGAAGGAAGAACCTGTCCTTTATGTTGATTTCAACGCCCATTCTTCCAAAATACTGCGATGCTACGTTTCTTCAAATTCTGATTCCAGTTAATACATGGCCTGACTTAAAAATGGTGCACGGTAAACCGCGAAACAGAGTCAAGGCAGCGTCGAAAGAGCTAACCAGGACATAGAGAATATGATAACCACCTGGTTGCAAGACCACAAAACATCAAAATGGAATGAAGACTTAAAGATTCAGCGTATGAAAAATAGGACATTGCATAGCGGGATAAAAATATCCCCGTATGAGGTAATCTTCTGTTGCCCCCGAGACACGGCGTATCTAGTTCAAAACTACCAACTGTGGTACTGGCAAATTTAGAAACAGAATATGATCTTCAATACGCAATTAATCAAATTTAGCAACAACAAGAAAACGAAATTCAAAGTAACGAGAATGGTAATCCTGATGAAAATAAAACAAACCAAAATTTATCAAGTGTGGAAAAGCTCGTAGATGATAGTGATTATGTCCTCACTGACCTGGTCAAGTCTACTCAGGACATCAAGAGACAGACAAAAGAATCTTTCTACTGTCTAGAACAACAAGCTAAATACATGTAGAAACCTCAGATCTCATTCATCCGCCAGATAGAAAAATGGACATCAGTTCGAATTCCTGTCCCCGATGTTGACCGCGGTAGAGGAGATGCTCGATCTATCCTTAGCGTGGTACTGGAGGTTGTCGATGATCGATTTTATCGAATTGAATCGAGAAATGGAATTCTAAAGCAGCTTTTCTCAAGGTAAGTTTTCAAAGTTTAAAAAAAGATATATATCTCTCTCCTCTCTCTCGCTGCCCGTAGTATGAAGTTGTTCATATTTCAATGATTATATGTTTTCACGTATCAATTTAGTAAATGTCCTGCAAACATAATCCAAGAAAATGTAGTTCCTATAGATAAAATAATAGCTGTGAGGACTGTTGCACACAATCACTTGGAAGTGGACAAGGTTTCTTTTAAATGCTCTTGTAACACTAAATGCGAATCCATAAAGTGTATGTGTAGGAAGAAAAGTGTGCTTTGCAACTCAAAGTGTCACAAATCTTTACCTTGCTGTAATAAATGATAAACATTTCTATCTCTTTATGTATTGGTTTTGCCTTTGTATTTGTTTTTTGTTAGCTAGTACCGTGTCCTTGCAAATAGTCAACTGTTACTACCTCAAGTCACTGAGAGTATACTTACCCTAGGTATAGTCAACACTGACTATTAAATGTTGATCGAAATTGAACACTTACCGCTTTTAATAAACTTTTACTGAAAAGACCAGTAAAGTCGGCTTTACCTATGGAGAGTCAACTCTTACTGGACAACCGACTTTCCTTGTAACATATACATCCATACGAATATTTCTGATAGAACTAATAATTTTTCATGTAAATGTTCAATCCTGACTTCTTAAAGTGTCTCTTCATGCGGGGGTATGACATCATTACCTACGTCATAGAAAAAAGATTCGCTCCGTACGAGTACTTGCCTCTGTACTTTCTGCTGCATGACGTCCATGCATTCTATACACTACGCTCATCCTGCGCACTAAATATGTATGGAGAGCTGTTGTGTGTATAAGCTAAGAAAAATGGGTTTTGCATTGAACGCAGTACTGGAATGGTACTGACTGGAAACATCGTTCATTGAATCAATGAATCGCTTGTTTGGCTTTAAACAAGGAAGTGCACTAGCCATCGTCATAACAGGCTACATTAATTTATACAAATATAGACATTCTCCATACAAACTAAACGAGCATACTCGAATAATAAAAGTGCATACACCTCAGTATATCTTGCATGCCAACGGATATAAAATGTATCTTGTATTGCTCATCGCATGACGCAGTACGGAGCGTTCAGTTGATGCGCCTTACAGTGTGTGCGAAGATACATTGTTTCTGAAAACAAAAAAAAAAGGATATTTTAGATTAGAGGTATTCAAGCGTTTGCTGTTATTCGTCCCCTCCGCCGCCATCTGCATGCGCCTCCCATGTCTAAAATAAATCAATAAATCTGTTTCATGTATACAGAATGTTCGAAAAATGACATCCATATTACAGATCGTGATAAAAATGATCAGGAAAATTACGATATAGGCTACACAAGTCTTCTAACTTGCAATTTATATACTTTCAACTGAAGGAAAATAACGTAGTGTAGTCAGGTCAGGTAGCTCATCCTAGTTGGCCTTGGCTCATCCCCCTGTGGGTGGGGGCGGTAGAATAACACCCACGGTATCCCCTGCCTGTCGTAAGAGGCGACTAAAAGGGGCCCAAGGGGCTCTGTACTTTGGAGTGTGGGTTGGCGACCACGGGGCCTTTAGCTGAGTCCTATCATTGCTTCCACTTACTTGTGTCAGGCTCCTCACTTTCATCTATCCTATCCGACTTCTCTTGGTCAACTCTTGTTCTTTTCCGACCCCGATGCTATTAGGTTTACGAGGGCTAGGGAGTCTTTCATTTTCACGCCCTTCGTGGCCCTTGTCTTCCTTTGACCGATACCTTCATTTTTCGAAGTGTCGGATCCCTTCAATTTTTTCCCTCTGATTAGTGTTATATAGAGGATGGTTGCCTAGTTGTACTTCCTCTTAAAACGATAATCACCACCACCACCACCACCACCTTAGGTAGCTCAGATGGTAGAATGCTGGCTTTCTGAGCTCACGTTGTCGGGTTCTATCTCGGCTCAGTCCAGTAGTATTTGGAAGTGATTAAATACGTCAGCCTCGTGTTGGAAGATTTGCTGGTACGTTAAAGAACTCATGCGGGGCAAAATTCAGGCTCCTCGGCGTCTCTGAAAACCGTAAAAATAGTTAGTGGAACGTAATGCCAGTAACATTATTATAATATAGTGTAGTTCTGCAACCATAAAATTGATCATCTGGGTGTCTTCGCGATCGTCCTGCTTGGTCTTGATACCACGTTTTTACTTTCAAATGACTATATGAGTAAAGGGAGTATTGCATTTCAACGTACGTTTGAACCACGTTATATGCTCCATTTGGGCCTGGATAAAAATTGGCGTTAAAGGGTTGGTTCCGATCATTATATTGGACGGCATATTTATTATTGATATTCATACACGTACAAGCAATGAAAATGCAATTTAATGCATCATTAACACATGCAAGTTTTTAATGAGCTGTGATTTCAAATAGTGATAAGATATTAATGTAAAAAATGGTTTCGATCTATTTATAGTGCACCTGATAACAATATCTGCACAAAAAGAGCTCGCCTTAGTATGGCTACGAAATGTGGTCGAAATGACACCATTGTAGGAAATGATCTAGGAGGCTGTGTAGCGCGAGCTGAGATTTCTTTGTTTTTAGGCTTCAGTATATTGCGTGTACGAAACAAGGCATTGTGCATCATATGCGCAGAGATAATGAAGTGTCAATATTTTCCATTATAAGCCTATTCCTGAATACACCAACCATATAGTCTGGCTCAAAACAAGACTGTCTCTCTCTCCAGGTTCTTCTCTATTACAATACCCACGTGTCACATTTTAAAAACCTGTTTACAGTGCTACTTTTAATAGCGGTCGGTGTTCCTTGACAAGAAGATTATGGTATTTAAGTCGAATTAGAAGCCCCAGGCTTGTGATCGTCTACTGCTTCAGCACCACTCCACGGTCGAAAAAAGATAGAAATTGAAAATCCACAGCCTGTTTCCAATCATTCGATCGGGTCAAGGATGGAATGAATGAAGCCCCCATCTAGCGGCGAGGACAGGAAATGTGCCGGCTGCCGAAGCCTGTCGCACTCCTTTCTCTGGGGCAATGATAAATGACTGATAGATGAAATGAAATGTTAATTGGAGAATGTTGCTGGAATGAAATATGACAGGGAAAACCGGAATACCCGGAGAAAAACCTGTCCGGCCTCCACTTTGGACAAATCTCACATGGAGTGACCGAAATGGACATTATTATATTTAACTGAAATAACTGCCCCTCGGCAAGTATTAGGCACTGAAATGCAGGCGACAGTGTGAACAGACTGGACACCCCAGTTGGTAATGCCGGGTTCCACTGTATTGCTGTATATTCTGTCATAGAACAGGGAGGATGTGAAAGTTTGTAGTTCCAGGAAAAAGGAGGAGAAACGAAAGGTCTCCACATTCTGAGTTAATCTTCTTGTGTGTCCGGTTCTTGTAATATTCATTCCAAACAAGAAATATATACAAGTCAGAGTACAGTTATAAAATGTATTAGTCTACTTTCATGATGCTTGTTGTTTGAGAAGGGGCCTAACATCTGGGTCATCGGCCCAGAAAGAGACTTAGATCACATGATGTAGTAGTGCCAGAGTTGAATGTCGAACATGCTTAACCGTTTTACAGTTTCATCAGCGGCCTCACTAATGCCCTGCATTGTTCCATTGAACTTCTTGAGTAAGCAAACCATAACGATATGTTGGAGAGTCTGGGGTTCGTCAGCACAGTCACAGTAAGGATTCTCAGTTACCTTCCACTTATGCTTCCAGTATTGACGTCTGCCATGTTGGGTTCTTATTCGATTTAATTACGTCCAGATTTTTCTGGGCAGGTTGAAACCAGGAGGACGTAGGTTTTACCTTAAAGTATCCTACACGTTATCCCCGGGTGGTGTGCTAAGCTCTGCTTTTGGATATCCCAGCAGTTAGAGGATACACTACGAGTACTATGATAAATGATCTATTACACCTGGTGTAACTTTTTTAGATATCACTGTCCATCATCTTGACTGATGTTCCATCCTCACACCACTGAGGACACAGTTCTGCTGGCTATAAACCAGCTTCAAATGTAAGTTCAAATGTAAGATATAAGATGACACCGCAGCATAGAGGCGTGATTATACACACCATTTCCACTGAAACCTTACTTTTCAAAAATTTGTTGTTACATCCTTATTCCGGGGAGGTCTTCAGTTCATTGGTGCACAAAAATTGGCCTGCAGAGAAATTTTTAATTTTATACATTCTCGAAAAGCGAGGATATTCGTAAACTGTCGATTGCCGGTGACCCGAAGAGATGATACTTGGAATCCTACCACCTGCACAATGTGTTCGTCCTATTTCAAACAAGAGTATTTAGAAAGAAAGATATCTTCTATGACGGCCATTTATTGTACGATTGAGTGTACAGTACATTCTACTAATTATATTAACGATTTTCGGAGACCCCGAGGTCCCAAAATTTTCTCCAACGAGAGTTTTTACTTGTCGGTAAATCTAACTTCAAATACCACTGGACTGAGTGTTGATAGAGTCCTCCAACTTAGCCTTACGATTAAGCTGAGCCATTCAGCCCAGTATACTAAAACATAATTCTTATTGCTAAGCGAATCGTGAATCGTTTCCTCTGTAGAAAAAGTTATGTACAGACCTATCCTCCACAGTCCCGCATCGGTTTTCTACATTCAATGTGTTATATTTGGCGAAAATAACTTCAAAATATTCACCAAATAAAATTAGTATGTTTCACTAGGTTGTCTTATGACGAGTAGCACATATACTATGCTACATCAGGAAGACTCAAAGAAAAATAATTGTAGGATAGTAATTTTTCTTATATTATTGTAAATACACAAAACCACATGTAGAGTATAGCTATATACGGACTGAGGAGGATATACTATATTAGTTAATAATGCAGGTTATATACTCTATGCCATCATTATAAATCGCCTTTGTTTACTCTCAAAATCCATTTTATTGAATTGGTACAAAGTTCCCATGGTCATCTGCAAACTTTTGGTACTTTCCCAACGAGGTATCTCAATTTACAAAATGTCAATTAGGAAGGTAATGTCAACGACAGGAAGCATGACCAACAAATGGCAAATAAGATAATATGGGAAGGGCAGCTGATTCAGAAAGTGAGCAACCAACTAGAGGGAAGAATATTCTGGACGTGGTGCTGGAAAAACAATGAGCTCTATAGAGAAACCCAAGTAATAGATGGTAATAGTTGTCGTGATGGCACCGATGCCGGGAATCGAACCAAGATATATTAAGTCCCATAGCATATATTAAGTTAAGGAGATTAGAATTGAACTAGTGGATCCCCAGTACAGGAGACCACTAGGAATGTATAAACGAAAGGATAAAGAGTTTTCTTACAAGAAGAATTATGGTTATTAATTGTGTAAAATGTGCTACTTTATATTTGAAACATTTAGAATTGGATATGTGAAATTACTTGTTCTTCAAGTCCTGCTACGGAAGGCTTATGAGTAACTTGTTATTGAGTTGTAATCTTATCTATGTAAACTGACCAAGGGTTGAGTAAATGAACAGTGGCTAGCTACAAGCACAAATCCAGCATTCAGAATAATTAGCATTGGGAGAGACAAGGAAAGAATACATGACTCATGGAAGGATGGAGCATCGGAAAATCTCCACTTCATGGCAAAACATTCCACTCAGTGAGAGATATGAGTTAGGCTGAGTGAGACGGAGAATAAGTGGTTTTGAGATTGACCACTATAGCACCACCTACTGGAGAGGGATCCCAGTTGGGGGTAGACTAGTACTAGGGTGGGAGTTCCCCCTCTCACTAGTTAGCAAGGGCCAGACCAGGATATATATACAAGCTGCAGAGGCTTAAGGGATATCTTTAGTCTTGGACAGGAGAACGCTCTACGTAGGTCAAGAACGTCGGTAATAAGACTGGAGGTGCTTACATTCAGAATGAGAGAGAGGAGTAGGACATAGCCGCGTTAGAAGTGATATTGGAAAGACTTAGTCTCTCAGACAGTAGTGGGAGATGCGGACTTAGGCTTAGAGACAAGCTAGAGGGCAACTCTCAGGTTTTCAACATAGACTCTACCCAGGTCGGAAGTCAGTATTCTAAAAGCTTCCGGAGCAGGCACATCACTGAAGTATGCTGTAAATAGACATTGTAAATATGTACGGTAGTTGGGAAGTCAGAGTTGAATTCAAATATATATCATATTAAATGGGACTCAGTACTTCATTTAATGGTTCAGGGCACCCAACCCACAGATTCTCCAAGCTGCTCGGGAGAACAAATCGTCCAGAACATCTCGGGACAAGGTGAGTCACGACAGACTTACGTTTTGGTGTCAGATGTGGGGTGCCCTTAGTTCGAACTCCGACGAACAGTAGAACCATATCAGTCCGATGTTCGCGCACTTCGAGAAGAAGATTGTCCGAAAACCGCGCATCGCAGAAGATTGAACCGCGCACCGAAGAAGATTGTCCGAAAACCGCGCATCGCAGAAGATTGAACCGCGCACCGAAGAAGATTGTTCGAAAACCGCGCATTGCAGAAGATCGAACCGCGCATCGTAGGAGCCACAATCCAGCCCAGCTGCAGGGAGCCAGCAGCCCAGCAGCCTATTAAGCAGCCTACACGGATCGCAGCCAACAAGCCCAGCAGCCTGTTAAGCAGCCTACACGGATCGCAGCCAACAAGCCCAGCAGCCTATTAAGCAGCCTACACGGATCGCAGCCAACAAGCCCAGCAGTACAGAAGACATCGTAGGGTGAGTCACTTTAATTCAGTATGGCAAGTCAGGAGGAGGATGTAGATTTAAATGCAGGAAGACCAGAATTTCAGATAGCAGAGGCTGATGATGATGATGATGCACGTAGCTTAGAAGGACCGTATGTAACTGCAGTAGAGGGACACAGACTGATTGGTCGAGAATTTGACGGTAGTCAGCCAGACAGACTACGAGAATTTCTTGCCAACGTAGATGCGGCTGTACGCATGATCAGGGAGAATGATCAGGCACTTTTCTTTAAATATATATTGACAAAAATTACAGGCAAGGCCCGAGAGAAGCTCTTGGTAAGAGCTGATATTACTAACTGGGAGAACGCTAAAGTAGCGCTAAATGAATATTATGGTAGGCAGGGCACGTTAGATCTATATATCTGCCAAATGTTCCAAAGCAGTCAGGAACCGCGAGAGAGTGTAGCATCCTGGGCGCATCGCGTAGACACGATGGCGTCAGCTTTCAGGGATGCTTTATTAGAGGGCGAATGCCTACAGGATAGGCAGGCACAGTTGAAGTGCGTGAGAAAGATAGGAGTGGCTAGTTTCACACAAGGGTTAAACAACCCAAGAATCCAATGTAGAGTGCAGGATCAGCAACCTTTAAAATTTGAAAGAGCCGTGGCAATAGCTAGGCAGGAAGAAGCAGTCATTATATCCAAACAGGCTAAGGATGGATTGCAAAGTAGGCGGAACACACTAGGGTTCACACAGAGAATTGAAACTAACAAGCCTAATGTAGCAAAACCAGAAGGAAGGTGGCATCCTAAGCCTAGAACAGCAATGGTTAGGGTGATTTGCTACAATTGCAATAAAGAGGGCCACCTAGCTAGGCAATGTACAAGTCCGAGAAAGGAAACACAGGGTCAACCTATCGGAGAGTCAGAATTAAAAAGACCACCGACAACGCTAACGTGTCGGTATTGTAAGAAACAAGGACACATAGAGAGAGATTGCCGAAAGAAGCAAAGGGACCAAGTAGGTGTAGAAACGCGAACGGTCCGCACAGTCAAGGCGGGCATAAGGGAGAGTACCAGGGGTACACGAACTTGCTACAATTGCCATAGGAAAGGGCATGAGCAAGATAATTGCAGGCTACCGGTTAACAGACAACATACCGAAATAACGAGATGCTATTCGTGTGGTAGAGATGGTCACTTGGAAAGGGACTGTTGGAGAAATGTACTTGGTAAACAGTCCACTAAACAGTGCTATGCTTGTGGGAAAGCGGGGCACTTACAGAGGTACTGTCGCACGAAAACAATAGGTCAACAGACAGGGAGAACGGACATGAAAGTCTTCCGAAGGTCTGGAGACGAGGGTGAGAGGGGGTCGCAACAAACCGAGGAGGGCCCGTTTGGATCAGTGCGTAGCCAAGGACAGGCTATGAAAACCAGGTTAGCAACAAACTAAGCAGGGACCGAAGGCCGGAGACAACCTCGGAATCCCGTAGAAAGATAAGTCTCGAAAGTTCAGATGACGAAGGCACAATGTTACTTAGCATCGTCCAGAGAGGAAAACCACTTCGATTCTTGTTAGACACAGGGTCAGAAATTAGCCTGGTCAAAGAAGGAAGCGTACTAAAAGTATGCGCAATTATGAGGGGACATGTCATAGAACTCACCGGGGTCAGTGAAGGCAAGCTATATACCAAGGGTACGGTACGGTTTGGGATAAGTGGTTCCAGTCACACCTTCCATGTAGTGGGTAAAGACATTAACTTGACCCAAGATGGCATTATTGGGAAGGACCTCTTGTCAGATGGCGTAATAAATTACAAGGAAGGCTACGTCATAATAAAAGGGACCAGGTACTCAATGGGGGCTCGCGAGACAAAGCTGATCCGTCTCGAACCTAGGACCGAGAAGGTAGTGGCCATTGAGGTAAATAAGAATCTACCTGTTGGCGTAATAGAGCGAGCAGAAGTAGCACCAGGGGTGTATTTAGCCGAATGTTTAACCAGGTCCCAGAGAAATGAGGCTATTGTAAGCATTATTAACACCACCGAGAAAGAAGTAGAGATACAGAGCCCTGTGGTATGCATTCATGAGGTTGATTACACATGCCTGTCACAAGGGAAAAGGGTAAGGCTAACCAAGGAGACCGAAGACAATGGTTTAGGTTTCGGAGAGTTGCGCTCACAGAGAGTGACCGAACAGCTGCGGATAGACCATTTGAACATGGTAGATGCAGAGAAAATATTGGCCATCTGTACAGAGTATGATGATGTATTTCACTTAGAAGGGGACAAGTTGACCCATACGAAGGTAATACAGCATGAGATTCCAATATCTAGGGAACAATCTCCTATTAACGTACGGCCCTATAGGCTCCCAGAAGCACAGAAGGGAGAGATACGAAAACAAATAGATAAACTGTTGGAGGATGACATAATCAGTCCCAGTGTGTCACCCTGGAATGCGCCGTTACTTTTAATCCCAAAGAAACTAGATGCCTCAGGCATACAGAAATGGAGGGTCGTTATAGACTATAGGAAATTAAATGAGGTTACAATAGGAGTTAGTTATCCCCTACCATTAATTTCCGAATTGTTAGATGCCCTTGGAAAGGCTAAATATTTCTCGACTCTAGATTTAGCGAGTGGGTACTACCAAGTGCTACTGAAGCCTGAAGATAGGCCCAAGACCGCCTTCTCAGCACTAGGGCAGAAGTATGAATATAAGAGAATGCCGATGGGTATCAGAGATGCCCCAGCCACATTCACAAGGCTGATGAACACTGTGCTAACAGGGTTAACTGGCATTAAATGTTTATGTTATCTGGATGACATAATTGTGTATGGTAGCTCAGTAGACGAGCACAATGCCAAGTTACGAGTAATACTCCAGAGGCTGCGAGAGAATAATTTAAAACTCCAGCCTGATAAGTGCGAATTTTTAAGGGCCGAGGTGGCATTTTTAGGCCACGTAATCACGGAAGATGGAGTCCACCCAGATGCTAAAAAGGTCCAGGCAGTCAGGGATTTTCCCAGGCCGACCACTAGCCGCCAGATCAAGCAGTTCTGCGGGCTGAGTGGGTACTATAGGAAGTTCATCCCTAACTATAGTAAAATTGCAAAGCCACTTTATGAATTAGTAAAGAAAGACGTTCCCTTTGTGTGGGGAGACAGACAGGAGCAAGCGTTTGAAACACTGAAGCGAAGGCTAATAGAGGAGCCTGTACTGCAATATCCAGATTTTGAAAAACCCTTCGTTGTTACCACTGATGCAAGCAACGAGGCGGTTGGAGCAGTACTGTCACAAGGACCCATTGGGAAAGATCTTCCAGTTGCCTATGCAAGCCGGACGCTTAACAAGGCAGAAGTAAATTACAGTGTAACCGAAAAGGAATTATTGGCAATAGTGTGGGCAGTGAAGTATTTCAGGCCGTACTTATTTGGGCGGCATTTCACTGTAGTGACGGACCACAAGCCATTGAAGTGGGTTTTCAATGTGCAGGACCCGTCTTCACGCCTGCTGAAGTTTAGGTTAAAGCTGGCAGAGTACGATTTTGTCATAGAATACAAGCAGGGTAAGCGGAACTGTAACGCCGATGCCCTGAGTCGTAATCCAATTGTAGAGAAGAGCCAAACTAGAGTGGTCAGTTCAGCTCGGAAAGGACCCCAGACGGAGGTCAGAAGAGACACTCAGTATCCTGGTGACGTTAAGGTTAGAGTAGCGAGTTCAAAACCCGAGGACGCCAAGGCAGAGGGAATCGAAGTCGGCTACACCACGGACGAGGGCTCCGAGGACGCTAAGGCAGAGGAATCCAAGCCCGAAGGTAGTTCACCGGAAGGAGAAATAGAAGGGCTAAGAGAGGAGGAGAAATTAGCCATAATGAAGGAGTGTCATAACTCATTAATAGGAGGCCATCAAGGGATTGCGAGGACATTCGCAAGACTGAGCGAGCGAATACAGTGGAAGGGTATGAAAAAGGACGTAGAAGAGTACATTCGCTCTTGTCCATCATGTCAGCGAAATAAGGGGACTCGGCCAGACATCAGAGCCCCCATGGTAATTACAGATACTCCAAGCACAGTCTTCGAGAAGATGTCGCTTGACGTAGTAGGCCCTATGCCTTTGACGGAAGCTGGTAACAGGTACATTCTCACCTGCCAGGACCAGCTGTCCAAGTATCTAGTGGCAAGTCCAATGCCAAATCAAGAAACAGATACGGTGACACGTACATTAATAAATAATGTCATCAGTATATACGGGATACCCAACCAGATATTGACTGATCAGGGTAGTAACTTCATGAGCGAGGTGTTCAAAACACTCTGTAAGGTGTTGAGGATACAGAAAACTCACACCACAGCGTTCAGGCCACAGTCAAATGGGAGCATTGAAAGATCCCATAAAGTATTAGTGGAGTACCTTAGGCACTATGTTTGTGCAAATGAACAGAACGATTGGGACCGGTATCTCCCAACGGCAGCTTTTGTCTACAACACGACCAAGAGCACAAGTACGGGGTTCACGCCTTACGAATTGATATTCGGTAAGAAGGCAAACATCCCAGGAGTATTGCAAAAACCACCTGAGTCAGGTTATAACGAGTATCAGACAGTGGTTGAGGAGCTAACCCAGCAGTTAAGGAGAAACCACGAGGCAGCAAGACGAACCTTAATAGAGAGAAAAGAAAGAGAGAAGCAGGACTATGACAAGAAGCAAAACGAAGTAACCTTCCAAGTAGGAGATAAAGTTTTGTTACGTAATGACGCACTGCGACGAGGGAAATCCAGGAAATTGAGCCCACCTTTTGAAGGTCCATACATTATAGTAGGCGTATCAGGTGTAAATTGCACCTTACAAATGAACAAAAAGGGAAAGAGAACAAAGGTTCACAAAAATAGACTAAGGATGTTCCTGTGAGAGCTAAGTGGGATAGCAAAAGAGGTAGACAAATAAAGGAAATTAGCTAGGTTAATAATGCGGGAATGTAAACAGTCAGTTAAGTAATAGAAATTAAGTTTGGGGAAATTTATAATTGTTAGGTAACGAATTTCCTGTCGTACCTTACAGTTGACAGAAGACGATGGCGGAGATAACGAGTTGGTTCCACATCGTAGTAACCCTGTGGATGATGATGTCGTCTCATCTCGAGGCAGGTGGAGAGGTGATAGACGTCAGAGTGACGCCATATGAGAATACACCTGGTGTATATTTCGATGACCAGGGCGAAGTGCAGTTATATACTACAGAATGGACCCTAGTAACGTATGTAAATTTGAATCAGCTGACAGAAACATTTGCTCTAGCTCAGAGATATGTGAGACGAACGAGGTTGCTATGTTTGCAATTAGAAGTTACTTCAAATTTTACTTGCCAGCAGGACGTAAATATGCTGCAGACACATTTGGAAAGAATAAGAGGATCAAAAGATGTTATTAATAGGATCACAAAAGGCGTGGCAAGGGAAGAAGGGAATAGACGAAGGAGAGGATTAATTAATGCCGTAGGATCAATAGCGAAAACGTTATTTGGAACACTTAGCGAAGACGATGCAGAACGATACGAGGGAAAGATTTCTGAGCTAGAGAAGGAGCAGCTCTCTATTATGAAAATTGCTAAAGAGCAGATGATTGTTGTTAAGTCCACCCTACAAACCATGAACAGCACCATCTACGAGGTAAATGCAAATGAACTTAGAATCAGTAAGAATTTAGATGAAATTAGATTGTATTTACAGAATGAAACACTCCAAGTAGCCGGAGCGATTAGGCAAGCAGAATTGGAGATAGCTATTAATAGACACTTAATTGAAATTGAAGGTCTTCTAATGCAGTTGCATGATCATTATAGTATAGTATTGGAAGGTATTATGAATGCTCAGTCTGGGATAATACATCCTCAGATAATTACACCAGATGAGATCATTAAGGCCTATAGAAAAGCGCAGGGAGATTTTCCAAGAGGTATTTCCTTGCCATTTGAATTAAAGTCGACTTATGGCTACCTTATATACAGGGTAGCTTCAGCAGAAGTGTTTTTAAGTAAAAATTTCTTAGTGTATGTAATGAAAACACCCTTAACAGATAAGACAACCTATTTATTGTATAAAGTGATACCTTTTCCTACTCAAGTGATAAATAACCCTAATCATTACGTGTATGTGAACGAGGAAAAGAATTATATAATCATGGATAAGGAAAAACAAACATTCGCGCAGTTGAGTGAAGAACAATTAAACGAATGCAAACAGGTAACTTCCATGTGGAAATTATGCAAGGTAAGGTTTCCAATTAATACGGTGCACACGCAAAATAATTGTGTTGTTAAATTAATTAGTGGAGTCAATCAAATGCCTGAAAATTGTGCCAAACGTGTGTTGCCCGTTAGAGACTTGATGTGGATTCTCATAGAGAATAATAAATATATATATGTGTCCCCTGAAGAGAAAAAGGTGACTTGCATGTGCAAAGATACTACTAGTGATATCATGCTTAAGAGTACAGGTACGATAGAAATAAGTCCTATGTGTACACTGTATGGCCCAAATAGTAAAATTCAGGGAGTAGGGAAAATAAATAGTACGCAAGACAAGGATTTAGTGCCAATGATAGCACTACAATATGATTGCTGTGAGCAGATAGACAGTGAATTAAGGTTAGATCAGGTCTCTGAGTTAAATAAAGTAGCAACAACTAACTTGTTAAATCACATCGATGACTTACGTTGGGCTACCCATAAGACAGAGGAAGTAGAAAACATGGTCAGACAAAAAGAGGAAGAAATAAGGCAAAAAACCATGTATCAACATGTAAATATATATAGATACATAGTCTGGACCATGGTGAGTATAGTGGGTTTATTCATATGGTGTTATTGTTGTAATTGTTGTTGTTGTAATTCCTGTAGAAAGGTAGGATACTCTTTCAGTAAATGTATGGACGATGCGAAGGAGCATTGTCCAAGTATCTGTATCAAACAAACTGTAATCAATAAGGAAGGTAAGGCGAAAACCTCGGAAGAGAATGTTAATGTGATATTTCAGCACCCCAGGCTTGTTGGGAGACGTCCTGACTCACCTGCGGGGCTTTTGAGACTGGAAAGTCCCAGGCTCACTGAGAGACGTCTCAGTTCACCTGTGGAATCCCGAGAAGTAGTAGTTATCGAGGCAAGTTCACACGAGATAAGAGAACGAGGCACGCCACCACCAATAGCCAGGAGACCGTTAAGGTCATCAGAAGCGAGGCTGTGAGTTCCTCATAGTCGAAATGGACGCAAATGTGTTGCGCCCATTTCTTCCCGGGTAAGGGAGGTGTCGTGATGGCACCGATGCCGGGAATCGAACCAAGATATATTAAGTCCCATAGCATATATTAAGTTAAGGAGATTAGAATTGAACTAGTGGATCCCCAGTACAGGAGACCACTAGGAATGTATAAACGAAAGGATAAAGAGTTTTCTTACAAGAAGAATTATGGTTATTAATTGTGTAAAATGTGCTACTTTATATTTGAAACATTTAGAATTGGATATGTGAAATTACTTGTTCTTCAAGTCCTGCTACGGAAGGCTTATGAGTAACTTGTTATTGAGTTGTAATCTTATCTATGTAAACTGACCAAGGGTTGAGTAAATGAACAGTGGCTAGCTACAAGCACAAATCCAGCATTCAGAATAATTAGCATTGGGAGAGACAAGGAAAGAATACATGACTCATGGAAGGATGGAGCATCGGAAAATCTCCACTTCATGGCAAAACATTCCACTCAGTGAGAGATATGAGTTAGGCTGAGTGAGACGGAGAATAAGTGGTTCTGAGATTGACCACTATAGCACCACCTACTGGAGAGGGATCCCAGTTGGGGGTAGACTAGTACTAGGGTGGGAGTTCCCCCTCTCACTAGTTAGCAAGGGCCAGACCAGGATATATATACAAGCTGCAGAGGCTTAAGGGATATCTTTAGTCTTGGACAGGAGAACGCTCTACGTAGGTCAAGAACGTCGGTAATAAGACTGGAGGTGCTTACATTCAGAATGAGAGAGAGGAGTAGGACATAGCCGCGTTAGAAGTGATATTGGAAAGACTTAGTCTCTCAGACAGTAGTGGGAGATGCGGACTTAGGCTTAGAGACAAGCTAGAGGGCAACTCTCAGGTTTTCAACATAGACTCTACCCAGGTCGGAAGTCAGTATTCTAAAAGCTTCCGGAGCAGGCACATCACTGAAGTATGCTGTAAATAGACATTGTAAATATGTACGGTAGTTGGGAAGTCAGAGTTGAATTCAAATATATATCATATTAAATGGGACTCAGTACTTCATTTAATGGTTCAGGGCACCCAACCCACAGATTCTCCAAGCCGCTCGGGAGAACAAATCGTCCAGAACATCTCGGGACAAGGTGAGTCACGACATAGTGATCACGAAGCTGTTTTTGTCGTAGTTAAAAATAAATGTGATAGAAATGAAGGTTTTAAAATTAGTACTATTAGGCAGTACCATATGGCTGATAAAACAGGCATGATGGAGTTTTTGAATGTAACTATGGTCGGTGGAAAATGGTAAATAAAACTGTAAACAGACTCTGGGATTGGTTAAAGCATTTGTTGAGGAATGTGAAAACAGGTTTGTACCTTTAAACGTGATGAGGAATGGTAAAGATCCACTATATTATAACAATGAAATGAAATGGTGTATGGCTTTTAGTGCCGGGAGATCCCAGGATGGGTTCGGCTCGCCAGGTGCAGGTTTTTTGATTTGACTTCCGTAGGCGACCTGCGCGTCGTG
This sequence comes from Anabrus simplex, assembly GCF_040414725.1. NCBI lineage: Eukaryota > Metazoa > Arthropoda > Insecta > Orthoptera > Tettigoniidae > Anabrus > Anabrus simplex. The sequence continues at coordinate 81,134,219 of NC_090271.1, read as the reverse complement.
ATGAGGATGAAATGATGAAGACAACACATACACCCAGCCCCCGTGCCAGGGAAATTAACCAATGATGGTTAAAATTCCCGACCCTGCCGGGAATCGAATCCGGGACCCCTGTGACCAAAGGCCAGCACGCTAACCATTTAGCCATGGAGCCGGACAAGAAAAGTAGAGAGACTAAGAAGGAGGTGCAGGTTGGAAGGAATTACTTAGAAATGGCTGTGGAAGTAACGAGAAATTGAAGGAACTTGCTAGGAAATTTAATCTAGCAGATAAGTGAGCGAAGGATAACATAATGGCAAGCATAACTGGCAATCATACACAATTTTAATGAAAAATGGAAGGGTATGTATAGGTACTTGAAGGAAGAAACAGGCAGCCTCCGTGGCTTAGGCGGCAGCGCGTCGGCCTCTCACCGCTGGGTTCCGTGGTTCAAATCGCGGTCTCTCCATGTGAGATTTGTGCTAGACACAGTGGGGGCGAGACAAGTTTTCCTCCGGGCACTCCGGCTTTCCCTGTCATCGTTCATTCCAGCAACACTCTCCACTATAATTTCATATCATCTGTCAGTCATTAATCATTGCCCCAGAGATCTGCGACAGGCTTCGGCAGCCGCCGCAATTCCTATCCTCGCCGCAAGATGGGGACTTCATTCATTCATTCATTCATTCATTCATTCATTCATTCATTCATTCATTCATTCATTCATTCATTCATTCATTCCCTGACCCGGTCACTGACTGGAAAACAGGTTGTATGTTTTCCAAGGCAGAAACAGTTTCCAAGGAGGACATTCCAGGAATCATTACTGAACAAGGGGAGTGTGTATGAGAGGATCAAGAGGCAAAAGTATTCAGTCGCCATTATGTAAAGATTGTTGGTTCCAAGGATAATGACCAGTTAGAGATGGTGACTAATACTATAGTAGTACTAAAATTTAACTATGACAACAATGGCATTTACAGTAAGATACAATATTTGAAAACTAGAAAAGCAGCTGGAATTGATAAGAATCCTGGGGATATACTAAAGACAACGGGTTGGGATAATGTACCATATCTGAAGTACATATTTGATTACTGTTTGCATGAGGGAGCTATACCAAATGAATGGAGAGTTGCTATAGTAGCCCCTGTGTGTAAAGGAAAGGGTGATAGACATAAAGCTGAAAATTACAGGCCTGTCAGTTTGACATTCATTGCATGTAAGCTTTCGGAAAACAATCCTTCTGATTATATAACACATGTTTTAGAAATTAGTAACTGGTTCGATAAAAGGCAGTTCGTGTTTAGGAAAGATTATTCCAGTGAAGCTCAACTTGTAGGATTCCAGCAATATATAGCAGATATCCGGATTCAGGAGGTCAAATGGACTCTATCGCGTTTGATCTATCTAAGGCATTTGATAGGGTAGATCATGGGAGACTGTCCGGCTCCATGGCTAAATGGTTAGCGTGCTGGTCTTTGGTCACAGGGGCCTCGGGTTCGATTCCCGGCAGGGTCGGGAATTTTAACTATCATTGGTTAATTTCTCTGGCACGGGGGCTGGGTGTATGTGTTGTCCGCATCATCATTCCATCCTAATCACGACCCGCAGATCGCCTACGGAATTCAAATCGAAAGACCTGCATCTGGCGAGCCGAACATGTCCTCGGACACTCTCGGCACAAAAAGCCATACGCCATTTCATATCATGAGAGACTACTGGCAAAAATTAGTGCAGTTGGACTAGACAAAAGAGTTACTGAATGGGTGGCTATATTTCTAGAAAATATAACTCAGAGAATTAGAGTAGACGAATCTTTATCTGACCCTGTAATAAGAGGTGAATTCCTCAAGGCAGTATTATTGGACCTTTATGTTCTCTTATATATATCAGTGATATGAGTAAAGAAGGCTTTTTGCAGATGATATTATTATGTAAGATATAGAGTAATAAATACGTTACAAAATTGTGAGCAACTGCAACGGGACATCGATAATGTTGTCAGATGGACAGTAGGCAATGGTATGATGATAAACTGGGTTCAAAAGCCAGGTTGTGAGTTTCATAAATAGGAAGAGTCCTTTCAGTTTTAATTACTGCATTGATGGGGGTGAAAGTTACTTTTGGGGATCATTGTAAGTACCTCAGTGGTAATCACGGCGATGCATAAGCGATTCATAGTTTGTGTTTCAAGTACGCAAGTACCCAGGTGCTAGGACTTCTCGAGAACTAGACATACTTACTGAACAGCTGACAAAATTATAAGGAAAGATCTTCATTGGGGAAATCACATAAATATGATTGTAAATAAAGGGTACAGATCTCTGCACATTGTTATGAGGGTACGTAGGTGTTGTTGTAAGGATGTAAAAGAGAGGGCATATAAATATTTGGTAATACCCCAGCTAGAGTATGGTTCCAGTGTATGGGACCCACACCAGGATTACTTGATTCAAGAACTGAAAAAATCCAAAGGAAAGCAGCTCGATTTGTTCTGGGTGATTTCCGACAAAAGAGTAGCGTTACAAAAATGTTGCCAAGTTTGGGCTGGGAAGATTTGGGAGAAAGAAGACGAGCTGCTCGACTAAGTGGTATGTTCCGAGCTGTCAGTAGAGAGATGGCGTGGAATGACATCCGTAGACGAAAACGTTTGAGTGGTGTCTTTAAAAGTAGGAAAGATCACAATATGAAGATAAAGCTGGAATTCAAGAGGTCAAATTGAGGCAAATATTCGTTTATATGAAGGGGAGTTAGGGACTGTAATAACTTAACAAGTGAGATGTTCAATAAATTTCCAGTTTCGTTTAAGAAAAGAGTAGGAAAACAACAGGTAGGAAATCTACCACCTGGACGACTGCCCTAAATGCAGATCAGTATTGATTGATTGATTGATTGATTGATTGATTGATTGATTGATTGATTGATTGATTGATTGATTGATTGATTGATTGATTGATTGATTGAGGTACGATGTAGAGTTTGAATAATATCATTCTCGTATCATTCTGTGCTAGACGATCAGAATCACATTGCCATGTGAACACAGTTTCTGAATTAAAGAGGAATTTTCCTGACACCGAAATGGGGTATGACCTGTGTCGCAATGATATCAGTAAGTGATAGCCGAGTGACATCGTTACCTGCTTCTCACCTAGGTGGCCTCTGTTCGAATTCTGGCCAATGCATGTCGGATTTCTTTTTTGCGGGTTTACAATTTGCTTCTAGGCTGTGCTTCGCACCGACACAGATAGGTCTTATGGCGACGATCGGACAGGAAAGATCTAGGAGTGCGAAGGATGCGGCCGTGCCTTAATTAAGGTATAGCTCCCGTGCAGTGGCGTGCGGTGAACACATTCGTTACCCCAGCTGTAAAAATAAAAAAAGTAAAAACAATCGCAGCCCTGGCAATCTCTCTAAAGCCAATATTACTACGGTATTTTATATACTCACTCGATAACTAAGTGGAAATATAACAAGCAAACAGATCAGAAAAATTAATAACACAATTTAGGTACTGAATAACTTATGAAATTATAATTCACTTGAATAAGAATACTTCCAACCACAATATTTATTTTTTTTGCTAGGGGCTTTACGTCGCACCGACACAGATAGGTTTTATGGCGACGATGGGATAGGAAAGGCCTAGAAGTTGGAAGGAAGCGGCCGTGGCCTTAATTAAGGTACAGCCCCAGCATTTGCCTTGAGTGAAAATGGAAAACCGCGGAAAACCATCTTCAGGGCTGCTGATAGCGGGATTCGAACCTACTATCTCCCGAATGCAAGCTCACAACTTTCAACCATATACTCGCACATACTGTATTTCCAAAGTAGTATTCATGACAGCAAATTTAAACACTTTACTTACAGATTCACCCGCTGTAGCTTCGTAATAGTACAGTCGTGGTTTTCACTGAAATATACTGTTTGTTTAAAAAAGCCTAACCTAAACTGAACGAGCAAAATTTAGCAGGTATTTTATCGTCACCAGAGTTTTACATTTTCACTCGGTTACTGAGTGAGTGTAGATACAGCAACGTCAAACGAGAGAAAATGTTCCTCGCGACGTACAGTATACCACTGTTATATTCACGAAGAATGCCACAGAATTCGCGAAAACTTCACCTATAATCCAAGAGGAACGCTACAAAATGTCGCAGTATACCACCATTGTTGCTTTGCTTTTAAACAGCAAACAAAACATTATACTATAGACCTATTCGCAGTCGGTGAAATTAAATTTGTGTCCCCTTTTGGAACTGATTTTTGATACATTTGCCACCACTTCTAAATAATACACATATATAGCAGGCATATTTCCTGACACAAAGTCGCGGGTGAGGTGAGATGATATTTTACGGCATGTTTTACGGTCGGATGCCCTGCCTGACGCCGACATCAGTTACGTTAATACAGATAAATGAATGATGGTGAATAAAAGTGGGTAGGGAGGTAGAAGGAATCGGTTATGGCCTTTGAATAACATTTGCCTGAAAGTGAAAATGGGAAACCACAGAAAACCATTCGCAAGACAGCTGACAGGGGGATTCGAACCCACTAGTCTTCCGAATGAAGAACTTGGCTCCGTAGCCGTAGCACGTTAACACGTGCGGCCATTCCACTCGATACACACAGAGGAACAACGCCTCACAATTGATATTGAAGTATTCACTCGCCCGTACATTTATCCATTTTGGCGATAATACATTTACTGGTTGATCCATCCATTTATTTATCCAAGTCGGAAATAATTCCCCACTCAAACACCATTCAGAGATTCAATCAACATACTGTTGTTAATATTTACTTCACTCACTCATTCACATTCATTCTAAAATTATTTTAAATTTAAAAATAATAAACATCTTGTGTTCACATTACTACTAACCATTTCCTTCAATTCCTCCTGTAACTATATACCAGCCCGCAATTCTTGGCCAGACAGAGGGCGTAACCCTCTAGGTCACCCGTCTTACCCTTTCAGCGTAAGGAATGAAACCTTGCAAGCCAGCAAGAAAAGCAATCAAGCCAAGTGTCATACTCAGTTTAATATAATAAAACCTGAATAGAATCACTGTAATAAACTAGGATCTGGCTCCATGGCTAAATGATTAGCGTGTTGGCCTTTGGTCACAGGGGTCCCGGGTTCAATTTCCGACAGGGCCGGGAATTTTAACAATAATTGGTTAATTTCGCTGGCAGGGGGGCTGGGTGTATGTGTCGTCTTCATAATCATTTCATCCTCATCGCGACGTGCAGGATGCCTACGGGCGTCAAATCAAAAGACCTGCGTCTGGCGGGCCGAACTTGTCCTCGGACGCTCCCGGCACTAAAAGCCATACGCCATTTCAATAAACTAGGACTTGACACAGCTTGTCTTGTTGTAGACCTTTGCCTGACAAGACGAATCACCCCACTTTTGGAACGAACATTGGTGAGATGGTAAGAAGTTCTTGTTGTGATAGACTTAACAAGATCTTGTGAAAGGGAACCGGAAAGAAAGAGTGAAACGAATGAGGAAAGGTGTAACTCACTTCATCTCCTTTCTCTTTCGCTTGTAAACACCTTTCACAACATTTCACCCACTTACTCGCGTCTCGTTAGCTAGAATAGCTCACAGGGAGATCTTCATAAATTGCTGTTCGTTCCACCTTGCTTGGAGCTTGGGGAAACACGTGAAAGAGAACCAACCAACTCTCATGCGGAACAACCTTCTAGACATTTCGAAAGACTGAACGTACCTCACGGACGAAGTTGTGCGCTGTTTAATTTTTGTTAATACACCGAGCTCAATAGCTGCAGTCGCTTAAGTGCGGCCAGTATCCAATATTCGGGAGATAGTAGGTTCGAACCCCACTGTCGGCAGCCCTGAAAATGGTTTTCCATGGTTTCCCATTTTCACACCAGGCTGTACCTTAATTAAGGCCACGGCCGCTTCCTTCCCACTCCTAGCACTTCCCTGTCCCATCGTCGCCATAAGACCTATCTGTGTCGGTGCGACGTAAAGCAACTAGCAAAAAAAAAATTAAATAAAAAATGTGACTACGAAAAAGAACAACAAGAAACTGCAATGTCTAATTATAGCTGCATTCCAGCGTACCAAAGTAAACATCTACTGTAGCCTATTCATACCACCAGTTCCTTAAGCGGAAGTTCTTACGGAAACAGTGGTTGCATTCGAATCACAGGAAGAACTTAAGAAAAGTGACCCGCAGTATCAAGCTCTCTTCGAACCTGACCTGTCCTGTAAAAATACTACTTTGGATTGTACTGAACACTTGACAAACTCTGTATCACCCCTTACTATCAAGCTCTCTCATGGCTGAAGCCTGATAAACGTCGCCAGCTACACATGTTAACGATGGTGTTTAGAGTGTTAGCTGAAGATCAGCCACTGTATATTTCTTCTAAATTCACCTTTCTATCATAATTTCACAACTTAAATACACGCTCGAGATCCTTTCTTTCTGTTCCAGTGTACCGCACAAATAAAATTAATAGATCATTTGTGGTGACCGGCACTGGCGTAGCCAGGGGGGGGGCCCAAGGGGGCCGGGCCCCCCCCAAAATATTTCCTGAAACTAGAGCGAGGATTAGCCGTTGTTTTACGTACGGTACGAACAACTTAAAAACGTACGCCAAAATGTTAAATTAACGTAGCGACAAGAATCTATTAGTAGGGCTCAATAGGGACATACATAATTCTCCATATTTGTACTGCTTGAATGAAAGGAAGACACTTAGGATTGTGATGCGCGAGGATATTTCCCTGTAGAGGCCTCAGTATTGGGAATGAAACCGTGTATTGACAAATGTCAAGACATGAAGAAAGGGCCAATTAGCAAGGGATTACTCAGTAGGGGGCCGGAACGTGACCACCGAGATAACGGGGACCACGTCCAGAAACAGCTGCAAGCTTATAACATCGTGTCAACTTTTGCAGATCGGTTCCAGGAAACAACAATGTCCTAGGGATCCTCGGGTTGCACCGTGGTTGAGAGATGTGCTGTGTTTGAGTTGCAGCGTTGGGAAGACTGTGACAGGATTGTGTCCTGCACGTTAGTTCCTCATTTTGTGCCATATAAGTAACATTTTTTGAAGAGGGACAGTTTTGTCACTGAAAAGCCAACACTATGTGCATCCTCGGTAAGTTATGAAAAAGTTTTTTTTTTTTAATTCTTACAGTGCCAAGACAATCGCGGATGCGTGCCTAAGTTCGATAGGTAGGCCTATATATTTTGTCAAATGCCCGGGGACTGATTGGAACCTCAAATGAAACCATCAAAAGTGCGGGTAAATACTTTGTAATTGGCGGGCGTGATAACTCAGTTCCAATGCTTCTATCTTCTCATCAGGACGGCCCAGGCTTGAATCGCAGTCGATGCATGAAACATTTTTAAAATGGGTAGTCACGTTCTATTGATACGGATTCTACTTAAAACACTAGATCCCGTCCCTTACCTTTCTTTATACTTTTGAGCCAGAACCGCATCATTTATGGTGGTGTATTTTGAGTACCCAACCATTCTTCGGACTTACCTTGTACCTTAAATGGTGAGTGGATGCAGTGGCGTACCCACAAAATAATTTCAGTATCCAGGCCAGTAGTGTGGATACAACTTTTCTTTGGAAGGGGTTGTGAAAATATTTTTTATTCTTTAATTAGAATTTGCTTTACGTCGCACCGTAGGTCGTCAATGGCGACGATGGGAAAGGAAAGGGCTGAGAGTGGAAAGGAGCGGCCGTGGCCTTAATTAAGGCACAGCCCCAGCATTTGCCTGGTGTGAAAAATGGGAAACCACAGAAAACCATATTTAGGGCTGCCGACAGAGGCGTTTGAACCCACTATCTCCCGGATGCAAGCACACAGCTGTGCGCCCTTAACTGCACGGCCAACTCGCCCGGTGAATATGAAAAGAAAGCCGGTCCTACCGAGTGCGGCGACGGATCTTCAGTAGATATTGTTGGTTTTGATTGTTACCATGTACAATCATAGCTTTTGTACTCTTAACATAAACCGGCTGCATTATTGAAACTGTTCGTAAAATTTATATCGTTCTTCGTTTGCGAGGAAGTAGAATCTTCATTTAATTTGTCTTCTTAAAAAAAAGGAACCACTTTGGTACTACACCCCGTGAAGGTGACTACCTTCCAGGCCGTATATATTTCGATTACGAGAGACACAAGGGAAACTCTACTGCACCCAAAAACAAGGCTGTATCCTCCCCATCCCATGCCTTTCTTCACTCTGTCAGTGCCGGAAATCGAATGCAGGATGTCTTAAGTCAAATTCGAAAATAAGGAGACCTAAAAGTACCAGCCGGCCCCACAGTGTACGGGTAGCGTGCCTGCCTCTTACCGGAGGCCCCGGGTTCTATTCCCGGCCAGGTCAGGGACTTTTACCTGGATCTGAGGGCTGGTTCGAGGTACACTCAGCCCATGTGTTTATAATTGAGGAGCTATCTGACGGTGAGATGGCGGCCCCGGTCTAGAAAGCCAGGAATAACAGCGGAGAGGATTCGTCGTGCTGACCACACAACACCTCGTAATCTGCAGGCCTCCGGGCTGAACAGCCGTCGCTTGGTAGGCGATGGCGCTTCGGGGCTGTTAGGTCATGGAGTTTGATTTGGAAAAGTGAACAGAGAAGGAAGCGACACCCCTGCAAGGCTCCTTAGCTTCCAGCTAGTTCTTCTGCCCGGCCTCGTGCGTTTAGGAGAGTAAAAAAACGTACGCCTTAATAAATGCTCCTCATAAAACATTTGTAAAAATACTAGCTGCATCTATTTATAACAATAATCACAAACGCCTCCTTTTCATGTGGCTCAGTTGGTTGAGTCGCTGTCCTTCTGAGTCTGAGTTCGCAGATTCAAATCCCGGATTGGATCGGTAACCCTTAAAACGGTGTTGAAATGGCAACAGATCAGTGTCGTTGATTTCTGGCACGTTAATAAAAATTATAGATACGAATATTAGCGTCACGAAGCTCTAACTTTATACTACTACATTCTGTATCCCAGACTTGCGTGGAAAAGTAATTAACAATTTACTTTACGTCACACCGACATAGATAGGTCTTATGGCGACGTCGGGATAGGAAATGCCTAGGAGTGGGAAGGAAGCGGCCGTGGCCTTAATTAAGGTACGGCCCCAGCATTTTCTTGGTGTGGAAATGGGAAACCACGGGAAAATATTTTCAGGGCTGCCGACAGTGGGGTTCGAATCCACTATCTCCCGGATGCAAGCTCACAGCTGCGTGGCCCTAACCGCGTTGGAAATTAACAGGACAAGGTAAACCCTACATAGCATTTGTTGTAACGTGTATTTTTCTTTACCAGCTAACAAAATATCTATACCCATACGCTTTACATTATTTATTTATTTATTTATTTATTTATTTATTTATTTATTTATTTATTTATTTATTTATTTATTTATTTATTTATTAGTGCCTTCAGTACAGTGGCGAAGTTACGGCTCCAGGCTCTCTAGTACACTTAACCACATACTAATCAAAATCTTATATAAAATACTGAGATTCTTAAAATAGTTAAAACTACATAAATTAATAGAATTCAAAAAAATTTAAATAAATTACGTACTAAATTAATATTAGAACTAATTAATATTAAAAACTCTTAAACATGGCTAATCCTCAGGAACGCACATATTCATACTTCAACAATTCAGTCAGCTGTCCTCAGCAGGTAGTCTCGGCAGGTGACCTTAAATCGTGATTTAAAAAAGCTAGTTTCTCTGACCTGAACTGGCAGGGAATTCCATAATCTGGCGACAGTCAACACAAATGATCTAATAATTTTATTTGTGCGGTGCAGTGGAATAAAAGGAATGAATCTAGAACGTGTATTTAAGTTGTGAAATGATGATAAAAAGATGAATTTAGAAGAAATATACATTGGCTGACTTTCAGCTACCACTCTGATCACCATCGTTAAAGTGTGTAGCTGCCGACGTTTATCAGACATCAGCCATGAGACAGCCTGATAGTATGGGGTGATATGAACATCGTACCCGATATTGTAAATAAATCGCAGGCAGGAATTCAGTGCTCGTTGAAGTTTAAGTGTTTCTTCTCTCATCATGTCAACTAAAACAACGTCACAATAATCAAGAATAGGGAGAATGAGTGTCTGTATTAGTTTGGCCTGTAGCTCAAATGGAAATACATTCCTCTGTCGTTTAAGAGGGTGAAGAACTCCAAAAATCTTTTTACGTATTTCTTTCGTTTGATCAGACCAATCAACTGTTACATTCATCATTACGCCGTGATTTTTAACCGTTTTACTGTAGGGAATAATGTTACCATTCAGTAGGATAGGCGGGATTGCGACATTGTTTGAGAAGCTCAGTAATTTTCGTGATCCAATTATAATTGTCTGAGTTTTTTTGCAGTTTAGTATAAGAGAGCTTCGTTGTGCATATACACTGAGTCGTCGGAGGTCCCTGTTAATATCTTGTCTTGCAGTGTCGATATAGCCTATTTAAAGATCGTCAGCACAGAGGTCATGTGTGTTATTTCCTGTCACAGATGGTAGGTCATTGATATAAATACAGAAACTTAGGGGCCGTAGAATACTGCCCGGTGGGGCAACACTAAGTTTCATTTTCCATTTAGAGGCCTTGTCGTTTACTGTTACACGCTGTTGACGGTTACTCAAATAAGAACTAAAAACCTTAAGTGCAGCCAGGTCGAAATTTAGCAGTTCCATTTTCTGTATCATAGTCGGAATTAGTACAGTGTCAAAGGCGCTACTGAAGTCAAGAAGGATACGTATAGTGAGCAGTCGTTTGTCCATAGCGTTTCTAATGTCTTCGGTAACCTTCAAAAGTGCTGTCGCGGTACTGTGACCCTTCTCAAATCCAGATTGCAAAGGGTCCAAAAGAGCATTTTTATTTAGGTATTCCAGAACTTCCTCGTATACTAAACGTTCAAAGTCTTTAGAAAGCACAGGGAGTACGGACATATGACGATAGTCAGAGGGTGATTGTGGATCTAAACTCTTAGGTACCGATATAATATTGGCTGTTTTCCATACAGTAGGGAAAGTTCCGTTTAGTAAACAGTAGATCAGTATGTGCGACAGTATAGGCGAGATAGCACCCATAATGTTATGTATAAAAGTAATAGGAATATCATATACACCTGTAGTCTTTGATTTAATCGAGTACAAAGCATTTTAACCTGATTTTCTGTGACACTGTGAAATGTGAATGGCGGATTGGCTGGAGGGGAGGGCGGTGAGTCGGTGCAGTTAATTTGGGTAGGTTGAATATTTATTCTACTAAAGTAATCGTTCAGTTCGTCAAGTGGAATGTCAGGAGTTGTCTGTCTCTGTTGATGTTTTCCTATTCCCAGAGCTCTAAGTTGGTCCCATGCGTGATTAGAATTTAAGTTGTTAGCTAAAATCCGAAAATATATGCATTTTTAAGATTTCTGATTAACTGCTTTGTGTGATTTCTTAAGATGCGGTTAGATTCGAAGTCTGTGTCATCTAGGGTTTGTTTATAATGTCGAAATAACCAGTCACGGTGGGCCATCATTCTCTTGCCTTCATCATCTAGCCATGGACAAGAAGGACGAGAAACCTGTATTCGACGCGTGTGTATTTGTGTGTGTATCTTTGCCGCATTATTTGTATAAAATGTCACTTCTTTATTGCTTATCACATGACCATTATTATTATAACATTACCGTATTTGTTCTAAACCAGAATATTGCATCCTTACTCAAAGTGTTTATTCTTGCATTCATTTCACTTCTACGCGGAATATATGAAATGCTGCAGTTATGTTGGGATGGGAGTAACAGAGATAGCTGGGGGACCGGGGGGTTGTCGTCCAAGGAGTCCAGACACCCCAGGAGTTTTAACGAAAGTTCTTTTATTGAGCATTTTATATATAATGTGCATTAATATTAGCTTCCGGAGTCCGACTCATTGGCTGAATGATCAGTGTTGAGGCCTTCGGTTCAGACGGTTCCGGGTTCGATTCCCGGCTGGGTCGGGGATTTTAATCGCGTCTGAATAATTCTTCTGGCTGGGAGTGGGTGTTTGTCCCAACATATTCAGACATCATACTACATTACCAACCACCAAATAAACACACAACACTGATTACATCCCTCTATATAGGGTTGGCGTCGGGAAGGACATCCGGCCGTAAAACAGGGCCAAATCCACATGTGCGACACATTTCGCACCCGCGACCCCACAGATGTGGGAAAAGTGGGGAAGAAGAAGGAAATTACTATTAGCTTCCGGAATCCGCACGAATCCACCACTCTTACTTGGATCCAAGGACACTCATTTCCTTTTTCGGTATTCTACACCACCTAAACTATGGAAGTTTGGACACCTATCAAAATAAAATTCTGGATGAATGGGCCCCCCCCAAACTGAAATCCTGGCTACGCTACTGGTGACCGGTGCCAGACTATGGAATTCCCTGCCAGCCCAGGTCAGAGAAACTAGCTCTTTGTCAAGATGTAAGGTTGCCTGCCGAGACTTCCGCTGAGGACAGCTGACTGAATTGTTGAAGTACGAATGTGTGCGTGCCTGAGGATTAGTCATTTTTAACAGTTTATAATATGAATTAGTTTTATATTAATGTAATTAGTAATTTATTTAATTCGTTCTCATTTCTATTAATTTTTGTAGTTTTAACTAGGCCTATATTAAGTATCTTAGTATTTTATTTAAAATTTTGAGTAGAATGTGATTAAGTGTAGGAGAGGGCCTCGAACCCTAAATAAATAAATAAATAAATAAATAAATAAATAAATAAATAAATAAATAAATAAATAAATAAATAAATAAATAAATAAATAAATAAATAAATAAACCTCTGTATCCCGAATCACAGTGTTGCCAATAATTTGAAACTGGAGCACCATCAGTTGCAGGCTATCTAAGAAACGAAATAATTAATCAGTTCCAAGTTTGAAATATATACTTCTGTCTTATGAATGGGAAGAGTCTTGAAAACTCATAAAGAGCTGGAGGTAAATCGTATTCAGACCGACTAGTAGTAGCCATTGCTGGTGTAGTCCCACAAGTGTCATGCCTTATGTTCACTGCTAACTTAAAAGATGCACACAACCCAGATTAGTTCTTTTTCATCTTCATCATCATCATCATCATCATCGTGGCACTTTCCCCAGTTATCCGAGGTCCTTTTTTTACGGTCGGATACCTTTCCTAACGCCAAACCAATGCGGAGGAATGTATTTACTATTGTATGTTTCTGATTCTGTGGTGGTCATAAGTTTTAACCATAATTCGTTAATTTCGCTGGCAGGGGGGCTGGGTGTATGTGTCGTCTTCATCATCATTTCATCCTCATCACGGCACGCAGGTCACCTACGGGAGTTTCTGGTTCTGCGGTGCTCATAAGTTTACAGTACTGAATAAATAGCCTTTCTCAGTGCAGGTACCAAAGAGAGTTCATAAGGTCGAGATGTACAGTGTGGGAATTAATCGGGGAGGGGGGGGGGGGCGGCAATACACCAAGCTATTTTGGTATATAAATATGTACATATTTCACACATATTACATAAAATACCCAGCCCTACTAATCAAATAATATAAAGGCCTAGTCTAGGGCGTAATCCCTGAACTTAAATACAGAGTTTCGAGAAATTCTGGTAAGCCGTTTGTCCAAACAAACAAACAAACAAACAAACAAACAAACAAACAAACAAACAATGAACCTACTTTCGAGTTTCGTTTACCTAATACAAGATAAATGAAATATAATGCAAAGATTGTAAGTGTACAGAAAAATTATAATTTTATTTATAGTATATGTAAGCTGATCTAACATGGCTTATTCTTATGTTAATACGAGCGTTGGGGCATAAGTCATATCAATTTTTTTCTGTGGGAATGCGAGATACGATAGACAATTTGATATATACAAATTAAAAGATATGGACAATCTATATAAATAAAATCGTAACGACCGTGTGTCTGTACATCGACTATTTTGGCGAAATTTTCGTACAGTTATCCGTTTCTGGTGTAATATTGACCATCTGCATACTTTTAGCTTTGTCTGTCTGTCTGTCTGTCTGTCTGTCTGTCTCTGTCTGTCTGTCTGTCTGTCTGAGTTCTTATAACTTGTAAGCCTTTGGATATATTTCTACCAAACATGATATTTAGAATACAGCTGTCCTTGGGTAGGTTTTAGGCCGATATTATTTCTGAATACCGAAATTCACTGGGGGTTTTCATGAAACCGAAACCGTGATTTTGCACTCCCACAAAATATACACATCCATATTTATTTTGCTGAATGTCTTAATTTTTTACCCACTTTTCCTCAAATTAAGATTGCGCCACAATTTGCCAGACGAGCTAGACAAATAAATTTTAATGACGGTGCAGACCTTCTTTTCGAGGTATTTCGTGGCTAAATGGTAAGTCGTATCACAAAAGAGATGGCACAATCTTTGTTCAATTTGGAGTGATCTACCACTTCGGTCCTTTGACTTTTTGCCGTAACTCTCTTCCTTATACGTTAGATTTGGCTGTGTTTCTCGATTGTACGTAAATGTTGCGATTTTTACACGTATATTTCATAGTCTGAGAGCCTCCGTGGCTCAGACGGCAGCGCGTCGGCCTCTCACCGCTGGATACCGTGGTTCAAATCCCGGTCTCTCCATGTGAGATTTGTGCTGGACAAAGCGGAGGCGGGACAGGTTTTTCTCCGGGTACTCCGGTTTTCCCTGTCATCTTTCATTCCAGCAACACTCTCCATTCCCATTTCATAATATATATCAGTCATTAATAAATCACGTTGGGAGTGGCGACGCTATTATACTAATAGCCTATATGTGGTTCATTCATTACATCCCTGACCCGGTCAAAGACTGGAAAACAGGTTGTAGGTTTTCATTTTCATTTCATAGTCTGAATCACTTTTAGGAAATATATAATAATCAAATTCTACACGAACATTGTCCCACCCAGTAGCCATATTTGAGCCAAATGCTAAGTTTTTAGCTGTCACATAATTATCCGAAAAGTAATGCACTGTGAGCAAATCTTACCCAAAAATCACCCTATTAATGTTTTAACTCAGTCTGACCCATGAATAGACGAGATAGAGAAAATATCATACGACCAGTCAATTATGCCGCTAAACGTGGCGTCTTATAGTACAATCCGTTTGTCGATATGACGTACCGTTCAGCTGCAGTTAATTTGTAAGTAAAGGTCTGCAATACTGTAAACATGCATATTCTTTCTTATGCCGATCTATATATATATATTAATTGATGCCGATTTGTTGCGATCTGGAAAGGGTGTGTCTGCTATTGTAATCAGCACTCCCCACATCGACTTTGACTGGCAGTAGGAATGGGGTCCTTCTCCAACTCCTGTGTAACTGCCATTAGTAAGGAGGCCTACCATTGTAATGAATAATTCTCTGCTCGATTTGACTGGCCGAAGGCAAGGGAGCATGCAGTTTTGTTCAAAACTCCTCTACCCGATTGTGTTTGGCTGTAGGCCAGGGTGCCTGCCATTATAAACAAATTAACCCATCTAAAATGTGATTGGCATTGGGGATGATGGCCTTCTATTTTAATAGAAACTCACCAATTCGGTGTGACTGGCAGCAAGCTGGCTGGCATAAGGAAAACGGGCCCGTCATTATAATAACAGCACAACTCAATTTTAACTGGCAGTAGGTAAGGTGCCTGCCATTGTAACGAAAACTAGCCAAATCGATTGTGACCGCGCAGTAGGTAATGGGCCTGCCACTATAATGAAAACTTCCCAACTCGATTGGGAATGGCAGTAGGCAAGTGAGCCTGCCATTATCATCACAACTCAGCAACTCACACTTTACATTGGAAACAACGTATGGGGACCTCCCCATGCTGTTTCTCGGATAACACTAATGACATGCAATATAAAAAAGTCTTACTCTCTGCATGTACAGTAATTTACTTTGATATCCGTATAAAATGTAAAACACCGTAGCGAAGCACGGGCACATTTGCTAGTACAGAATATGAGGTTGGGGATCTTCCATAATAATCCACAAACAATGATTCTTGCTATATCTAGAATAACTTTACAACTTTAGTGCTACGGTACCATTACAGCACACTTCTCCGTCCGAAAGACCCTCAGTCCCATAGTGCAGTATAGTGCAGTATAGTGCAGTCCACAATACGCTGCCAACGATATGGAAGGCGCCGAATATAGTCTGCTGCACGGTACGTGAATCGGGCCATCAGCTGTTGCTCGGCATTTGCGATGCCGTCTCGTGTCCCAAATCGTCTACCTCGTAATGATTTTCTTATTTTTTGCGATCAGTTCGAAAGCATACTGAGAAAGGTCTGGAGGTTATGGTGGATGCTCCAATACTTCCCATCCCCAGAGCTCAGCACCCATTCTGTACGGCGGTCGACTCACGACTGATTTAACATCGCTCTCTGTGCACTTAACGTAAATCTTAGAGCGGTCTGGAGATGTGGACACTTGCTATGGATGCCAGGTTTGCTTGGGACATATGTGATCTAGAGGTACACTTAATTGCGTGACTTGGAAAAAAGTTGCTCTGACTTATGCCTCGATCCTCTTATACTGAGAGTCAACTCAAGACTTCAGCGGTCCCTTTGATGTTAGTCAGACTTCTGGTCGATGAAAATACTTCCGCAGCGCCAAATAGTTCCCTAGGTTTGTTACTTGTTCCTGAAGTCAGGAGCTTCCTTCAGTTTGGTTAGATATTCTGGTGAAGTGACTTGACGAATTACAAATTTTTGCACTGTATAAATGTGCAAAATATATCACAGGTTGTATGTTATTCAGATTCGTTACCAACTCTTATATTCTATACGTAGATGGCTATGAATAGTTATTGTTCTCAGTGGTGTATGTAGCAAAATAATAATTACTTAATATGATATTGATATCTTATTGCACTGTGTACTTAGTAAGCTTTGTTCAAGTTCATTCCATTGCTGATAAGTTCACATAATATGTGCAACGTTGAAGATGGATCCAAGAAAACTGTTGGCAGTACTGGCTGCAGCAGCTTGTTCAGTTTTCATAATGGCTGCCAGCTGTGAGCAAGACGTTTGCGATGCTGTGACACTTGAGTCCCCTGTGAAATACTTTAAAGGTAACAAAAGTGGAGAAAAATTCAGCAGGAAATCTAAACCAAATTGTTTTAAACGTTTACAGTAGCCTACGAGATGAGAATCCGCTGTGGACTGTGTAAGACGTGGTGAAAAATACCACGCAGCTGACCGGCGTTGTGTACAGTGTTTACGCCGCTCGCGTGGAATTTGAACTCCACGGAAAATCCGAGTCTCCAGTGAAAGGTCGATGTGTCAGCTCAGCACTCGCCGTAAATAAAACAGGAAGGGCCTTAACACGGTATGGGAATAGGATCCTTGGCGTATTCGATAATATTAATAATAATTTGTACTTTACTTTATATTCGTAACCGCCCTCTACCTGCGGAAATGTTGTCATGAGGGGATCATGAGTTCGTTTTTATCTTCCGAATGGCGAGACTACAATATTTACAACATTCCTGGAAACATTGTATTTTGCAATCCACCGGGCGAGTTGGCCGTGCGCGTAGAGGCGCGCGGCTGTGAGCTTGCATCCGGGAGATAGTAGGTTCGAATCCCACTATCGGCAGCCCTGAAGATGGTTTTCCGTGGTTTCCCATTTTCACACCAGGCAAATGCTGGGGCTGTACCTTAATTAAGGCCACGGCCGCTTCCTTCCAACTCCTAGGCCTTTCCTATCCCATCGTCGCCATAAGACCTATCTGTGTCGGTGCGACGTAAAGCCCCTAGCAAAAAAAAAAAAAATTTGCAATCCCACTCACAGGTGTTTTTTTTTTCTTCAGCTTTTTGAACTGTGAGAAACTGCCACTGACAGTCGTTGCACGAGAGCGGAATCGTATACTTATGTTGTAAGTCCCCATGTGCCTCACACAAATTGCATTATGAAATAAAAATAAACCTTGCTTCTCTTGCCACGGTATTCGTCAGTAATCTGTAGGTTATACATGGTCAATAAAGGAATAAATAGGTATGGTACGTAATCAAAGTACAGCTATGTGAAAGGATGTGATTTCGTTTGATGCTTCACTATTTCAGAATGAAGAACTTGTCAGATAGACGCACGGCGTTAATAATAAGCTGGTTGTGGCGGAGATGGAGAACGGAGACGGGAAGGGGGAACAGGGGACGTGCTCACGCGCGGAAGGATACTTTTCCTAATCTCCTGAGTTGAATTTCAGGTTAGTTGTAAGAGTACTATTTTTTAAGAAGAGATTTCTGTTGGGGGGTTTACAACTAGAAAATTACTGTAGTGATTACGTGATCTAAATAATACAAAAACAGGTTTTATAGGCCTGCATGTTGAAGGCTATTAATATCCTGTCAAGCTAAGCACATTACACAAGAGCTGACAATTAAATAAAGAAAAATAGAGTTAACGCTGCTGGGTTATACCTACATAATAGAGAAGAGAGTTCTCTTAATCCATGATCGAAATTGCGTCGTAGAGTGAGTGGCGATAGTGTGTAATGAGTTCTTTAAATAAGGCAATTACTGAGGAAAAGAGAGCAAAGAGCAGTTGAGAAATGAGATAGTTACAGTATTGTGAAACTCATACAACCATGTTTAATCAGCTATATTAGTTTGTGTTACAGAGTTCATTTAGCCGCGCTTATTGTGCGGTTGAATCCCGGTGCAGTAATTTCGGATTTAAAAAGTACTTCGTTAGAAGGTGTAAGAGTAACGAGCCTGCTTATTAACCCCATGCCCCTGGTTCGATTCCCGGCCAGTCCAAGGAATGGGATTAACCCTGCCTCATGAGTAGGGCTAGGATTTTAATGGCATTTCGTACTTTTTCTGGTAACGCCGAAATATATCTACTTTAGTATTTACACGTTCCATGATAAATGGTGTACTGTAAATGCATTTTTCTTTTTTCTTGGTTGTCTCATTAGCGTATCATTTTTGACATTTTGAGGGCATTTTAGCTGAATTTTGTCCAGAAATCCCAATTAAATCCATGAAACTTCTTTACTTTCACTTCCATTGATATTGATCTAAAAATTCTTGCCACTAATACCCATGTTGTGTACACATTATAGGTGTATTTTCTGCACATTCAATATTTTCATTTTAATGTCCACCACGATGAATGGACAATTCCAATTCCCCGCTCCAGTGAAGATTTGCAATCTTATACTCCATACCCAAGGTTCTATCTGGAGAACAATTCTCACTGGAGGAGGAAACGACATTGATTTACTTACGAGCTATATTGTATGACCCTATTGTTTCAATTGAAGCAGAAAGGACATTTTCAATGTGTAAAGTTCTGTTAGCCGACAATCGCCGGAGTGTGTTTTGAAAACTTACTGTTTATTGCATCCTCCAACTCAGTAAATGGAAATGAGAAGTAACGGTTATTAGAACTAATTGCTGGGAGCTTAATTAGAATAAATAATTATATAAATAACGAAGTATACAGAGTTGGGAGTTAAATAAGTAAAAATAATCCAATTACTTGCACCAAATACGTTTTAAATAGTTTTTACCTGTGAAGGCTAAACCACACTAAAATTAACGAACAATGTTACAAAACAAAGTTAATAAACAATGTTAATGGAAAAATTTCTCAACATAGTTAATAAACTTGTCCTCGTCTGTGGTGTAGTGGTTGGTGTGATTTGCTGCCACCCCCCGGAGGGCGGGGCTCGATTCCCGGCTCTGTCACGAAATTTGAAAAGTGGTACGAGGGCTGGAACGGGGTCCACTCAACCTCAGGAGCTCAACTGAGTAGAGGCGGGTTCGATTCCCGCCTCAGGCAATCTCTAAGTGGTTTTCCTGGTTTCCCACTTCTCCTCCAGGCAAATGCCGGGATGGTACCTAACTTAGGGCCACGGCCGCTTCCTTCCCTCTTCCTTATCTATCCCTTCCAAACTTCCCATCCTCGACAAGGCCCCTGTTCGCCATAGCAGGTGAGGCCACCTGGGCGAGGTACGGTACTGGACCTCCTCCCAAATTGTATCCCTTGACCCGAAGTCTCACGCTTCCAGGACACTGCCCTTGAGGTGGTAGAGGTTGGCCGTGCGGTTAGGGACGCGCAGCCGTGAGCTTGCATCTGAGGAGATAGTGGGTTCGAACCGCACTGTCGGCAGCCGTGAAAATGGTTTTCCGTGGTTTCCCCATTTTCACACCAGGCAAATGCTGGGGCTGTACCTTAATTAAGGCCACGGCCGCTTCCTTCCCATTCCTAAGCCTTTCCTCTCCCATCGTCGCCATAAGACCTATCTGTGTCGGTGCGACGTAAAGCCAATAAAAAGAAAAACCGAAAAAAAAAAACATTCTGTCCACACCAAAACGGCGCTTTTGAGGTTACAATGGATAGGGCCAGGAAGAATAAATTACAGCTGCAGCTTCATTATTTTAGTGACTATAATTAGACAAACGCTCAGACGTAAAGTGTAGCAAAGATAAATATTGGAAGAGCGGTTAGAATTAATTTTGGAGAGAGAACACGTATGTCAGAACTTTTAATACGTAATGCAGCAGGCTTTTTTTCTGAAAATATCCCTAGTCCCTACATTACTTTCAGTGCTTTTGGTTGACGGTAATTAGGCCTGAAATTGCAAGAATGCTACAAACTACCGGAAAACCATTTCCATTAACTACAGGCTGGGCATAGTTTCAAGATTCCTAGCATCTGGTGACTCCTACATTTCACTTATGTATTTGTTTAGAGTATCAGAACAAGCAATTTCAGTTATAGTGCTTGAAGTGTGCGAAGCATTTGCATGCTCTAATTGCGTCTTTGAGCATGTGCGAACTATTGGCGAAAACATGAAAAGTTCCATTCACAAAAGTTATGGATATTGTGTTTATATACATACTGTACATGGCTGAAAAGTTTATGAATACGCTATTCGGTTTATACACAGTAAAAAGATTTTCAAGAACTTTGTTGGTTAACCGTGTTTATTACTCTAACAAAGTTGATGGAAACATCTTGGTGTGGACGCACTTTAATAGTTACGTTTACAAAACTTAATTTTTACTTCACGAAATAAAACTGTAATCGTTTAATTCATGTAATCTTTACATTCTGGTAATTGATATAGGATACATAACATGGAAACAGAAACGTGAAGAAAGTGAGGAAGGTGGCTCTCTCAGTTCTACTTCAGCAGAACCAGTACACCAGTGCTGGACGATGTACCGGTACTTTCTTACATCTCCATTGCTTTCAAAGTCACCAGACTTACCTTACTCTACCCATCACTGCTGGGAATGTTATTAAATTTAAACACAGGTATTACTTTAAGTGCTGCTGCAGAGCATCATTTTGGCAAATGCAGAGTTCTGCTGGGATTGACTCCTCGAATGTGACCATAGCGTGTGATTCTTCTTTCCCTGCGTCTGTAATGTTCTCAATATATTTGTAAAAGTCAGTGTTTAGGCATCTTCTGTGTTGTTCTCTACCTGTATGCTAATTGGTTATAACATTTTCCTTAATTTCTTTATTCTCTCCTTCAATGATTTCCAGCCCATTCATAATAAACACATAAAGTGGAGAATTACTGTCGAGTAATGCCTAGGTTGATTTCTTGCTTTAATAGTAAGGTAAGGGTTGTTCTGCCCGAAGGCAGGTCCGAACCTCCGCAGAGGTATTCCTGAGCCGGAGTTTACGTGCGGTAGGGTGGGCAGTTCCTTTCCGCTCCTCCATTCCCTTACACCAACAGCGCGTGGCAACCCATCCAACTCCTGACCACGCCCAATGTTGCTTAACTTCGGAGATCTCACGGGATCCGGTGTTTCAACACGCCTACGGCCGTTGGCTCTTGCTTTAATAATAACATTAATAATAATAATAATAATAATAATAATAATAATAATAATAATAATAATAATAATATATTATGATATTAAGCTTTTGTTCCATTTTCTGGCGAAGACACCCCATTGTACCTTAACCATGACTATAAATTAAAAATTAAAATTAAATTCTAATTAATTAAATTCTAATTTGTGGTAATTAAACTAGATTGAATATTTTCATCTAATGATATATAATGATGTTACAGAATTTCATTTTTACTTTAATATACAGTATAATCATGGTTGAGACAGAAAATGCATAAAAAGATTATTATTATTATTATTATTATTATTATTATTATTATTATTATTATTATTATTACCCTAAATTGTTTATCAGTTTCGCTTGTTATTCTCTAGAGTATGTTGGATACATGTATCGACGACGTCCTCAATACGTCCCGTTGAACATTGCATTGACGTCAGTCCGGTGTATTAATGTCTAAAGCAGGTGTTAATGAAACTGGCCTGTCATATCCCTTCAAAGTGTATGGCTAATAGTATAGCTGTAAACGAGCAGAGTCTTCACCCTATCAAGTCTTTGACTGACATTCAGTGGATTGATGACCACTACTGTCATTTCTGCAGTGTTCTAGAAATGGGAGATAAGCAGTTTCTACTACCGCTACTTGACGAAACTACCTTATCAAAGACTGTTGTGAATATTGCCTTCAATTCGATAAGCATGTGCCTCACAGTCTGTCCTCAAGATTAGTGGCTGCGATCAGAACTTAGGTTGGTGACATTTCCCAGGTTCGATTCCCGGCCACCGGGCGAGTTAGCTGTGCGGTAAGAGGCGCGCGGCTGTGAGCTTGCATCCGGGAGATAATGGGTTCGAATCCCACTGTCGGCAGCACTGAGGATGGTTTTCGGTGGTTTCCCATTTTCACACCAGGCAAATACTGGGGCTGTACCTTAATTAAGGCCACGGCCGCTTCCTTCCAACTCCCAGGCCTTTCCTATCCCATCGTCGCCATAAGACCTATCTGTGTCGGTGCGTCGTAAAGCCACTAGCAAAAAAAATTGATTCCCGGCCGGGTTGGGGGTCATAACTGCATACGGTTAACTCTCCTGGCTTTCCGGTTTCTAGGTTAAATGGTCAACGTGGTGACTGTCGGTTAAATTTCCAGCCTCACCGGGTATTTTAATCAAATTTGGTTAATTTCTCTGGCTCGGAGACTGGGTGTTTGTGTTTATTTTAATACGCATCTTTGTTTACACACAACACAACACACAACGCTACCAACACCATAAAGACAAGCGGCCGCTGTTAACACATATTTGAAGGTAACACAACTTATAATTATTTAACAGTCTAATATTTAAATGGTATTCTAGGAATTGGATGATTATGATGATGATGATCTAAACATTAAGAAAGTTTACTAAAAACAGCTTTGTCCGTCCGCCCATTCTACGCGACCGATTTGCTTTTTTTTTTTCCTCCGGAATTACCTGCCGGAGGATCAACAAGCAATGATAGGTCTGTGTTCAGTCAGCTCTGAGTACCGGTAATCCTAAAATCAAACCACTAAACAGTCGCACCAATAATTGCAGGCGAAGACTTACCCTAGCCCGCAATGCATTCTGTATTTAGCGGGTTGCATACTCTTTAGGAGCAATATCCTTGCGCAAAATTTTCGACAGAGCTAATCGGTTAAAAATGGTGGCGACGGTAGGCAAACCTGCAATTTCAACAACAAAAAATTGGTACACATGTGACTTAATACTATCTGGAGGAAAGAACTGTAGGAGTAAGATAAACCTTGCACCTCGAAAGGTGGAATAGGGAGGGAGTGACGTGTAAATAATGGAAAGCGACGTAAATTAGTGTTGAATCCTCGGTTTTCGGGGTCGCTTGGATGAGTAGTGACAAGTCCAACTTCAGCCATCATAGACAAAGGGGTGGGTGAGAAGGGGTGAAAAAGAAAATGTCCAAAATGACCGAGATTAGTGTTGAATCTCCAGTTTTCGGGTTGTCTAGACTGATTGGTGACAGTCCCAATGACGGTTGAAATCGTATGCATCATATCTATAGCGCGAAGCATAAATACATACAATTATTACTTTTATTATTTACTAACATATGTACCCGTTCTTCGCATGGGAATTGGTAAACGATTTCACGATTCCTTCATGATTTTATGCAAATTGACTTGCCTGTATTGAAACGTTTAATACGGCGTGTTAAACTGATACTGCCTGGCCGAGGCGGTAAAGGCGTGCTCGGTTCGCCCGGAAGGACGTGGGTTCGAATCCCCGTCAGGAAGTCGTATAATTTAAGAAACGAGATTTCCACTTCCGGAGGTGCACATGGCCCTGAGGTTCACTCAGCCTACACCAAAAATGAGTACCAGGTTAATTCCTGGGGGCAAAGGCGGCCGGGCGTAGAGCTAACCACTCTATCCCATCTCGTGCCGAGGTTAACAATGGTGGAAGCCTTTACCTTCCACTCCTCCAAGGGCCTTCATGGCCTGTACGGAGGTGACTTTGCTTTGCTTTGCTTTGCTTTGCTTTGTTAAACTGATATTCTTCTACGAAATCACGTGGCAGTAACGTAAAGTATGAAGAAGTTGAACAAAGTGGAAACACAATGGAGTAGATCACAGAGTTTATTAAACGATACAGTTGTGCGTAATTCTCCCTATTTCTCGGTTACATAATGGAAGGGCTGGATGCAAAAACCAGGCAGCTCCATTTTTGCTAGTTTTTCAGGAGCTAAAAGAACTATATAAAATAATTATGAATGATGGTATAAATAATTATTTCTGTCAGTACGTTAATTATGACCTTGATACATTCAGTCTGTATTGTAGGACAATTTTCAATTGTCTTGTCTTTTATAGCAATACATTTATTTTGGAGCCACCTAGTGGTTCTTGCATAGAAAATGTTTAATTCAATGATTTCTGTGTTTTTACTTGCCAAAAACTGTATTTTTGCAAATTAAATGACAGTATTTCAGTATACAAACACTTCATAATAAGTTACAGAAATGTTAAGAACCCTGAACATTAAGTGTATCCACAGTATGACAGTTGATGTTACTCACTTCCAGATGAGGTGTTCACATTGTTTTCTCTTGATTGGCTGGTTATGTTGTTGTAATACCACTTGTCAGTGGGAGGTACATAGCGTTCGCCCAGTGCCACTACATCCCGAAAGTTTGCTTCCTTGATGTGCAGGGCTTCTGGATACAGTTTCTGTCTTGCGAGAGGAAACCTTGGAGTACTGTTCTGTTTCAGGAGAGGAAACTCTTGAGGAGAAAGACCTGATGCATTCATTGAACATTTAACAGTTCCACGAAAGCCTTCACTATTAATAAGCAACCGATATTTTGAAATCGAGAACTTCTCTTTACCTACACCACCAACGTCCTTCTTAAAGGATTCTTCAAAAGTACCTTTATAGTGTAGAAAGCTGTCTTTCTCAATTTATTTGACAACAAATTTTGAGCTTGACCCTCTTACGAGGTTCACATACTAATTAGGAACATACAGTCTTTCTCTCTTCCGTTTTCTTTTTTCTACTATTCCGAAGCTTCGGTCACATGGAAGAAAGCTGTAACCAGGCTCTGGAAAGCGTTGTATTACTTTAGTTAAGCTTACATGTCCATGATACACTAGTGTAGAGCAGAACTGAATGAATATATTATTCTTGTTTTGGACACCGCAATTATCGCGAAAGAGGTAAAGTGTTAACACTCCAGGAGTAACAGTGCTCTTCAAGAAATCATGAAGACAGGATACAACATCGTTAGGTGCCTTCCTTCCAGACATTTCGACAAATAGGTAAAAATAACTTTTTCCTTTTTTTGCGGAATGTATACAGAATCAATGTAGCCATAGCTGCTGTTTGTAAAATACATCTTGAGAGGGTACCATAGGTAGTGGGAAATTTTTTTGAAAATCAAAAGCCAAAGTATCTACAGTTATGTTAGTTTTGGCAAGCTATGTTTTATTCCTTCAAATCATTGTAGGAGTCTGTGTTATGTAATTCACTCTGCCTTATCAAATCTCATTTTTCTTCTTCACAGGATGCCTTTTTCAATAAATTCTCTATTTCATCACATCTCTGGCAGGTGTCTGTTCTAGGACGTCCAAAACGCATGTTAAAATTATCTAAGAAAATCTTGTTGTAGCTGTCATATGAGACTACTGGTTTTCAGGAACACTCCTCAGCATTCTTGCTGGTTTAAGGATTAGGTTTCACTGTGCCATTTGAATGGTTTTGATCCTTATCGATAAACAAGCGATACATCTTGCTGATACTCAATTCTGAAGAGAGGCATTATCTGTTTTGATTATCATTTCGGCCATAATGTGATGAACGGCGTGGAAAATTCATTATGTGCTTCTTTGTACTTTCAATACACTCTTCTGACAACTTATTGTCATAGCGACCTCTATCATCTTTTGGCGCGGTAACATTGTCAGTCAAGAATTTACAAATTATTTCCACTCTACTGCAGGTAATACCATGTAGAGATACAAATGCCCTTTTGCAGACTCTATTTTCATTTGCTCCATCCCTGATTTTATATAGGTAGGCCTACATATGTGACCTCGGAATTCCTTCCTCCACCAGATTTTACATGGCATCGCTGCACATCCATTACGAATATGAGGCCACAAAGATAAGTCTTGCTTTTCTTTATCGGCCAGTGATGGATAAGTCTTGATTTTTCTTCTGTATTAAGTATAGAGAAGCATTTATGAATACACTTACACGGTGGACCTGTTACTCTAGCTGCTGCTGTCTTGTTTGATGTACATACCTAAGTTTCCCCTTTCGTACGTTTGAATTTGTTCACATTTCGCTTCCAGTTCTCAGGTCGACGAATTTTACGTTTACCTCTTATCATATCTGTACCAACAGGCGATGCAATATCACTAGATTAATTTGGAACAGAGTCTGGAATGTTGTCATCGCCATGCATAACCAAATACAGTACGAGACAATACGCGACACTTACGGATTTCGCCTTGCTAAAATGGGAGACAATTCGACGGTGGCGCTCCTAGTGACTTGACCTGAACAAATCGCGCTAAATTCAAATATCAATGGAAATGTATATACGGAAGTGGATAAATAAATTACGTCTAGAAAGAAAGTGGTATTGAGATATTAACTTCAAAGTTGCTAAAGTAATTCTGGATAAATGAATGAAGAATTATTTGAAAGGTTATTATTTAAAGACTGAAATTAGACATATAAACAAGTAGTGAAATGTACTGCTGTGAAATGGCTTGATCTTTCATTTATGCAGTGCCTTTTTTTGCTTTAGCACTCCTCCCTGAACTTTTACTGTTAGAATTGTCTTTTTTCTCATTTAAAAAACATTGTATCATCACATTAAGACACTTGTCAATAAAAATATCGGCACATTCCTTACACACATGATGCAATGAATTAACATTTAAAAGCTGGACAATTTTCCTCTTAACATGAAGCCTACTAACAGAAAGAAAAACTATAAAATTCCTGCTTTAATCTGAGAAGAGGGATTAAAGGAAGAAAAGTATGAAAATGTTGTCGAGAGTGATGCTTTGAGGAATATTTACGTACAATTAGGGTAAAAATGTAACATACCCTTGGCTGTATAGTCGAGGATTTTTAAAGTCGCTGGCCTGGAAATGATCTGAACAGATCTTATAATTCTTAATTAATTCAAAACCCACAGATCACACCTACAACACCACATCGGTATTGGAGGTTAACTGCTGCACTATACAATAAAATATGCGTATTACATTTTATGCCAGTTAAAATATGAGTTGAGCAGGTCAGAAGATTATGAAGTACTATAAAAATCTCTGTCACTGGAAGAATATATATGCAAACAAATATTACTTACATGTTCTCGTCACGAGGGAACCTGAAGAACGACCGCGCATTTTTTTCTACTTCGTAATTACTGCAGCCAAACACAGCACATACCTTTCCCCTCATGTTGAGAGGAGATATCAAGGAATGACACACGCTACTATTTAATTATGTCAGCTCACTGAAAAATAAATAACACGAAAAACTTAAAACAAAAATACACGTGCTCTTATGAGAGAATCAGTACTGTTCAGGTCTATCCGCTAGAGTGAGCTCCAATAGCTGTCCCTCGATATGTCGCTCAGTGTCGCGTATTGTCTCTACTGTATTTGGCATAATCTCACTTCTAGAATCGTCTGTATCTAAGTCATCGCTGTCAGGAACATATTCATCACTTAAACTTTCACGCGGTGACGATATATCACTAAGATTTGTATTGTTAGAACACTAAAATACTGTTAAAACAAAAAATATACACAGAAACGATAGCAGTAAAAAATGAAATGTCGTATGGCTTTTAGTGCCGGGATATCCCAGGACGGGTTCGGCTCGCCAAGTGCAGGTCTTTCTACTTGACACCCGTAGGCGACCTGCGCGTCGTGATGAGGATGAAATGAGGGTGAAGACAACACATACACCCAGCCCCCGTGTCATTGGAATTAACCAATTAAGGTTAAAATCCCCGACCCGGCCGGGAATCGAACCCGGGACCCTCTGAACCGAAGGCCAGTACGCTAACCGTTCAGCCAACGAGTCGGACACGATAGCAGTAATAACTAAAGAATAGCCATGAAGTCAGAAAACCTTGTTACTGAGCAGTAGCGGCACCAGTGAAGGTGCACTGAACTAAAATCGATAGAAGAACGAGGTGGCTCCTGGAGCTGCTTTGTTTTTGCATTAGAATTATGATGAATGCTATCTCTATGTGGCTCCTTTTCCTTTGTATCGCCAATGGAAATCATTGGAGCTGCATGGTTCTTGCATAGAAATGTGCGCATATTTGTTTACATTCAATATATACGAAAATGTCCATTTTGATGAAAAGTGGAGCTGCCTGGTTCTTGCATCCACCCTTCTATACTGCTAATAATAAGAGTTGGTGTCTGACATTTCTTAGAGGGAGGTCCGTTTACTGCCTGCCGAGACGGGATAAAGGGAGTGGCTGTCTGGTTGCCATGGAAACGAGGGTGGGGCGACTGCGGTTGCCATGGAGATAAAACTTCAGGGCAGCTCGTCTTGCTGGGAGTTGCCAAACCTGTCACTGTCACTGATAACAACCTGATTGTTTGTATAAGAGTGATCGCAAATGGGACGACACCGCCAGACCAGGTAGTCTACAACAGATCACAGCGGTCAGAATGAAGGAGGGAACAAGTGAGCCGGAAGCGAGGGGTAAGAGTATGTAGAAAGGAATGCTGAAATGTGGCAACATCGTGAAATGGCACGTGCAGTGCTCCTCCCTCCAACCTTACCTGTCAGACGCCAACTCTTATTATTAGCAGTATAATTGTTGTTCATCTGAAACCGGGCGTGGCTGAAGACTCATGAAACCAATCGTTGACGATCACCTCTCTTATTATCTGTTTTGTGGAAAAGAATAAACTGGCTCTTTAGTTAAACTATTAATCCTAATGCCTATTGCTCACGGTAAAATGTTTCGTAAAATTTGTTATACAATTAATTTTATAAAAATTTGGTGAAAACAAATTGTGTTGCTCACGGTAAAATGATTTTATAAAATCCGTCGAAACATCAGGATGGCCATCTATAAACCTACTTTTGAACTAAGATATGTATGTGCTGCTATCTATCGATAAACTTTTAAACCAAGAATCAGCTGTTCAACTTACAATAATATGTTTGAGAGTATGGCTCCAACAAACAAAGCAAAAGTTGCTGCTTTAGCTGCAATTATATGTTGTACAGTGGTAAAAAGGAAGAAAAGAAATGCCAGGAAATGCTGGACTCGCGATTGGATCAAAAGAAGAGAAGAAGGTAGAAGATTGCTGTCCTTGGTCGAAAATTAGTTGAGGTTAGAAGACCAGTATTCATATAGGTATTCGGCGATTGTGTTTTTTGCCTCTCTTCTTGCATTTCTGTTGTGGTAAAGTGGCGTTTTAACTTCGTACAAACAAGGATATTTCTGGTATTCGCCAGTAAAACACCCGGATCCTGCTATTTTAGAAAGAAGTATTTGTTTACAATAGAGCTTCGCAATCTTCTCACAACTTAGCGCCAGCATCATCGTGATGTCAGCTTCGCTAATTGGTTCGTTTCGTAAAATTAATTTTACGGTATAGAACATGTCCTATTTTATGAAAAGTTTTATCAACAGTTTTAGAAAACTTGAATTTGACCGTGAGCAACAGAAATTTTATAAAATTAAATTATTGTACAATAAATTTGACAGAAAATTTTACCGTGAGCAACAGGCTTAACTTGAAATGACATGACAGCCTGTACAACAGTCCATTAATGATAACTCCCTTGTTTCCCTGCTATCGAAATGATGCACATGAGTAAAAAAGTTTAGAAATTGAATTCCATTAAGGCAGGTAGATTTCCGTTAAGTTTGGTTGTGCCTATTTTGTGGGAGTGCAAAATCACTGTTTCGGTTTCGTATAAACCCCCAGTCAGTTCAGGCATTTAAAAGCAATATTTGCCCTAAAACCTACCTAAGGACAGGTGGATTCTAAATACAAAGTTTGGTAGAAATATATGCAGCAGTTTTCATGTTATAAGAACTCAAACAGACAGACACCAAAGCTAAAAAATAGGCAGATGGTCATTATTACACCTGAAACGGATAACTGAATGAAAATTTCTCCAAAATAGTCAATGTACAGACACACTGTCGTTACGATTTTATTTATATACATCTGAAAGGATCAACTACTTCCCAGAAAATATGAGCTGCAATGAAGATCCACGCGAAAAGAAAAGATCTAAAACTAAATGTTTAAATTAAACTCATAGCAATAACTTTAAAAGTACAAAATACTCGTAAAATATCCATCAACGCCACTTTAAAGAAATCTACAAAAAATCACTTGATAAATAACACAGGTAATACTAATCCTAACAGTAAAGTACTGGGGCAGCTAAGGGAGCAGTTTCGTATCAAGACACGTTATCTCACCTATTTATAAGTCCGGCTCCATGGTTAAATTGTTAGCGTGCTCGCCTTTGGTTACAGGGGTCCCGGGTTCGATTCCTGGCAGGGTTGGGAATTTTAACCCTTATTGGTTATTTCGCTGACACGGGGGCTGGGTGTATGTGTCGTCTTCATCATCATTTCATCCTCATCACGACGCGCAGATCGCCTACGGGCATCAACTCGAAAGACCTGCATCTGCCGAGCCGAACTTGTCCTCGGACATTCCCGGCACTAAAAGCCATAACATTTCATTTACCTATTTATAACAAAAGCTGCGTTATCCGTTTCAGGTGTAATAATGGCCATCTGCCTACTTTTTTAGCCTTGGTGCCTTTCTGTTTGTCTGAGTTCTTAGTAATGATAATTTCGTGTGGCTATTGCTATCTTGGTGTAGCGCTTGTAAGGCAGACCCTCCGATGAGGGTGGGTGGCATCTGCCGTGTATGGAAAATGCATGTTATTATAGTGGAGGATAGTGTTGTATGCGGTGTGTGTGAGTTGCAGGGATGTTGGAGACGGTACAAACACCCAGTTCCCGATCCAGGGGAATTAACCATTTTACGGTTAAAATCACCGATCGAACCGGAGACCAACTGAACAGAAGGCGTATACGCTGACCATTCAGCCAAGGAGCATTAATTCATTCATTGGATAATTACAACTTAACGTTATTATTATTATTATTATTATTATTATTATTATTATTATTAAATCCGTTTACCGTCCAGGGTTGGTTTTTCCCTCTGACTCAGCGAGGGATCCCACTTCTACCGCCTTAAGGGCAGTGTCTGGAGCATGAGACATTTGATCGGGAGTACATCTGGGAAAAAGCATCAGTACTTCACCCAGGCGGCCTCACTTGCTATGCTGAACAGGGGCCTTGTGGGGCAGAGGGAAGGAAGCAATAATAATGTTATTTGTTTCACGTCCCACTAACTACTTTTACGGTTTTCGGCGACGCCGTGGTGCCGGAATTTAGTCCCACAGGAGTTCTTTTACGTGCCAGAAACTACCGACACGAGGCTGACGTATTTGAGCACCTTCAAATACCACCGGACTGAGCCAGGATCGAACCTGCCAAGTTGGGGTCAGAAAGCCAGCGCCTCAACCGTCTGAGCCACTCAGCCCGGCAGGGAAGGAAGCGGCCGTGGTCTTAAGTTAGATACCTTCCCGGCATTTGCCTGGAGAAGAAGTGTGAAACCACGGAAGAACCACTTCGAGGATGGCTGAGGTGGGATTCGAACCCTCCTCTACTCAGTTGACCTCCCGAGGCTGAGTGGACGCTGTTCCAGCCCTCGTACCACTTTCGTGGCAGAGCCGAGAATCGAGCCCGGACCTTCGAGGTGGCAGTTAATCACACTAACCACTACACCACAGAGGCGGACTTAATATGAAGTAAATATTTCTTATAGTGCTTTCTGAATGGGGAGCCGAACGTCAGGCCCCGTAACTCGTCTGGTATGCAGTTTGAGACCGCCGCAGCACCCACTGTGAGGGAGTGGGTGTATCGTAATGTGGTGTGTGCGCGGAAGGTCAGGATGTTCCTGAGAGCCTGGGAAACCAGGATGCTAGGTGCTGGGAGCCTCGCCAGAATTACTTCATACGAGAATTGGAAAAGATCCAAAGGAAAGCAACACTGTTTGTTCTGCGTAATTTACGACAAAATAATAGAGTTACGAAAATGTTGCAAAATTTGGGCTGGGAAGACTTGGGAGTAAGGGGACGAGCTGCTCGACTAAGCTGAATGTTTCGAGCTACCAGTGGAGAGATGGCTTGAAATTGCATTAGTAGACGTACTGTATAAGCTTGAGTGGAGTTTTTAAGAGTAGAAAAGATCATAAAAGTTGGAATTCAAGAGGACAAATTGGTCAAATATTAGTTTGTAGGAAGATGATTTAGAGACGAGAATAACTTATCTAGGGCCTCCGCGGCTCAGGTGGCAGCACGCCGTTCTCTCACCGCTGGATACGGTGGTTCAAATCCCGGTCACTCCATGTGAGATGTGTGCTGGTCAAAGCGGAGGCGGGACAGGTTTTTCTCCGGGTACTCCAGTTTTCCCGGACATCTTTCATGCCAGCAACACTCTCCTTCAATATTTCATATCATTTGTGAGTCATATATCATTGCCCCAGAGGAGTGCGACAGGCTTCGGCAGCCGGCAAAATTCCTATCCTCGCCGCTAGATGGGGCTTCATTCATTCCATTCCTGACCCGGTCGAATGACTGTAAACAGGCTGTGGATTTTCAATAACTTATCAAGGGAGATGTCTGATAAATTTTCAACTTCTTTGAAATCATTTAAAAACAGACTAGGTAAAGAACTGAAAGGGAATCTGCCACCTGGGCGATTGCCCAAAATGATTTATTTATTTATTTATTTATTTATTTATTTATTTATTTATTTATTTATTTATTTAATTAATTCAGTACAGGTCTATCGAGTGAGTTGAAACATATACAGTACATATTTTTAAAAACTCGTTAATACATCTTCAGGGAAGAAGGTATTCCAGTCAGTGACAAGGACACTCGGCTATCACGCCCCTTAGTGAACTCTGAGGTGAAGACGTACTTAACGGTGTTGTGTAGTAGAAACTGGGCTTGAACTTGCCTTCTCATTTGTAGGTTCAGCATAGACAATTGGTTACGATACGGAGAGAGATGCTGACGCAGTCTCACACTGAAAATGAAACGAATGCAGAAATTATGAGCTTACTCCAGCATTTGTAGAGTTTAGAGAGTGCTAACTTTTGTTACTAAAGATAAGAATTTTCTGGCTTTTGCAACGGTTTAGTGTATGCATACCATCCATTGCCCGAGTGCAAATGAGACTTTCTCAATATTGATGATTTTGCGTGTTCTGAATAGTCTGCTTAGAATTGAAGTATGTCCGTCAGAACACACTCCACCGTATTTTCGGAAAGCAAAGGCTAGCTGTTGATTTCTCACGAACGTCTAGATAATATTGTATTAACTATTTATCAGAATTAATTCAAATTAAGTCCGGCTCCATGGCTAAATGGTTAGCGCGCTGGCCTTTGGTCACACGGTCCCGGGTTCGATTCCCGGCAGGGTCTGGAATTTTAACCATAATTGGTTAATTCCGCTGGCACGGGGGCTGGGTGTATGTGTCGTCTTCATCATCATTTCATCCTCATCACGACGCGCAGGTCGCCTACGGGTGTCAAGTCAAAAGACCTGCATCTGGCGAGCCGAACTTGTCCTCGGACACTTCCGGCACTATAAAAGCCATACGCCATTTCATTTCAACTCAAATTAACATAAAATGCAGACTAGCACAAGCAAGGAAGGCCTTTTTTAAGAAAAGAAATGTGCTCACCTCGAACATTGATATAAGAATTAGAGAGATATTTTTGAAGACGTTCACTTCTATACAATGCCGCGCTCCAAACGAAACATGGACGATAACGAGCTCAGAAAGAAAGAGAATACAAGCTTTTGAAATGTGGTGTTACAGAAGAATGCTGAAGGTGAGATGGATTGGCCAAATCACGAATGAAGAGATTCTGAATCGAATTGGTGAGAGGAAATCGATTTGGTTAAATTTGATAAGAACAAGAGATAAGACACATCTTAAGACACCCAGGAGTTGTTCAGTTGGTTTATGAGGGGTAGGCGGTAAGAAGGGAAGGATTAGACCAAGGTATAAATATGACCAGCAGATTAGAGCAAATGCAGGATGCAGTAATTACGTAGAAATGGAAAGGTTAGCACAGGATACGGTGGCATGGAGGGCTGCATCAAACCAGGCTATATACTAATGACTCAAACAACCACCACAACAACTCATATTCTGTTTTTCTCAAAATGTTAAAAATACTACAGTAAACTTGAGTTGTATAAATGTTTCAAAACTCTAAGAAATCACTCTAGTACATAGTTTGTACTGCGATATTTTCAGTTGAATTGACATAGAATTTAATAGGGATTCGAGCTGAGGACTCAAGAAATGTACATACGTGTCCTTACAGTAATGGGCATTAAGTTACGACCACTCTGTATACAGAAGAGGAATATGCTTGTATTTCCTCTTCGATTTTCGCACATAAAAGATACAGTACTGTGTAAAGTCCGAGTTTAAATGTGAGACTCTATATAATTTATTATTATTTATGTATGTTCTGAGCAATTATGATCATCGGTCATTCTGCGGGTTGACAGGTCTTCTCACATTTTGTCCCTCCATGTTTCCTGGTCTTCAACAGATCGTTTCGTTTCTTAACATATTTATTTATTATTTATTTATTTATTTATTTATTTATTTATTTATTTATCTATTTTCCCACTCTTCTCAGTACTCTCCATTTCCAACTCACCCCCCCCCCCTCTGTCTTTCTCCAAATTCACATTTGAAAAGCTTCCATCTTTCTTTTATACACTTTCCTAAGTGTCTGCTTTCTGCTTCATATATTAGCACACGCCGACATGAGCACGTTGCTAATTTCTTGTTTGCATCCGGGAGATAGTGGGTTCGAACACAAGTGTCGGCAGTGCTGAAGATGGTTTTCCGTCGTTTCCCCTTTTTCACACCAGGCAAATGCTGCGGCTGTACCTTAATGCCACGGCCACTTCCTTCCCACTCCTAGGCCTTTCCTATCCCATAATCTCCATAAGATCTTTTTGTGTCGGTGCGACGTAACCTAAAGCAAATTCTTAAAATAAAAAAAACTTGTTTAAATCTTTATTCTGTGGTCTACATATCAGCTTTCGTTTCCTGCCGAATGCTTTCCTTGCTGTGGCAATACTAGTTTTTATCTCTTTTGAGCAGTACTTATACTTGGAAAACTTGACTTCCTACTGGGTCGATTTCCTCATCTTCCAATGTAATAGTAATATTTTCCTGTTCTTCTCCTATAGTCATACTTTTTGTCCTTTTTGTTTATTTCATTCTATTTTTTACACAGGTGTTGTTAAGGTCTTTTGTGTAACTTTTTTCATATTTTCCGCTAGAATTACCATATCATCCGCAGTTCTTTGCACTCAGTATTTTCCCTCATCGGCATATTCTTCTTTGAGTTCGCTGTGCGGTTAGGGTCGCTCAGCTGTCGGCTCGTATTCGGAAGATAGTGAGTTCACCCATTTCAGTCTGGGCCTTAATATCCCTAACAAACGTTCTGGACTGGGCATTTTTAAGGATATTTAAAACATATCTATGTACCTGTTGGAGATATATGCATGATTCTTGTTTCTTTGTGCTTGTTTGAGCTTCTAATTTTGAAAAATGCTCGTTGTATCATGTAAACTATCACTCGAGATTTTAAAATTGTTTATATAAGCCTATTACACTATGTTTACCGAGCTCAATAGCCGCAGTCGCTTAAGTGCGGCCAGTATCCAGTATTCGGGAGATATTAGGTTCGAACCCCACTGTCGGCAGCACTGAAGATAGTTTTCAGTGGTTTCCCATTTTCACACCAGGCAAATGCTGAAGCTGTACGTAACGGTCACGGCCGCTTCATTCCCACTCCTAGTCCTTTCCTGTACTATTTTCGCCATAAGATCTATCTGTGCCGATGCGACGTAAAGCAAACTTTTCTAAAAAAGACTCCTCTGCCTCCATCGAAACATTCTTCAATGATTTCGTCTAAATGTCGAAAAAACTGGTTGATTGGCAGCACCCCTGAATAGTCTACCTGTTTATTGAATAGAAGAATGTGTGAGGACATGTTCCACTGTATATTCAGTTCCTTTCTCATGTACTTGTGCATAACTACTTTGTAATCATTATTTTCAGTGCCTTATTCCTGATTTAAAAAAAGAACGAAAGAACCATCTGATTTTACTAATGTACTCTTTTTCTTCTTTCCAGGTGAGTGATGCTGTTAGATGGATGCTTAAATCTTGTGAGTAGCTGAACACGTTAATTCCGTGTTTTATATCAAAAGATATATCAGAGATTCTTCAACGTTAGAGAAGAAAAGTGTCCTGTGTCACTATGCGTTGCGCTGTGTAGAAAAAACGAACGAGTATTTGACATTGAAGTTGGCGCACTCTTCATCCCTTTACATCATAGACCCCCATTCTCTCTAACAATGGTACAAATTAGTTAGGTTTTGTACCCGTAGTTGAAGGTTTAGTTTTTTAACATTTACAGAAAACTTATCTTAATCCTCCCACTGCCAGTAATGCCATCTAGCAGAAGTGAGTTTTAGCAGGAACGTTAATAATATTTCAAGAATTAAGTTCCGCGAAGGAAACCATAATTTAATTTCACCGATTGTAAACATTAAGCCATTCAAGCTTGTTAGGCTAGTTTAGTCGTGAAATTACCAGCATTTCGTTCCAGTGTGGCAGTGGGCTCGTCACTTCGATTGCCACACCTGTTCAAGACGCTGGCTGCCACTGGGTCGGTGACACTCCGCCACAAGCCTCCTTTGTAAATAAGAGTGTCCCTTATCATAAGAAATGATACGTATCCCAAAGTTCAGTGAAAATGTAAATCATGTCCACGAGTCATTGTCTTATGTAGTTTCATTGTTTGTTCTGTAACTGCATCGGATGGGACGTCGCAGCAACTAAATACGAGCGTGTGGACAGGACCTGCTTTCATACTTTGTAAAGGAATACATTGTATACTTTTTAAGACGAAGAAATGTATATATTTTATTGGTGACTCTTGTCATCACTCCAGTTTAGTGTCATTCATGATTCTTAGAGTTTCATCATTCGGGTAAGAACTCAGGACATATGTGGCCGACTGTGGTATCACTCAGTGGCGGAGAAAAAAAATTAAATTGTTATTCCATTCTAGCCACCTGATTTTTAAAAAAGTTTCTGCAGGCTGAAGAACCTAACAGTCATTAAAAAACGCATGAAAGTAGGAATTATTAAAAAAAGCGATTTGTACAATCCCTATTGATTTTTTGTAGCCTCCGTGGCTTAGGCAGCAGCACGCTGGCCTCTCATCGCTGGGTTCCGTGGTTCAAATCCCGGTCATGAGATTTGTGTTGGACAAAACGGAGGCGGGACAGCTTTTTCTCCGGGTACTCCGGTTTTCCCTGTCATAATTCATTCCAGCAACACTCTCCAATATAATTTCATTTCATCTGTCATTCATTAATCATTGCCGCAGATGAGTGCGACAGGCTTCGGCAGTCAGCACAATTTCTATCCTCGCCGCTGGATGGGGGGCTTCGTTCATTCCATTCCAGACCCGGTCGAATGACTGGAAACAGGCTGTGGATTTTCTTTTTCCTATTGATTTTTCAGCTAATTTTTTCTTTAATTTCCGTAATTATTGAGAAAAATACTTGGCGGAAATACTTCGATTCATACAGCGTCACAGCGAGTAGTGGAGACTCGCGCAGCGGCGTATAGCATGTGATGTGAGGAAGGGTAGCAGGGGTATATTTTTGCTAAGGTCACAGACACTAAAATACGATTCCCCACAGCTTGCCGCGCCCATTCGTCAGTCTGGCAGTCTCGCTCAGCAAATGTGTCTGTGCTGTTCTATTTAGTGTCTGTTACTGTGTTAAGTGCGTAGTCAAATACTAAATTACATTTTAATTGTATAATCACGCCGAACTTCTATTTAAATGTAATACTTGTGTAATTTTATTGTTCCTTTGGTGAAAGTTTTATTGCATAGTACTGCTATTACCGCACTAAAGTTGGTAGACTGTCAACCTTTACGTCTCTGGCGAAATTAGCTCAGAGAACAGCAAAAACTTACCACTTTGTAGCTTTTATTTTTCATGTCCTCCCCCCTCCCCCTCCCTGCTATAGCCCCAGACCCGGGTATTTTTTGTTGTCTGTACATTTTTGTGCCCCGTCACTTCTAACTCTCAATCGCCGCTGCTGATATCACTGAAAATGGCTGCAGTTTTGAAATTCATCCGACGTGATTTCTAAAGGCAGCTACTGTATAGTAGGGGTCATTTTAGTGGCTCTTGTCCACTGCCCGCTGCTCAGACTTTCAGGCGTTCTCGCCCATCTTCAGAAGTATCATTGAAGTTCAAAGGTTGTCGATCGTGGCCGCTATTGACTCCACTAATAAACAAACAAATTGAAGTTTGACATGTGGGTTTAGTTACATTTTGGAACAGAATCCTTATGAATTCCACTGCATTCCTTTAGATACCACCGTAGTAGAGTCTTGCCGGCCCCGTGGTGTAGAGGTAGCGTGCCTGCCTCTTACCCGGAGGCCGCGGATTCGATTGCCGGCCAGGTTATTAGAAATTTTTACCTGGATCTGAGGGCTGATTCGAGGTCCGCTCGGCCTACGTGATTAGAATTGAGGAGCTATCTGACGGTGAGATAGCGGCCCCGGTCTAGAAAGTCAAGAATAACGGCAGAGATGATTCGTCGTGCTGACCACACGTCACCTCACAATCTGCAGGCCTTCGGGATGAGCAGCGGTCGCTTGGTAGGCCAAGGCCCTTCAGGCCTGTAGTGCCATGGTGTTAGTTCTAGTAGAGTCTTTTCAAAAATTCAGCCACATGGAAGTAATAAACGGGACAATAAACTAATAATAAGAGTCCAAAAGAAAACACGGAAGTAGATCGGAAATGCTAGGTCGGACGACAGGGAAAATTTTTTGGAGTGTTAGAAAGAACCTTGGAATGGGAGGGAACAGCGAAGTGGATACAATTTAAAATAAATCAGGGGAGCTCATTAAAAATTACCGGGCCTTACCTCCCACTAACTACTTTTACGGGTTTTTGGTGACGCCGAGGTGCCAGTATTTAGTCCCGCAGGAATTCTTTAACCTACCAGTAAATCGACCGACACGAGGCTGACGTATTTGAGCACCTTCAAATAGCACCGGGCTGAGCCAGGATCGAACCTGCCAAGTTGGAGTCAGAAGAGCAGCGCCTCAAGCGTCTGAGCCACTCAGCCCGGTGGAAGATTTTTACAACCTGCTGTATGTAAAAGGGAGGTCTAATATTTCTGCTGAAGGTTTGAAAAAACAGAATTCCTTAAGGTGAAAATGATAACTGGAATGCTTGAGGAAGTGGAAAGAGTGGTAAACAAACTGTAGTACCATAAGCACGTTATCAGGCCCACTTGGCTGTGCGGGCGTGAAAGCGGGGTCCTCTGGGAATATACGAGGGCTGCAAGTAAAGTAATGGCAATATTGATATAACTCAATATTTAATGAACTAACAAGTACAGTTGCATTACATTCGTTCAGTGTATTCGCCCGCAAAGTATATTACATTTTTCCAAATGTCGGGAAGCCGTTGGGGACCGTTCTCTGTTGATGTCAGTGACGGAGCGCCCTACTGCGTGGAGTACGGATGCCACGTCAGGACATCGGCGGCCTCGGACGGGGTTCCTTGAACTTCGGAAACAGGTCGAAATCACAAAGACTCATGTCTGATGAGTACGCAGGGTGTTCCAAGACCGAACGGCACGAAACGCCTTGACCCGTCGTGCAACCGTCCTGTACTGTAATACATTCTTGCCACAGGCTTCACATAATCTTCGATAACATTCTGATGCATTTCTGCCACGGGCAACCTCGATTTTAATCCAGGAATGCTGATCACCTTTTGAAAACATGCTTTAGAGCGGTGAAATCGGCACTCTTCACTTCAACGCCACACAGTAACAACACTCCCAACTGGATGGCCGTCAAATGCACACTACACATCGACAACAGCGCCACCTGTCCACTCCTATATCCTATTTGCGCATGTCCGATCTCCTACGAGTGTCTGGACTACGTTACCACTTCTTTGTTAACAGCCTTCGTATTATTCGTAAGCTGAAAGTAAGAGATATTCGATTAATCTCCAACGTCTTGGAAATCTTCAAGAAAAGACTAGGTAAACACTAGATAGGGACTCTGTCACCTGAATGACAGTCCTAAAGACATTAAATACTAAGAATGGTTACCAGTATTGACACAAGTAGAAATAATGTCAAAGGCCATTTGCACTGAAGAGACGGGTAGTAAGCTAGGAATGAACTTGAGAAGAATCTATGCGTGTGAAACAGTTTCAGTAATGGGATCATGTGAGGCGAATGGAGGAGGATAAATCACGTAGAAGAACAGCAAACTCGGCCAAGAAGGGAAAGAAAAACAGAGGGACACCTAAATGACGATAGTTAGAATTTGTTTATAGTGATAACAAGCGCGAAAGTTAGAGAGTTCGAAGACATCACTGTATATTCCAGACATTTTCAGCCATGGTGAAGGGGAGGAAGAGATATTGAGGTGAACTGATAGAGCCAGGTTGTCATTGAAGTACATACAAGTCAGGAAATGTATTGAGTGCAAATACTGTGCCCGACAAATATGTCTTCCCTTTTATTAATCTAATCATGTTACAAATATTTAAATGTACTCTCTTCTACACTTTCGTACTTGCTGTAATTTCTTCACGAGCAAAATTTGTATTAGGAATTACGAAACAGTAGAATAGAGATTCTGTCAGCCAGCCAGTTAGATTAGCCCCGCTCAAATACGGCCCTAGTTGCACAATATATCCTCGCAAGTAACTCGGTCGTGACGGATCAATTTGAGTGCATGTACGTTAGTGGAATCTCCGTGAAGCTAATAAAAGCTAGTGTTAAATAGTACATTCTGGACGTTAGTGTAGGCAGTGAAATGTAGGGTAATTTATAACTGTTAGGTTCTTCAGTATGCCGAAACTAATTTTAAAGACATACATGTAGAAACTACCTGAAAAAGAAAACATAACATAATTATACACGAAAAAGAAAAAAATTAAAATTCTAGTCGAAACTGAAAAGAGATGGCTTCAGATATTGAACCCATAATTCTACGGTGAGAAAAATTTTTATTTTTCCCAAATATTTATTTGGTATTCAGAAACTACTGTATGTTTGAGGGCAGCCATTTTGCGCTCCCAAGAGCCCGATGTTGCGTGGGAAGGTTCCCGCAAGGCGAGCTCGTGGATTGCCGGGACACCTCGGTGGAACTCGAGTGCCCGACAATTTTCTAAATTAATGAATTCTGCACAACGAGGGATTTTGACAAGATAGTAAAGGAAGAAATAAATAAGCAAAATTATTCATACACCCTCTGTGAAGGTAGTGACACCAGGGACAATTTTAGATGCAGTTAAGCCTAAGTGTGTGTTAGCGTGAGAACAGCGAGCTAGTTACACGTGCCAAGGTCGTGGGCAGAAGAA
Source organism: Anabrus simplex (assembly GCF_040414725.1). Taxonomy (NCBI): domain Eukaryota; kingdom Metazoa; phylum Arthropoda; class Insecta; order Orthoptera; family Tettigoniidae; genus Anabrus; species Anabrus simplex. The sequence goes on along the minus strand of NC_090271.1, from coordinate 81,092,216 downwards.
AACGCGCGAAACGCACGGGCAGAAACAATTTATTCCTCCTGTTGTGGGTGTAGAAAAATTATAAAATTAACATCGAACATAAGTGCAAATCTGTCCGGAGTTCTGGGACAAGTCTTATCAAAATTGGTCTATTAGAAGCAAATTTGGCAGATTTCACAATCAAGCCTCATAGAGGGGATAGCGTCCTTCCGGAAATTATAAAAGAAACCCCCCACCGTAGATTTTGGAGTGTCGATCTGGAACTTGAAGCCGCGGGAGCTCGTGCCCGTCGTCATTAGAAATTCGCGCCAGATTGACCGACAATAATTCAATACATGTTCGTGGCTAAAGTCCATATATTAGTTAAGAAGAAAAGTGATTGGAGAAACTGTGAACGTTTGCAGACGAACTGGGAAGGTGTAGGCTGGTGGAAAATTACACAGCAGATTTTATTTTTATCATTTCCTGTACTCTTGTAAGTGAAGAAGGTCTGGGGGAAGCGATTCAAAATAGTTCTACTCCCTTATCGGCCGAACACCTGTTCTTATTGAAACAACGGGGAGAGAAACCACTCTGGGAAGCGCATCAGGCAGTTAGAGTCGACTGCAGAACGAGGGAAGTTCGTGGTGCAAGTTATAAAGAAAGTGCATTATTTATGGTAATTTTAATCTCGTGTGTGTGAAGGGTAGTGTTTGGATGAGTGAGATTTTAAAAATGAAAATGTTATCTGTGAAAATGAGTGGCTAAGTGCGAGGTTGCTGGAGATGATGTAATCAGAATGCTGAGAATGTCACCAATGTGCAGGTCTGTCTATTTTATATTATGTAGTTAGTTAGTTAGTTCCTGTCTGTCCTAACAAAATTTCCAGATGATTGTCGGGTGATATGCGTAATTATCAGGCGAAAGGCGTTGTAAATTTTGGTCAGCGTGTGAAAATTTCAGTGTGTAAAGTTCATGTCAAGAACGGTAAAATGCGACGCTTAAAAATTTGTGTCGAGATGAGATATCATTCAAAGTGCGGATTTGTGAACGTTATAAGTGTAAATTTGTCGTGGCGAATATTGTAATTTCAGGTGTCAGTTGCATTCAGAAATGTTGGTCAATAATAATAATAATAATAATAATAATAATAATAATAATAATAATAATAATAATAATAATGTTTACCGCGGGATAAGGAAATTCTTCTCTGTTAAATTACATTTAATCAGTTATTTTTACAAGGATCGTAAGCATATTTAGATAATGTCAATAAAATTTGTTAGAGTCACAGTCATTAATGGGAAGGAAATTTTTGAGACATCGTGTATACTTGAATTGCGAAAGGTCGAGGTGTGCTCTTGGATTCTTGAGGTCTGAAGGTCTTAATAATAGTAAGGTAAGAGATGTGTTTAATGATGGTTGTCGTTTTCATCAGGGGATCGAAGTACGGAAAAGGGTCGTGAAGGAAAAGGGATTGAAAGCGATGGATTTATACGTACGTGGAGATGAGATGGAAGTAATGCCGCTGGGATAAAGCGAGGAGAAAGTGTGTTGAGACAAGTTGTATTTTTGTAGAGGAAGTATTTAGAAACAGGCTGTGTGAAACAGGCTGTATTGTTTTCCGCAATCAATCCGAATTTGAGACGACTATGGTGTGAATTTATAGAAAGATTCCAAGTGAAAACGACTCTGGTAAATGTTAAGTCTGGGTAGTAAACATCCAGTGATTTTTGTTACGAAAAGCCCGCATGGATGATAAGAGAACGAACGATCTTCAGGATCAGAGAGCACTTTGGACACACGGTTGGGTTATATTTAATTTGTTCACTGGAGAGGTCATGGATAAGATGGTTGGAATTGATGATAGGCGATCTGAGAATTTCGAATGCGATGGTGATGATTATTATTTTGAAGGCGTCCACTAAAAGGGAAACGTGTGTTGGGAATTTTCATTTGCTTCCCTAATACTTCAGTGCACAGGCTGAGATTGTGTTCGAGGTGGAGAACCGTTCGTCACGTTTATTTATTTTTTTTGAGTTCACATATTATAATGAGGTAGACACTTACTGTATTTTTCGAGAGGTAGACACTTGCTGTGTTTCGACTTGCATTCATTTGATAATAGAGACGTTGGTTCCGTCATGTGGTATTTGTCTGACGAAATCTAGTGTTACATATCAGAGTTGTTTGAGAATTGCATTTCGCCTGATATGTTAAGGGAGACGCAGTACGACCCACTTTGACGCCCGACGATAGATTTAGGACGTCACGTGTTTATTCTTGGAGTCATTGATGATGAGACGTCCTAGGTCACGCCCGACGATAGGACTTGGAAGGCATCATGTATATACTGATTAGGTTTAGGGTGTACAGATTTCAAGTGAGCCCGACGATAGGTCTGGGATGGTAGCTGTACACACTCAAGTCTCAGTTTAGATTTTTTTTTCTTTTGTTTCTTTTGTGAAGTGGCCTGGTTGAAGGTAGCCATTACAGTGCGATATGATTTATTGTAGAGGGTCTATGCGAAGCTCTCATTGAGATAACGGGACTGCTGTTGACAAACGAGGGCTGTCCAAGTGTGGGACATCGACCCGATCTAGATTATATTTTTACTGTGTTTCTTCGTGCGTGTTAAGCTGTATGACTTCGAGATGTTAATTTATTTTTTTACGGACTTTATTGTTTCCTTGTCTTGACGTCCGTTTTCATTGATAGTGTGCATTATTGACACTCAGTGTTTTAGAATGAGACTTGAGTTGCGAATGCGGTTTCGATTCGTCAGCCAGTAATTTTATTTTATATTTTAATCTTGTCGTATTTTCATTCGTATTCATAGTTAGAATAAGTAAGTAATCACTTTACCAGTAGTGTGTTGGGACAGACAGTAAATAGAGAGATCTGTACTGGTAGCATTGTTTTCCAAGGGAAAGAATTCCTTAAATTTGTAGTAAATTTTAGCGTGGACTGGTAAATTTATTAAGCATAATAAACCCATTTCTAACCTGAAAATCGGTTCAATAATAATATTTTCAAGTGACTTTTCACTTTTTGATTAACTTCAGTGTTTGGCATTTCTTCAAAATGCATGATTAGTAAATGTTTCCTGCATTTCGCAGTTTTGTTCCTTTAGAACGACTTAACGTAAGATCCTCTCGGATCATGTTGTTGTTGGTTCCTTCCGAACAGCTGTTTGGGTGATGCACGTTTAGCATCGGGGGTACCTTATCACTTAAGGGTGTCATGAATGACAAATACATGGTGGAATTTTATTTCAATTGTGAATGATGCCATTAACTTGTAGTGAACACCATGCTTTCCCATAATATTTCGCAACCTATCCAAAGCAACTGATAGTCAGTTTGGTTCGATTAAGGGTCCATTCGGCGGATGTTCCGTATCCGTGAAGGGTATTTGACTGGTGGATAACCTTAATTAAGAGAAAATCAGGCGTTCTACTTGTTGAAAGTCAGATTTTCCACGGATCGTGTGGATTAACTCTCAGTTCTCGTTTGGAATGATAGGTGCCCGGTTTTCAGGTCTTCCCTTTTTCAGTTTTTCAGTTTCGCTGTCCACTAACATATTAGCTTCTCTGAAGCAACTCTTCGACATTGGAAGAAACGAAGTGACGTTATGTAATGTGACTGTGTTTGGAACTTTTCAAAAATCAATAATAAAATTTTTTTATATTTTTTGTGGCAAGAATGCATATTAAATTAACGATGTTATCGTGCTCTTTCAGTTTAATAAAAGTTAGTAAGCACATTTTTGCTCCTCATTTCAAGTAGTTAGGCTTTCTTCTGAACCCCATCGTTTGGTTAAGATCGTGACCGAATTTATTCCCGCAACGACCCAAGATTTAAGAGTTCTAAATTGTTCTACTATAGCAGCCGTGGCCGACCAACGATGGAATGGTAAGCTAAAGGGTTCAGTAGAAGTGGCTTCCAACGTGGTGGCTTCAGTCACTTAAGACAGGGCCTAAGTACATCGAGAGAAGAACTACAAGTTAAGTTGGTTGACATCAGTGAAACGATGACCAATTGTAGGATTGTTATACGTTGGTGGATCAGTAGAAGTGGCGCCATCAACTTTGGGGCCTTAATGTCACGATAACGATGAGGAGCCCAAAGTCACGATAACGATACGATGCCACGATAACGATAATGAAATTATCCATTGAAAATAAATGTTAGGAAAATATAAAATAATGTTGAGGCCTAAGCCACATTATAAATAATACAAGCGGGTGAAAATTATGGCTGAGCCACAGTTAAACGAATTATGCCCAATGAGAGTGCTAGATATTAACACGTTTAATGAGGAGCGTAACTACTTGGTAGATAATAATAATAATAACAGTCACAATGCATTTTAGGAAACCAATACTTAAAGCTGTATTGAAGCTTATGTCATGTTGCCAATATAAATTTTGGAAGTGGTAACGCTGAATTACATTCAAAGTTTATGCGTTAACATGTTCGTTATTTACTTAATTTACGGAAGCGAAACCATTTGGGATATTTATCCAGAGTAAATTATTAACTTTAGAATTTTCTTTTTATTAAACAAGTTTGTGATACCAGCCACCTAAACAAAATTTTATGAGACAACTGTTGGAATGTTGTCAGTTTCGGTATTAAATTATAATAGCGTTTGTATGTGAAAACGCAGTAGGTAGTGAATTCTTTCCCTAGTAGTTTGGAGTATTCTGGTTGCATCAACAGCCAGCGTACTCATTATTGTATTCTTTGTGGTATTGTGAGATGGAAGGTCAGGCGACCTTGGAGAAGTTAATGCAGATGATAGAGGACATGAAAGTCCAGAATGAGAATTTAAGGGAGGATATGAAAGTTCATAATGAGAATTTAAATAGTAAGATGGAGGATACGAAAGGGCAAATGTTAGAAAGTTTTGATAGTAAGATGGAGGACGCGAAAGTCCAGAGCGAGAATTTGAGAGAGGACATGAAGGCTCATAACGAAAGTTTGGATGGTAAGATTGAGGAGTTGCAGTCTAGTTTGAAAGACACTCGTGAGGAGTTACAGAGTAGTATTGAGGATACCCAGGCTAGGTGTAAAAAGTCTAGTGATGAGTTGAAGGCTGGATTGAAGAACGTAGTTCGTGAGACATACACTATGTGCACCGAACTTAAAGAGGAAGTTAGGGGTGAGATAGGTAAACTCAATCAGCGTTTTGATGATAGCCGAGTGGAAATTAGGGATGAAATTGACAAACAATTTGCGGAAGTGCAGGTCAGTTTAAAGAACGATTTCGACAAACAGTTTTCTAAAATCCATGACAGTTTAAAAACCGATATGGACAAGCGTTTTGACGAAAGCCACGACATGTACAATAGGTTATGTGATAGTCAGGATGAGATGAGAAAGGAACTTGACAAGCATTTACTGGAGAGCCAGGCGGCGCATAAACAGCTGATTGACAGTCAGGTTGAATTTAAGGACGACATTACACAACAGGTCGTAGAGATGCGGATCTCCAGTGATAAGGAAAAGGGGAAAACGCTAACCATAATAGAGGAACAACGTCAAATATTATCTGCGGACATTCAGTCACTGAACAACAAGGTAGATAAAATTAGTGTGGAATTGGAGAGTCAGGTATTGTCAAAAACCGAAACCATGGAGAAGAAACTGTTACAAGTTAATGAGGAAGCAATTAGTAAACTCCAAGCGGCTAATGAGGACTCCGAAACTTTAATTAAAGAAATTCAAGAGGAGTTAGTTGAAATGAAAAATGAACATACCAGGGAATCCAATGACAGGCAAATTAGTATAGAACAGGACTTAAGGGAAATCACGTCAGCCCAGGAAGAGACAGACAAGAAAGTTGGGTTCATTAAGAGCGAAGTGAGCAGTTGGATTAGCAGCGTGGTAGATATGCAGTCCAAGGTGGACAAAGTATTAAGTCAAACCTCGACAGCTGTTAATTCTGACCTCAGTGGTCAATTGCCAAATATCAGTCATGTGAATAATAACGGTCAGAGCTCAAATGTAGATACCAGTCGATCTCAAGGCTCAGGGGTCACAAACGTTATTAACATGATCAAGTTACATGAGGACCAGCCCAAGAAATTTAATGGAGGTCCACATACCACGCCGAAGGGATTTCTTAAGGATCTCAGGGAGTACATCCGGGACGCCAAGATTCCTGAGGAACGTCAGTTGAGGGTAGCTGAAAGATATTTAGAGGGGGCACCACTTTTATGGTTTAAAGGCTTCCGATACCACTTTGATACCTTTGATGAATTCCAGAGGGCGTTTCTCAATAAATTTTGGAGTACGGAAATTCAGCAGAGTCTTAGATTAGAGCTATACTCACGTCGGTATAATGCAATAGGCCCTACAAAGTTCAGTGAATACTTTATTGCCCAAATGGTAAAGTTCAGAGAACTTGAGGCGCCGCCCTCGGAGCAAGAGTTGGTGCAGGCCATCCAAAAGCAGCTACCTCCCGAAGTACAAAGGATGCTCATTGCATCAAAGGTAGAGACCCCAATGCAGGCAGAAATGATCCTTAGGCAATTGGATCATACCCATAATCAAATAGCACCCAGAGGGGGACGATCGCATGAGCAACATGTAAACACTGTTAGCCAGGTTCCAGAGGGAAGTCCAGAGGCACCTGAGCAGGGGAAACCACAGCCGACTGAGCGGAGGCGTGAGTTTCGTAGTAACTGGGAACCCTCGCATCCACGAAATGAGGATTGGAAAAGGCGTAGGGGTAATTGGAATTATCCACAAAGGAGGAACCCTTACTGGAGGCGATACGATGGGGACAGAGAAAACCAGAGGAATTTCAGGAATGGACTTAATAACCGCAGGGACTGGGGAAATAATCGAACCCAGAACTTCCGTCGTGATGAGGATGAACGGTACCGTGAACGTGTTCAGTATACCGACGGGTTAAGGAAGGACCACGAAAGGAAAAAATGGCAGGGGGCTATACAGCGCCAGGACGTCAACACCGATTGTTTCGGGGCTGAAAGTTTGGAATTCCAGAAGGCACATAGGCAAGACCAACGAAACTCCGGTCTGAACCCGTTTGCGCCAGATTTTGAGCAGGAGTCAATGTCGACTCTTGATAGAAGAAAAACAACTTCAAATTCCCAGTAGGAAAAGGTTCAGAGTCTTTCATCCCAGATTCTGAAGGAGAGACAACCAAATGACGCACATAACATCAGTAACATCAAGAAACAGACTCCGAGCAACTCCCAATTCAATGATGATGCAGCCAACTTAAAGGTTTATCATAGAGCCGAAGAAAGAATTCCACTACAGGATAACGCAGCTTTACCAGCTGGGGAAATGGTCACCGAAGAAGAAGAAGAAGAAGAGGTACAACCAGTAAATATGATCGTCACGTCGAGAGAAAGACAGGTCGAGGCACCACTCCAAGGACAGGCAAGCAGTGGGAGTAAAGAAGAGGAAGACGCTGAATGTTTACAATGTTCATTCTTAAGAGAAGACTTTGTTGATGACATCTGTAACGCAATCCTATTGTTGGAAGAAGAAAACAGGGAAATACGTGAAAGTAACAGAGCCCTACGTCAAGAGTGAAATCGGCTGGGAAATTTTACGTAGAATCATGGTTCATTTGTATCAAATTTCCCATGTATAATTTAGAATTTTGAAGGAATATATCTGTTTAAATATTTCCCCTTTCTGGGTAAATATTTCGTCGTTTGTAGGTGGATTATGAACCCATAATTCTACGGTGAGAAAAATTTTTATTTTTCCCAAATATTTATTTGGTATTCAGAAACTACTGTATGTTTGAGGGCAGCCATTTTGCGCTCCCAAGAGCCCGATGTTGCGTGGGAAGGTTCCCGCAAGGCGAGCTCGTGGATTGCCGGGACACCTCGGTGGAACTCGAGTGCCCGACAATTTTCTAAATTAATGAATTCTGCACAACGAGGGATTTTGACAAGATAGTAAAGGAAGAAATAAATAAGCAAAATTATTCATACACCCTCTGTGAAGGTAGTGACACCAGGGACAATTTTAGATGCAGTTAAGCCTAAGTGTGTGTTAGCGTGAGAACAGCGAGCTAGTTACACGTGCCAAGGTCGTGGGCAGAAGAAAACGCGCGAAACGCACGGGCAGAAACAATTTATTCCTCCTGTTGTGGGTGTAGAAAAATTATAAAATTAACATCGAACATAAGTGCAAATCTGTCCGGAGTTCTGGGACAAGTCTTATCAAAATTGGTCTATTAGAAGCAAATTTGGCAGATTTCACAATCAAGCCTCATAGAGGGGATAGCGTCCTTCCGGAAATTATAAAAGAAACCCCCCACCGTAGATTTTGGAGTGTCGATCTGGAACTTGAAGCCGCGGGAGCTCGTGCCCGTCGTCATTAGAAATTCGCGCCAGATTGACCGACAATAATTCAATACATGTTCGTGGCTAAAGTCCATATATTAGTTAAGAAGAAAAGTGATTGGAGAAACTGTGAACGTTTGCAGACGAACTGGGAAGGTGTAGGCTGGTGGAAAATTACACAGCAGATTTTATTTTTATCATTTCCTGTACTCTTGTAAGTGAAGAAGGTCTGGGGGAAGCGATTCAAAATAGTTCTACTCCCTTATCGGCCGAACACCTGTTCTTATTGAAACAACGGGGAGAGAAACCACTCTGGGAAGCGCATCAGGCAGTTAGAGTCGACTGCAGAACGAGGGAAGTTCGTGGTGCAAGTTATAAAGAAAGTGCATTATTTATGGTAATTTTAATCTCGTGTGTGTGAAGGGTAGTGTTTGGATGAGTGAGATTTTAAAAATGAAAATGTTATCTGTGAAAATGAGTGGCTAAGTGCGAGGTTGCTGGAGATGATGTAATCAGAATGCTGAGAATGTCACCAATGTGCAGGTCTGTCTATTTTATATTATGTAGTTAGTTAGTTAGTTCCTGTCTGTCCTAACAAAATTTCCAGATGATTGTCGGGTGATATGCGTAATTATCAGGCGAAAGGCGTTGTAAATTTTGGTCAGCGTGTGAAAATTTCAGTGTGTAAAGTTCATGTCAAGAACGGTAAAATGCGACGCTTAAAAATTTGTGTCGAGATGAGATATCATTCAAAGTGCGGATTTGTGAACGTTATAAGTGTAAATTTGTCGTGGCGAATATTGTAATTTCAGGTGTCAGTTGCATTCAGAAATGTTGGTCAATAATAATAATAATAATAATAATAATAATAATAATAATAATAATAATAATAATGTTTACCGCGGGATAAGGAAATTCTTCTCTGTTAAATTACATTTAATCAGTTATTTTTACAAGGATCGTAAGCATATTTAGATAATGTCAATAAAATTTGTTAGAGTCACAGTCATTAATGGGAAGGAAATTTTTGAGACATCGTGTATACTTGAATTGCGAAAGGTCGAGGTGTGCTCTTGGATTCTTGAGGTCTGAAGGTCTTAATAATAGTAAGGTAAGAGATGTGTTTAATGATGGTTGTCGTTTTCATCAGGGGATCGAAGTACGGAAAAGGGTCGTGAAGGAAAAGGGATTGAAAGCGATGGATTTATACGTACGTGGAGATGAGATGGAAGTAATGCCGCTGGGATAAAGCGAGGAGAAAGTGTGTTGAGACAAGTTGTATTTTTGTAGAGGAAGTATTTAGAAACAGGCTGTGTGAAACAGGCTGTATTGTTTTCCGCAATCAATCCGAATTTGAGACGACTATGGTGTGAATTTATAGAAAGATTCCAAGTGAAAACGACTCTGGTAAATGTTAAGTCTGGGTAGTAAACATCCAGTGATTTTTGTTACGAAAAGCCCGCATGGATGATAAGAGAACGAACGATCTTCAGGATCAGAGAGCACTTTGGACACACGGTTGGGTTATATTTAATTTGTTCACTGGAGAGGTCATGGATAAGATGGTTGGAATTGATGATAGGCGATCTGAGAATTTCGAATGCGATGGTGATGATTATTATTTTGAAGGCGTCCACTAAAAGGGAAACGTGTGTTGGGAATTTTCATTTGCTTCCCTAATACTTCAGTGCACAGGCTGAGATTGTGTTCGAGGTGGAGAACCGTTCGTCACGTTTATTTATTTTTTTTGAGTTCACATATTATAATGAGGTAGACACTTACTGTATTTTTCGAGAGGTAGACACTTGCTGTGTTTCGACTTGCATTCATTTGATAATAGAGACGTTGGTTCCGTCATGTGGTATTTGTCTGACGAAATCTAGTGTTACATATCAGAGTTGTTTGAGAATTGCATTTCGCCTGATATGTTAAGGGAGACGCAGTACGACCCACTTTGACGCCCGACGATAGATTTAGGACGTCACGTGTTTATTCTTGGAGTCATTGATGATGAGACGTCCTAGGTCACGCCCGACGATAGGACTTGGAAGGCATCATGTATATACTGATTAGGTTTAGGGTGTACAGATTTCAAGTGAGCCCGACGATAGGTCTGGGATGGTAGCTGTACACACTCAAGTCTCAGTTTAGATTTTTTTTTCTTTTGTTTCTTTTGTGAAGTGGCCTGGTTGAAGGTAGCCATTACAGTGCGATATGATTTATTGTAGAGGGTCTATGCGAAGCTCTCATTGAGATAACGGGACTGCTGTTGACAAACGAGGGCTGTCCAAGTGTGGGACATCGACCCGATCTAGATTATATTTTTACTGTGTTTCTTCGTGCGTGTTAAGCTGTATGACTTCGAGATGTTAATTTATTTTTTTACGGACTTTATTGTTTCCTTGTCTTGACGTCCGTTTTCATTGATAGTGTGCATTATTGACACTCAGTGTTTTAGAATGAGACTTGAGTTGCGAATGCGGTTTCGATTCGTCAGCCAGTAATTTTATTTTATATTTTAATCTTGTCGTATTTTCATTCGTATTCATAGTTAGAATAAGTAAGTAATCACTTTACCAGTAGTGTGTTGGGACAGACAGTAAATAGAGAGATCTGTACTGGTAGCATTGTTTTCCAAGGGAAAGAATTCCTTAAATTTGTAGTAAATTTTAGCGTGGACTGGTAAATTTATTAAGCATAATAAACCCATTTCTAACCTGAAAATCGGTTCAATAATAATATTTTCAAGTGACTTTTCACTTTTTGATTAACTTCAGTGTTTGGCATTTCTTCAAAATGCATGATTAGTAAATGTTTCCTGCATTTCGCAGTTTTGTTCCTTTAGAACGACTTAACGTAAGATCCTCTCGGATCATGTTGTTGTTGGTTCCTTCCGAACAGCTGTTTGGGTGATGCACGTTTAGCATCGGGGGTACCTTATCACTTAAGGGTGTCATGAATGACAAATACATGGTGGAATTTTATTTCAATTGTGAATGATGCCATTAACTTGTAGTGAACACCATGCTTTCCCATAATATTTCGCAACCTATCCAAAGCAACTGATAGTCAGTTTGGTTCGATTAAGGGTCCATTCGGCGGATGTTCCGTATCCGTGAAGGGTATTTGACTGGTGGATAACCTTAATTAAGAGAAAATCAGGCGTTCTACTTGTTGAAAGTCAGATTTTCCACGGATCGTGTGGATTAACTCTCAGTTCTCGTTTGGAATGATAGGTGCCCGGTTTTCAGGTCTTCCCTTTTTCAGTTTTTCAGTTTCGCTGTCCACTAACATATTAGCTTCTCTGAAGCAACTCTTCGACATTGGAAGAAACGAAGTGACGTTATGTAATGTGACTGTGTTTGGAACTTTTCAAAAATCAATAATAAAATTTTTTTATATTTTTTGTGGCAAGAATGCATATTAAATTAACGATGTTATCGTGCTCTTTCAGTTTAATAAAAGTTAGTAAGCACATTTTTGCTCCTCATTTCAAGTAGTTAGGCTTTCTTCTGAACCCCATCGTTTGGTTAAGATCGTGACCGAATTTATTCCCGCAACGACCCAAGATTTAAGAGTTCTAAATTGTTCTACTATAGCAGCCGTGGCCGACCAACGATGGAATGGTAAGCTAAAGGGTTCAGTAGCACACCAAAAAATGTAGGTTTAGGTACCGAATGCTTTCGCAAAAGTCAGTAGAACTATGCACACACAACCCCTGTGGGTGAGGGGCGTAGATGAATAATACACCCACGGTATCCCCTGCCTGTCGTAAGAGGCGACTAAAAGGGGCGACCAAGAGGCGATCGAATTATAACCATGAGACTACTTGTAATTAGTATCACCACCGGGGAACACCGTGAGTCACTTTTACTTGCGCGTAGTACCACTGTGCTCGGTACATACTAGGTTTGTGATTAGTAGCGACAGGGTGTGCTTTCGGCTTCTGCCTTGCCTATGACTAACATTCACTGTGCGTGGAACACCACGGGATAGTAAGAGTCCCTGTGGTTAGTACACTTAGGTGATGAACACCATAGGTATGCGTAGTCTGTAAATGGCGCCGCAATGTGAAAAATATGTGTTACATGTGCGCATCACATTACCTGTGAGTAGTACCATAATGTGTGGAATACCGCAAGTCTACGCTACTTTTGATTAGTACCGCAACATGATAAATACCATGGTTCTACTTTCCTAGCGATAAGTACCATTATAAACGGCCGATGGCCTTGATTTTGGGCCCATTTAGACTCCAAGCATCATCGATTGAGTATTGTGCGTTAGAAGTAGTCCCTTGGTCAGTAATACTATTGTTTAACGTTAGTTTCTGGGAGTGTGGGGCATTGCGGGTCAGATCAACTGATTGTTTTAAATTCATATCCTTCCATTCATTCTTCGTCCTCGCGTTCTGAATTCTGGTCAGTGGAGGATTTTGGACTTTTAAGTTGTCATTACATTTCGTACCAGCAGGGGTCGATAGCCTAGATGTTAGGCCCCTTTAAACAACAAGCAACATCATCATCATCTATGCACACAGGCTAGGCTGTGTTTATGGCCAGTCTCGAACTCTGAGGCAGATTTCAGAAGACATTTCTGTCGTCTGATGGGTCTTCAACCCGGACGATAAGTTAATCTTCAGAAGGCACGACCAAATGTTATCCTATAAGGATCCGCAAAAACCAATGGTAGTGTCCTAATGACAGGTACAAGGGAAGATAAGGAATGAGGTAATTCACCGTTGCTTTCCTCACTGGGCCAGAAAGTGTTATCGTAGCATGACTGGCCCGATGTCACAGAGTAGGAAGCGTATGTTTCCTATTTTAGTTGCTAAATATGTTATTTTAGGTGCCTGAAGTAGGCTCTCAAATGTGAAAAAAATTGTTTTAAAAATATACTCGTATTTTAGACAGCTTTAATTTTACGTGTATTGATAGACATTTATCAATTAAAACACCACTTGCATTTCCCTAAATTGATAACTCTTTAGGGGGAAATATAAAACAAATTTCACTCGCCTCTTTGCTACAAACCTCACAGAATATAATTATACCTTCCGATGTGATGTGGAGAAACTCATGTAAACTTTTAATTAAAAATGACTTTGAAGATGACATTATCTTCTTTTCAGCAGGTCAGTGGACACTCGCGACACAGCCTAGGGGCGATTCTTAAGGACTTCGGGGGAATATGGTTTACAGCTTTCCGATTTTAAGACTTCGTTTGAAAAGTGTTTTAAGAATATACTGTTCAAGATGGTGAGAAAGAGTCGGCAAATATTTTTGTTAGTCGGAATAAAATTAAAAGCATTTTAATCGATTTTAGGGATAAATACAAAGACAACTGAGTACATGGAATGCGGTCCGCAGACAAATGGAACTATTTGGATAGATGGCAAAGATCTTAATAAAGTAGAACAGTTTAAGTACCTTTGTTCTTTGGTCAACGCCGAGTGTGACACTATTTCAAAAGTCCGTGAACGAGTAAATGCGTCCTGGATGAAGTGGCGGCAAGCTACTGGTGTTCTCTGCGATCGTCGGATACCAATCACCTGAAGTCCAAGGTTTACAGCAGGACCTCTCAGGGTGCATGCACTGTGCACCGTGCAAAAGACGACTTCGCTTGGTTGATCAGAGTGCAGACTCCCACTCTTCGATTTGGAGCAATAGCGCTGTCTCTCTCTTTCCCAACGCCTGTCTCGTTCACTCCGCCTGTCTCCCTCTTCCTCACTTGCTCCGTAGCGCTCCAAATTCGAGCCGAGTTGAGCCGAGCTTAGCCGAATAGCCCAGAGACGAAGCGTTGGTCCGAGCCGAGCCGAGCGGGACCGATGCACTGTGCACAGGCACTCTGCGCCGCTGTTTGCACGCGTGAGATTTTGGGCGTTTGAGAGGCCCTGGTTTACAGCACTGTTGTTCGCCCAGTCGCTCTGTATGGTTCTGAATGCTGGGCAGCAGCAGTCAAGCACGAACAACCACTTCATGTCATGGAGATGCGCATGATCCGGCTAGATCATGTCACTAGCCTAGAAATCTGGAAAATCATGGAAGTTTGCCGCAATCGTAGACAAGATGCGTGAGACCAGACTTCGGTGGTATGGCCACGTAATGCGTAAAGAAGGTTCATTTATTGTACAGACGGCACTTCGTATCACGCCATCTGGAAATAGGTCACGTGGTCGGCCGAAGAAGCGCTGGCCTGATCGCTATGTTCATCTTGTTCCAAATGATGTATTCAATAGAAAAATGGCAAAACAGCGGACTCTGTTCCATTACAGGACAAACGCTAAGAAGAAGATGATAAGAGGAGGGGAGGGGGATATTAATTTTAGCAATATAGGCAAATATAGATACTAATGTCAATTAGGCATTTTTAGGCACTATAAAACCACATTTCAACCTTATAAATTCACGAAACGTATGAATACAACTTCATTTTAAGTTATCTCTTAAGGAGCAAAATAGGTTTTTGCCTAACATCCGAGGTCTAGTCGTTACAGACCTGCTGCCATTATTCAGCACAACTCGTATTTTAGCAGCTTCCATACAGCCATAGCCATAAATCAGTCTGAGGCGGTAGAAGCTGCATTTTGCTCTGGCCTGTGCCTAAATATAGATGCAAAAATACTGCATCCACAATGAAATAACAACAGGTTGTTAGAAAACATAGTGCACTCTAAACACTATACTTCAGACCTGGGCTAGAGTAAACAAGTACTGCAAATGATTTCGACAGACAGTAGTTTCGGTATTCAGTAATTCCCTCTAAGGTTATAGAAGGAGACGCAGCCCCACCCTGGTTCAGTAACAATAAGTTTAGTTTCTAAAAGAAGCTGACACTTAGCTTCTGCAGGCAAGTCACTGGTGATCGCATTGTTCCGAAGAAGACTTTGTCCCACTCCCCTTATTTTGTTCTGTACAACTACCCTCGTCTACTCTGAGAAAGGAAACTTCCAGAGTTTATAAAAACTGTAAGTCTCCAGTACTTGACCTGAAGTAAATTAACGTCACTTCTTGAGGATGTGAAGGGAGAAAAACTTACCTTATTTACTTTGAATTAAGGCTACTTTGTCTCCATCCCGGTTTCAAAACCTTGCCATTTTGTGATCGATGTTAACTTTGCGCTGGACGAAGATTTGGAGGGACAGTGTTTATCTGCAAGCTCTTGTTTCCCTTTACAATCATTACTTGTAATCGCCCTGGCAGACCTCGTCAACTGGCAGATTCCTTTATATTGGCACTAGTTGAGGTTTCTTGAACTGATCCTGCATTTGAACCTTACTCAGGTTAAGTAATTTTTTTTCCCTTGAAATAATAATAATAATAATAATAATTATTATTTCTTTCTTCGTTATGCCCAACTAAGGAGCACAATTGAACTTATTTAGCAGATGTCGTTGCTTTTCTTCGTCCAAAATCTCGTCATCTTCTCGCTGTGGCTTTTCTTGCGATCTTCTGACCAAGGTTTCCTTGGTGGTAGTGCTTGCATGGTGTGTAAAGCAGTTATTGTCGACTAATTTTCTGAACTTAGATCTATCTAATACAGTGCCATCTGCGATGCCTATTTCCTGAAGATATTTTTTTAACTTCGAGCAGCAAATTGTTTTTTATTATTTTTACTTCCACTGATAGGGCAAGGTTCAGAATTCTTTTGGTCAGTCTGTGATTACTCATTCTGAGAATATGTCCGTAAAATTGCAAATGTATTTTCATAAATATATCTGAGATTTTCTCTGATTGTTGGTACAGATCATGATATTTCCTTTATCATCCATATTCCCCCTGTACAGATTGATTTAAAAAAATCTTAAGATTTTTCTTTCTTCCTTGTCCTACAACTTTAATAAATAATCAGTATTTCAGATGTGTTATTATTATTATTATTATTATTATTCCTTCATTCTTTTGCTCGTAGCTTCTTTATTTTCACCCGTGCAGTGTTGTTTCTTCTTGGTCGCTGTTTCTGCTCCTGGAACTCCTCAAATGTTCGTATCATGTGTTTCTGTCACAGGTGTCTTATTCCACTTTTGAAATAATATTCCACTTTTGAAATAATAATAATAATAATAATAATAATAATAATAATAATAATAATAATAATAATAATAATAATAATAACCTAATTATTATTATATAATTATTATTTTACGACCCACTAACTACTTTCACAGTTTTCGAAGACTCTGAGGTGCCGAAATTTTGTTCCGCAGGAGTTCTTTAACGTGCCAGTAAATCTACCGTCACGAGGCCGACGAATTTGAGCACCTTCAAATATCACCGGACTGAGATGGAATCGAACCTGCCAACATGAGCTTAGATTGCCAGTACTCTACCACCTGAGCTATCCAGTCCGGCCAAAATAAAACAAAATATGACAGTGTATTTCAGTACTCATTCTGTATGATATGTACATAACCTACTTTGAAAGTCGAGGCGTGAATTTCTTCCTATAGTATCGCCCAGTTTTACGTGCGCCTGCTGATATCTTACGCAACTCAAGGGTAACCACTGGAAATTCGAATATTAGCCGGATCTGTGACCTTGCCTGTCGCTCCTAGACTGGTCTATTTACAGCTCTCTAATCCGGATATAGAAATGAAAATCAGAATTAACATTGCAAAAAGTATATTTCTTCAACGAATGTTAACGCTTAACACTGCTGTTAAGTAGACACACACAATTTAACAAAATCACCGTCTCATCAAGAATTGCTAATACTGTGATAAGCCGCTTAACAGCTGTTAACATTTCATAATGGCACCGTCCAGAAGTTGTAAATTTGAAGCTTTACTGCTGTATGAAAACTATCTGTAAACTGAAGAAGGCAAAGGACGACCCATATTAATAAAACATACTTTTTACAGTTTTCAGAAAACATTTTCTGCTAAGATACCTACAGGTAATTACCAAAGCCATAATGAAGAAGGTAGTAGAAGAAATTGAAAATATCCTAGGTTAGAGTTTCACACAAACAGAAACTAGTCAGTTTCTCCAGTGCAGTAGTTTCTTATGCTTCAGACTCTTCTCATGTAATTGTAGGCGACTATGTTCATGAGTCCAAGCCAAGAGTGTGTAGAATAGGCCTAATTATACAGAGTTTCTGCTGCCATTGCAGCATTGGCAAGGTAATTACATTACTTTCCCCGCAGAAAGTCATTGAAGACAAATCAGTTATCACATTTCCCCGGTGTTGTAGGAGCCTTAGACCAAACTCACGATGTAATATATCGAATATAGTGCTATGACAGATCGTTCTTTTATTTTTCATGCACACTCGTATACTTTGAAATTAAATCTATGATGACGTGTGTCTCGTATTCATTATAACAACGCTTTTGTTGCCTCTTACTGCACATATTCGTCTTAGCGGTCTCTGCTAACCATAACCACTGCCTTCGTGAAGTACAGGCCATACTGTAGCAAGCGCGGGAAAAACAATCAGCTGATCATTAGGGGGGAAGTTTAGCACGTGAGTTAGTTTAGTTACATGTGAATTCTTCGCTGTTTTATTGAAATTTTTAACGTTGGCCGCATGTTTACTCCAACATAAATCAGACTGCATTGTTAAGTGAAAAGTCCTCAATTAGTGAAGAAAACTTAGTGTGAGCGTGTAATCATGTGAGGCTATAGGTAACGAATATCGCTCTGAAGTGTTTTAATTTTGTAGTTTATTTGTGTAATGTTATATCCCTAGTGTAAAATGAATTGAGTTAGTGCATTCAGGGTTTTATTATCAACCACGATGTGTATATAATTGAATTAAGGTTATCAGTGAGAGAAATCACCATTCTAAGAGTTGATGCGTGCCTGGCTGCAAAGCAAATAAACGAGGAGAGTACACTCCAGTACTTGTGTTTTCTTCTGATGAAGAAAGAGTTAGGTTATGGAAGAAGGCTATTCTTAGGGGAAAACGAATAGTGAATCACCAAACAGTTGTGTGTATCAACCAATTTCCTGAAGATTAAATCCTGAGGGAAATAATAGTCTCTCATCCAGATGGTGAGTTAAAATTTCTCAAGAACATGGGTAACATTAGATATATTTTTATGTAATCAGACTTACGGCTTATTTGAATTCGGCGTATCTGCATATTTAAGTACAATTTTAGGTAGAAATGTATTGTGAAATAACTCTGCTGAGATTTTTCCTATCAAACTTCATATCATAGGCAATGGAACAGGGTTATTCCATAAATATTGAATATGAAAATAATTGCATAGGCATTATTTGCTGTTTAAAATACTACTTTTTTGAAATAGTAACTGAATTTCATGACAGTGACAGTAAATGTTTTGTTATTGTTGGAGGTTAGCTTACTCGTAATCTTCCTTGTAGGCACTGAATCGGTGCTACAGAAATAATTTACATTTGTAGCATATTATATTGGTAATTGATTGCTTGTTTTCTATCAGTGTGTATGATGTGAATGTTTCAGTTGACTGGAGAATGGAGAGAAACGCAAGAATATGTCCCAAAATGTTATCCTGTACTCACGGAAACGAACGGATATACGCGAGAAATAGAACGTTACGGGGAAGGATATGCATTGTATGTCAGAACTAACAAATATTTATGAATAGTTTTTGGTTCTATAAGGTATTAGTAGTTTCTTAAATAATTTAAACGAGTGTGTAATTCAAGCGGAGCGGATGCGTATCGCCTCCAAGTCCCACCCAAAGCGTGACGTCATTAGAGCTACAGTACGGCCTGGAGATCACGAAGGCAGTGCCTTAACTTATAATAATGTCAACCATGTATGACAAAATACAATTCCAATATGCCGCTCTGAGCGCTATATGTAAAGAAACAAAAGACGCTCATTGCCAAACGCGTTCAGAAATCTCACGGAAACGTGGTCATATACCTTTAACCATTATTTCGCAACAAATGTTGGAAATGTGTTCTTGAAACAGGGTGCTTTTTACCGAAGTGTTAAATAAATAACAATTGTTAGTTAAGATTTGTTAAGTAAAATGTAACACAGAGTTGAAGAAAACGGGCCTATGTGTACAACGGTAGCTCTCAACAAAGTAGCTTATTTCGGTCACATCTTCCGAAATGACAAATACAGCTTAATACAACTGACGATAGAAAGTAAGATAGAATGGAAAACTTGGAGGTTGGTGAGGAAGATCTTCCTCTGGCAATGGTTCAACATTCGCAACTCGAAAACTTGGATTCGAGAAACACAAACTATTAAAAATTATTCCATAATGATGACAAACTTTCTGAGAGGAGACCTCTCCAAAGAAAAATAAGAACTTTCTTAACGAAACACGTAACACACATCATAGGCCCATGTAAAGACTTGATTATCTGGAAGATGTTCAGTAAATGACCTAAACTCCCGGAAAAAGAATGGCAGTAGACCCTCACCCCCCTGCACTTTTTTCTTTGCCAGTTGCTTTACGTCGCTCCGACACAGATAGGTCTTATGGCGATGATGGGACAGGAAAGGCCTAGGAATGGGAAGGAAGCGGCCGTGGCCTTAATTAAGGTACAGCCCAAGAGTTTGCCTGGTGTGAAAATGGGAAACCACGCAAAACCATCTTCAGGGCTGCCGACACTGGGGTTCGAACCCACTATCTCCCGCATGTGACCTCACAGCTGCGCGCTCCTAACCGCACGGCCAACTCGCCCGGTAATCCCCTGTAAATCCTTGAGGAAAATGTTAAAAGATTAGCCGAGTACCAGTAGTTCATATTATCCAACTAACGCCATGCTGGTAAAGACTTATGTTATCCCTTGAATTTATAATTTTCTTTGTGGAATAGCAAAATAAAACTAGGAAGCATTCTGTTCCGGCCTCAGTTTGGACAAACTTTGAACAAAGGATAAATCGCACAAGACTCCCAATTTTGTATGCCACGCACTTTGGACATTTTCTTCGTCTTCTTCTTCCTCCTCTTCTTCTTTAGCCTTCCAACGTCCACTCCTAAACATAGGCGTCTCCCAATTGTTCCCATGCCGTTCTGTGTTGGGCAGTTTCAATCCATAACCAGTTTATCCCCATATGGTGCTGGATATCGTCTTGCCACTTCACTTGGAGTCGCCCATCTCTCCATCCGTGGTGTCTCCACTGTACGACTAGGTTTACACTAGCAAGTGACTTGTTCAAGTTATTGCTGCAAATTCTTGCAAGGCACTTGCTGCTGGGTTTACACTTCATGCAAGAAAACTCAGCAAGTTACTTGTACAAGTTTTTCACAAGTAACTTGCAGCAATAACTTCCAGATACTGTTTACATGTGCGTGTAGTGCTAGTCAACCAAAATGGTGACATACAGGCAGATGAGATGTGCTGCAGCACTCTTAATTCTTATGAATAAAGAACACGAATCATTTGAATAAATAAATAATTAGGGTATATATGGTAAAAACGCTGCTCACTGCCCAAATTACGCCAGCAAAATTTACAGTGCACTGATGACAAATAAGTAACAGTTTTTTAAATTTGTGATTGTGCTATGAATGCGGTGGTAGTTAACATTAAACGTGCTAATTTCCATTCGAATACGAATTCCTGGAGTTTTAAAATGTGAAAAAGCATGGAATTTAGAGTGGCGAATGGTATATCTCTCTCCTTAATGATGTTTAACCCGTAATTGATCAGAACGAAGTGGAAATGTGCTTCCTGACAAAGGTTCTCTATGATTTTCTTATAGAGATCAAACTCACAACAAACGGGCCCGCCCAGTCTGTACCCGTGGTAAACGAGAAAGAGCTACAAATCTGTTTGGTAAAACACTGGTAGAAAATATTATTTCATATTCTAATTCAACTATTTAAATTTTCTACGTTTTGGCAACTTTATATTCGTTGCATGTGTGCTTCTTTTACGCCACGTGATACTAATTCTCTCTAGGCCGAAAATGTTCCAACGCCGGTTACCCAGCAGTTCCTTCATCCGGGAAGTCATCTGCTGCTTTGCTCAAGCGGCTTCTTATGACAAGTCCCGTCGACCATCAAGTATCGGCCGGTATCCCTGAGGAGCCACTGTTTAATTTTGCAATTTTCTTCATATCCTGGGAAAACTGTCTTTTCAAGTTGTGCCATTTTCACAGTATTTCCTTCGGTGACGTGTTGAAGTCCTCCAGAATTGTGCTGAAAGTATTGGATTTCTTACTTCCATCTCTGAATTCACTGCTGTGAACGTCCTAAATTTCTGGGAAGCTCTCGATTTTTGTATCAATTCACTAGTGTCCTTCCTGGACCATTCGCGTTTTTCCTCCATTTCTGAAAAAAGAAATTGAGCATATGTGTGATGATTGCATGATTGTAATTACGTTTTCCAAATTAAATTACAATACAAACAGAAACCATTGTGTGAAATGTGATCACCTACTTACCAACTTGCGCCTTCCACTTGCACAAAATAGGATTGGATTCTATCGGTGCAAGTAACTTGCGGAAGGTCACGAAATGTCCTTCACACTGCTTGCACGAGACTGTCAGCAAGTTGCTCTGTGCAAGTAAATTGCTGCAAGAACTTGCTAGTGTAAACGTAGCCTACAGCAGACTTGGTCCACTTGTCACCTCTTGCAACAAGCTTTAGAGCGTTAAAATGTCCGTTTCAGGCGCGTAGGTTGCAACTGGTAGGGCGTGCATATTGTGTACCTTCGTTTTGAAGTTTCATTCACGGAGGATTTAGTTAAATTGTACGGCTAAATTTGACTAGACAGCCACTCGTACCTGTTGCACTTTTAAGTCCTTTGCATGATCTACATATTTGGAGGCCACCTGTTTCTATACAATCTTGGACATCCTCCGTATGATAATGGGAAAATTGACCTTGGCTCTACTCTAGACTCTGGACAATCTCTGCCCGGTGGACGGATAATCGACCTTGGCCTTGAGGGATTTCTCGTGAATCGCTACACGCAGTGCTGAGTAAGGGAATTCCCCGAGCTGAATGACGCACAATATTATACACCTTCCTTCATTAGAAATAATACACACCTCAGACAATAACAAATATCCAAGTTCAATCAGGTTTTACTCCCTTTTCCCATACCGCTGAGCTGAATTGATTCGAATGTTAGGGACTGTAACCTTTATTTTTATTTTGTATGGCATAGGGATACATATTTAATCACATATTATTTTCAGACGTATTTACATGAAAAGTCAAGACGGAATAGGTCCGTGATCAATAAAACCTGAAAACTGTGACAGATTAATGTCCAGCATTTTTAATCACTGTACTGCTTCGTCCATGGCTTCGTGGAAGTTCAACATTGTCTCATTAAACTTTCGATGTGGAGAGTCCAAGTAATATGAAGAACGGTGTGAGGCACGTTACCACAGTCACAGTAAGGGTTCTCAGGTGTGTTTCCAGTACTGGAGTTCTTATTGATGATGATGATGATGACGCTTGTTGTTTTAAGGGGCCTAACATCGAGGTCATCGGCCACTAATAGTACGAAATGAAATAACAAAAAGTTCAAAAAATCCACTGACCAAAATAAATAAAAATGTCATGAAAAATGAATGGATGGACATGAACCCAAAAAAATAACAAAAAACAAACAAGAAACAAAAAAACAGTGGATCCGACTCAAAAACGGTCACAAATAATAGTATTACTGACCAAGGGACCACTTATAAAGTATAGTCCTGAATCGATTATGCTTGATGTCGGAAGGGGTCCAAAAACCAGGTCTACGGCCCCTCAGTATGGTACAAGTCGCGAGAAGTAGAACCATGATATTTCTCGAGCTGCGGTACTAATCAAAGGTAGCGTAAACTCACGGTGTTCCAAACATTAAGGTACTACTCACAAGTATTGTACGTCGTAAAGGTAACGCAGACCTATGGTGTTTCTCACACAATGGCGCCACTCATAGCCAACGCAAACCGATGAGGTTGCTCACCTAGGTGTACTAAGCACGGGCGCCGGCATTCCCGTGGTGTTCCTCACATAGTGGGTACTAATCACTGGCAACGCAGACCCACGGTGTCGCTCATATAGTGGTACAACTCACAGGCTACGCCCAGACGCGTGGTGTCGCTCACACGGGTACAACTCACAGGCTACGCCCAGACGCGTGGTGTCGCTCACACGGGTACAACTCACAGGCAACGCCCAGACCTGTGGTGTTGCACACACGGGTACGACTCACGGGTACTGGAAACCCACACTGAACCCCCGCTCGAGTGCTACGAATCACAAAAATATGGAGTACCTAACAGAGTGGTACTACTCGCAAGTAAAAGCGACCGATGGTGTTCCGCGCGTGATGGTACTAATCAAAAGTAGTTTCATGGTACTAATCCAAGCATCCCTTGGTCGCCCCTTTTAGTCGCCTCTCACGACAGGCAGGGGATACCGTGGGTGTATTATTCGTCAGCCTCCCCCACCCACAGGGGGTGGTGTGTTTGGTCCGCGAGAGGTATTTTATTTCCCTCAAGTCCGCCGGCAAGCCGGTTAGGACCCCCCTATCCGCCACCTGGGACGCGCCACGTGGGAGTATCACCTCTCCCCCTGCTACGCTTGCGTAGCAGGCTCGTGGGGAGTTCTTATTAGATTTAATGAAGTCTGCATCTTCCTAGGTAGAGTAAGTTAAAATTAGACTTGACTGGATCCAAGAAGAAATCAAGTGTACTATTTGTTCTCCAATCAGCCTCTCGCCTTGTAACCATAAGACTGTTACTTTACTCTGAGCTTTCTGTCATAATTCGATTAAAACTAAACACTTCAACAAGAACTTAGGGATATAGCATTACTTGCACTTTGACGTATTGAACCCCTTTTTCTGGATTTTTTTTCTTAGATTGGGATAAGAAATCCACGTTGTTTGCCTCTCTATTCCTTCATGAAACGTTTATGTTTTTCTCCACTAAGACTGTAATCTTTCAGCCTCGTTGTTTATAGTGTGCATAGATCATTTACTGAAAGGTAAATGGCAGCGAGTGATTCAGTGCGGTGGAAATGTAGTATGTAGTTCGGCATAGACGACATGGTCAACTGTGCTGAGAGTTAGCAATATATTTTGGAGCTTGAAAAAAAAAAAAAGGGGGTACTACGAATGTTATATGAACATCATACAAGGATCACGAAAATGGAACATGTGGACCATTTCAAGTACTACTAGCAGTTTCTCGCTGGCTCCGCCCGCAGTGTACAAAGTATGGTGTTGTTCGTTACTATCCTCACGGATGTATTTGCAAAGTTTCGAGTTAATGAAATAAAGCACATGATCTGCTGTGGCAATATTATGTCAACAAAACACTTGAAAATACATCACACAAAGAAATTGAATTAAACGCTCCTTGGAACAACACTACGCGCCGAACTGTTAAAAAGTCCTTCAAAGATCTTCATCATGGAGACAAATGTACTCATAACTTTTCTCAGAATCTACCAATGTAAGTAGTTATTACCTCAAAAGAAAGCGCTTGATCCAATGAGTGTTTTAGACCAAAACGAACTGCGAACCTCAATTAGAACCAAACAGATGATTGCGTCAAAGAGACAAACAATTGAAAAAATCAAATAATTTGAGGAAGGCGGAAGTTAAGTGATTTATAGTACCTGATGACAAATCTGTGCATGAATACCTTTCAGTTTAAAAAATTAAGGAAATCCACCGGATAGAATGGCCGGACTGACTGACTGACTGACTGACTGACTTTAGTTTTCATTAAAAAAATTAATATATAGATGGATTTCTATAGATGTATTCTCCGAAGTCTAGTAACGTGAAATTGAATCAAGGTATAACAAAGCTAATGCCGTGAGCTCGCAGTTGTGGTCAACTGTATTTTGTAAGAAAGATGTCAGCTCCCTGACGAAATTATCTTAACATCGATCTATTTTCAGATCTACTTTGCTGTACGGAAGTGAAAACTGGGTGGATTCAGGATGTTTTATACAGGGTGGGCATACTAAATTTGACCCCGAAGATATTTACAAGTCTTACACGTAGTTGACCTTGTTAATGAACAGAACTGACCATCACAGGAAATGCTGGAAACCGTGATTTCGATGCACCGGTCGGTGTCACTTGTCTGCGCGTGCGCATCTCCCGAGAACGTCGTTGTGTCATTACGTGCGAGCGAGTGAGAGGAGCAGAGGTGTTTAGTGACCAGTTGAATGCAACACAAAATGGTGCTCACGATAGAACAGTGCGTGTTCATTGTCGAGCGTTATACAACCTGTGACAAAGTTCGGTGAATAGTCCTGTACTATCAGCATAGATGAACAATGTACGACAGTGACCTTACTGTCCTTTGAAATAGTCCCCTCCCATAACTATGCACTGCTGAGATCGGCGATACATGTCCTGGAAACTTTGCAAGAAGGCTTCCTTTGGGATGGTGTTCAAAAGCCTCGTCACGTTTCGTTGGATGAAAGGAGTATCGTAAAATTTCTTTCCTTTCAAAGCGAGTTTGAGTCGTGAGAATAGGAAAAAGTCTGGAGGATTGAGATCTGGCGAGTATGGGGGATGTTCAAGTGGCACCACCCTCTTTTTTGCCATGAACTGTTTGACGATATTGGCTGTGTGTGGGCGAGCGTCATGGACAAAAAACAATGAACCTTGTTGTGCGTACTGGGGTCGTGCGTAGACGCTTCAGGAAACGGGTCAAAATTTCAAATTACCGTGCAGCATTCATTGTCGTTCCCTCAGGTAGAAATTCCTTGTGCATAATGCTTTGGCTATCAAAAAAGGTGATGAGCATCGTTTTGATGCGTGACTTTTCGGCTCTGATCTTTTTCCGACGAGGGGATCCCGGAGAACGCCATTCCATGCTTTGCCGTTTTGTTTCAGGGCCGTACCTGAGACACCAGGTTTCATCCTCCGTGTCAATACAGTTCAATAAATTTGGTGTCGCATCCGCCGTTTCGACAAAATCCTGTGAAGCCTCTAAAGGTGCCTCGCATGTGTTTCTTTCGGTGTCTTGCCAAGCTTAAAACAAAACTGTACATTGATCTTTTGGTCGTTCATGTTCCTGTTCGTAGTTCAGAACCAACGCACTAAACACGGACTGTGTCAAACAGGTCTTACATGGCACACACACGATGCTCAACTGAACAACGTTGGGAGCAAGTGGTTAAAACCTGCTGCTACTCAGGTGCAGCGTTGTGTGTCGCCAGTGTTGCCGGATCGACCGTTCTGACTTCATTCACTGAACTTTGTCACTGGTTGTACGAAGCACGATTCGTGGGAAACCGATGTGGAACTGTTTGCGCAAGAGTTTAAGACTGAAATGTTTTGGAGAAACCTCCAACAAAGTAGCAATATGAAATTTAGTGCAATATGACGTGAAACGGGTTCTGTAGCGAATAAAAACCGTAACTAACCGAAGAGAGTTCGAACACCAGAAACATTGCTCAAGTGAAGGAAAGCCTGGAACGAAGACCGACGAAATATCAACGCCATATATCTGTGTAAGTGGGAATGAAGGGATCGTCGTGTCTAAACATTATCAAAAAGGACCTGCACCTGTATCGTTACAAATTTTCTGTTGTGCATGAGTTAATGAGTTCAGACGGACCTTCGCGTGTTTAGTTCTGCTGGTGGTTTCTGAGTGAAGTGGAGTCAGGACTTTTGAATCTTCATGTTTTCATTTCTTGAAATGAGGCCATTTCAGCATCTTCTGTGATGTTCATTAACAAGGATCAATCCCACGTCATATATTTTTCGGGCCAGTTTTATTTTGTCCACACGGTATAAATTGGCTGTAATATAAGTGAAAGTAGCGAGAATGATTGTTGGTACAAACAGGTGGGTACAGTGAAGCCTCAAGCCGTTGCCAGTTATTTAAATGGAAGGCAGCTGTCGAGTGAAGCGAGCTAGACACCGATGGCTAGCGAAGTGTGCCCTGTTGTATACACACAGCCCGTATGTCTTTGGCAATCAGAATCTGCAAAAAACATGTGTTCTTAAATCCAATATTTTACGTATGTTCAGTATTCAGCCCGAAGGTTGGTTTAATCCTCAACAGCTCCGCCATCAGCTGTCATAGATAGCCTAAGCGTCACTAAAGTATCATTCTCGGGAAATAAAGAGTGAGGTAGTTTCCCGTTGCTTTTCCCACCGAGCCAGAAGTTGCTATTATATATGTCTGCCAAGCCACTGAAATGTACATACCAGCCGACCTTATGAGTGACATTTTCACACCTTTCATTTCGGACTGGCTGCATAAGGATTGGTGTTACTTAGCATCGCTCATACCTCAGTCACTTTCGAAGTTGTGACACTTGCACGGAGAGACACTTGCACAGAGATGAAGTGTGTTGACATTTGCACGGAACGCCAAATATTCCAGGAAATTACTAACCCTGGGTAAGACAAACAGTGACACGTGCACGGAGGACCAAGGAAGGTTGAAATTCAGAAGTAGGGGAGGGGTATACTCACGCGATAGATAGATAGGTAGGTAGATAGATAGATAGATAGATAGATAGATAGATAGATAGATAGATAGATAGATAGATAGATAGAAAGAAGCCTTTTTAGTTCATAGCTACAGTTGATATCTGGTGTTCCATGATGAACTGGTAATAATTTTTCTACAGCTATGGAGTTCACCAAGCAGAATCTTTGTTGATTTGCAATGGACATCGTACATTGTAGACAGTGCCAATAAATATCTGCTGACGTATTACCGCGTAGATTTCAAAAAAAAAAGTAAATGTAAAGGAATAATAATCGTTTACGTTCCACTAACAGCTTTTACGGTTTTCGGGGACGCCGAGGTGCCGAAATGTTGCCCCCCTGGAGTACTTTTACTTGCCGGTAAATCTACCGACAAAGGGCGCCTTTAAATACAGTCGGACTGAGCCAGCATCGAACCTGCCAACTTGGGCTCAGAAAGCCATCGCCTTAACCGTCTGAGCCACTCAGCCTGGCTCTAAAGGAAGAATAAGATAGTTTTAGGCGAGGGTGTGAAGGAAACAGAGAGCATGATTTCAATCATTTACATCGAGGAGGTAGGCCAGATCTTCACTCGAGGCTATGAGTGGTACTGTTCGCGTCTGTTAATACCGGAATATGTGAAAATCGAGGCTCCGTGCAAATGTCACCATCCTACGTCTGACTCAGCCAAGTACTGTTAGACAGAATGAAGGGCTCCGTGCAAGTGTCACTCCGTGCAAGTGTCACTCCGTGCAAGTGTTCCAACCCCGTCACTTTCATACTGTCAAAGCCAAGGATAAGGCAGGTAACAAATTTGCTCCAGCCCATACTAGAAGACATAGTGCACTGTAAACACTAGTTCTTGTCAGCAAAGGCATAATCCAATATTAAGAGAGGTATTTAGACATTTTCATATCATGTTTCCTTGTTCAAATTTGGATTTGAAAACAAAATATATCCTAGTAGCGAGCGGCAGCCTGGCTTGGCCTCAGTAGCCGACGAGGTTTCAATGGTTTTCGTGTGAAGGTGGGTTAAGTATAATAACAGCCTTATACGAATCGATTTTTGCCGCGACCTGCCGTAATTAAGTCTGAAACACGTAAAAAATTAAATTGCCCCCTCCCAAGAAAAAATAAATAAATTGGCGGACAGATTCTACAGATTTCATACATAGATAATTGCCAATCACTATTCGAAATGACCAAATTTAACACACACATGCTCACACACGAGTTCCATAAGTCACAATGGCAACTTGTCACTGGCGACAAAATAACGCATATAAATGGTAGTTGGCTAGACTGGACATAGATTGCAACAAGGGTAATTTTTTTTTATGTTTGGTCTTCTACTTCCTGGGCTTTTCTCGCCGGACTGAGTGCCTCAGACTGTTGAGGCGCTGGTCTTCTGACCCCAAATAAGTTAGCCTCGTGTCGGTATTTACTGGCACGTAATAGAACTCCTGCGGGACTAAATTCCGGCACCTCGATGTCTCCGAAAATCTTAAAATTAGCTAGTGGGACGTAAAACCAATAAGATTATTATTATTATTATTATTATTATTATTATTATTATTATTATTATTATTATTATTATTATTATTATTGCTTTTTCTCAGTTACCTGGGATCGGCATTTTGTATGGATTCAGCCCAGTTTTACAACTAGATGCCTTTCCCGAAGCCAACTCAATGTGGTGGGATGTATTCGCTATTGCGTATATCTGTGGTGGTGGCTGAGCCATTCAGCCCGGCGAGGAAAGCTCGTGAAGAAGAAAACGAAACATAGAAAAAGTACTCGTGTTGCAATCTGTGTCCAGTCTCCGAATCAGAGAAAATAACTATTCGAAGTTAAACTCCCCGACCTGGCCGGGAATTGAATCCTTGGCCCTCTGAACCGGTAGGCCAGGCGCGTTGACCATTCAGCCAAGGAGCCGGGGATCTTTTCTACGTTCAGTGATATTAAAATACTCAGCAAGGTGAAATAAGGCTAGTAAAATATGAAGAAATACCATGATATCTGAGAGAATTAGTTACCATAATTACGAAATACAGTATGATATTCTTTCTTTGTCTAGTTGTATTTCATTCATCTTGAATCGTAGAAATCCCTGCTTCTACAGCGCTAGCAGATGTGGGTTAGGAACTTCAAAACTTGCTTGTTTCTTCTTCTTATTCTTCTTATTATTCTTCTTCTTATTCTTCTTCTACTTCTTCTTCTTCTTATAATAATAATAATAATAATAATAATAATAATAATAATAATAATAATAATAATGCACATATTAAAATAATGCATCCAGACAGACTTACCAAACAAATAGTTGAATTACCGGGCGAGTTGGCCGTGCGTGTAGAGGCGCGCGGCTGTGAGCTTGCATCCGGGAGATAGTAGGTTCGAATCCCACTATCGGCAG
The DNA here is from genome assembly GCF_040414725.1 of Anabrus simplex. Lineage (NCBI taxonomy): Eukaryota > Metazoa > Arthropoda > Insecta > Orthoptera > Tettigoniidae > Anabrus > Anabrus simplex. Next base: position 81,062,149 of record NC_090271.1, on the reverse strand, counting down.
CCCTGAAAATGGTTTTCCGTGGTTTCCCATTTTCACACCAGGCAAATGCTGGGGCTGTACCTTAATTAAGGCCACGGCCGCTTCCTTCCAACTCCTAGGCCTTTCCTATCCCATCGTCGCCATAAGACCTATCTGTGTCGGTGGGACGTAAAGCCCCTAGCAAAAAAAAAAAGTTGAATTCTACAAAAACAGGAGTGAATGCCAGAACAGACACAATGAAATGGACTGGTGAAAACAAAACCGATTTGAAACAGGCAGGAATTACACCAGTAGATGTCCAAAAGAGGGTAATCTTCAGATCCAGAATTCACAAACGGCAAGTTCTTGACCAAGAGGAAGACCAAAGAAAAATACTGGAACAACCTGGTCCGAAGACAGAAAAGAACCCCGCAGTAAAAGAATGAAAGCAATATGGGCACAAAGGAAGATAAATGCACACCTCTTAGCACGTTTGAGTAATCCTAATTGGCTTATTCGCATATCATAATAATAATAATAATAATAATAATAATAATAATAATAATAATAATAATAATAATAAAGAACGCTGACGTCCAGAGATAGGATGTTACTAATAAATAACAGATGATACTCTACAGGACTAAGTGCTGGCGTACCTAGCCTATTCTGCTAAAAAAGAAAAAAAATATTTAGATGTTCCTTTGTACGAATGCATAGTGGGGGTGGGACAGGGACTATTACTATCCTGTTTACATAACTGGGGGCTCCAATGTCATCCGGATGTTTGGGAGGTGTCAGTGTTAGTTGGAAGGTAAGAGTGCCTCGATTCAAAGTACCTTCTTCTACTTCTTTACCGCTTTTCCCACACCCGTGGGGTCGCTGGTGCGAATTGTGTAGCACATGTGGATTTGTCCCTGTTTTACGGCCGGATGTCCTTCCTGACGCAACCCTATACGGAGGGATGTAATCACTATTGCGTGTTATTGTGGTGGTTGGTAGTGTAATGAATGTGTTGTCTGAATATGAAGAGTAAAGTGTTGGGACCCTCTGAACCAAAGGCCTCAACGCTGACCATTCAGTCAAGAATTCACAGTATGTCCGAAGTTTATTCTGTGTGGAGTGTAGTGTTTCCAAGTGATGGCTAATCGTGCGAACCGAGGATGGCAACGGGAGAAGCAGTTGTCTTCGAACGAAGCTACTCGTGCACTTACACTGCTTCAAGAAGGCTGCTGCTTGCCAGAATGCTAGGGGTTGCTCAGAATACGATTTGGTATGTGTGGAAACGTTTCCAGAAGACTGAAATTTTGCCAGGTGCCCTGGCATGGGCCACCAAAGGAAAACAACCCCAGGGCAGGAGTGAAACCGTCAAGTTACAGCACAAGTACTACAGGTGGACCTTGAGCAGGCACCTACAGTACGAGTTAGTGACCACACCGTCAGAAACAGGCTTCGAGAGGCCAATTTAAGATTCCGACGACCCGCTCAAGTACCAGCGCTGAATAGAAACCATGTCAGGAGACTGTAATTTGGTAGATATCATCTGCACTGTCAGCTAAGACATTGGAGTCTTGTGCTCTTCTCGGACGAATTCCGTTTCGTGTTATATCGTTCAGATGGTCGTCTGCGAGTCAGGCGAAGACATTAGCGATTTCATTCGACAGCTGTATACAGTCTACCGTTGCTTATGGAGGTGGATCTGTTATGGTGTGGGCAGGCTTGATACGAGAACCGATCTTCTCATCATTCACAACGAAGCTATAACTGTTTGTCGGTACATTGACGAGATCTTAGTGCCACATGTGATTCTTCACGTAAGGCACCTTGGAAGAACACGCAGTATATTTTAGAGTGCGTGATGCCACCATCGTTCGGACATTCCTGCAAGAGTATATACAACGTGCAAGGAATGGAGTGGCCATCCAGAAGTCCCGACTTAAATCCGATCGAATGTCTGAGACCAACTGGAGCAACGCATCCGAGCGTAAAATCTACCACCACCAAACACTACAAGGCCTTGAAGACGCCCTTTTGGAAGAGTGGTGACGTCTGCTTCAACTGAACGTGCAGCGCCACGAAGATATCACTGTCTTCCCCAGGAAAAAAAGTGGTCTAGAATTTCCTCTTCATCAGCCGTATCCGCTTCCAGAAGTAGCACGCAGATGACGAGATCCATTTGACGGAACGTGACTTCGCAATATGAGAAACCACAAACGCACTAAACGTCATTGCAAAGGTAGCACAGAGCACAGGCTTCGCTCCTTGCACCTCGCATGCGTCGAGTCTTGAAACCAAGCTTATACAAATAGTGGAAGCCTATACCTTCCACTGCCCCGAGAGACTTCACAACCACTGTTCGGGGCTCCACTTATGAACTCGCTGATCAAGTTAACTAAAATTAACGTTTCCTCGTCTCGAGGGGGCACAGTTCTTTTCAGGCACACCCCTCTATGGAGGTGAGCTGCATGCATCACTTTAATCACATACTAGCCCTCCTGCCACTATTAAATCGGGTATCAAACCCGATCTTCCGAGGGCGGCAGCTAATAGTGCTAATTTTACGTTACGGACGCGGACATGAATTTAGCCGATGGTGCAAGATGTGTTTATTCTCAGCATCTGTTCATGCCTATCTCTCGGATAATGAGGTAATGAGCTCGGATGTTCTCCAATCTCGAGCAGTGTAGATAATTACGGAACTCTATGATCTTATCAGTTGAGTGCCCAGGAGAGCCGCTAAGCAATTAGCAAACTTAGGTATCACTCATCCATTTTGACATTCATAATTAATTCATACAATCGTCGCAACTACTCTTTCAACGAAGAAGGCGAATTGAAGGATTGGGTCATGGATGCAAGAACCATGTTAGTCCAACTTTTATTTCCTTTAACATTACTTCAAAGAGAAAATATGAGCTTTTTATTTGGTGCAAGAATGATGTATGTCCGTTTAATGTTTGCCAAGTTATATACTAAAAACAATTACCTCACCCTGAGATTGCGAGAATCAGATGAGTTCATAGTGGTTTTCATATACTTGTACGATGAAACCATTTGACGCAAGGGCTAACTGACGGTGATCTACTATCTTTAACTCGCCGCCATATCACGTCAATTATCAGAAAGAGGCTTGGACATGCATCTTACCCCAATCAGACTCAGTTATAGACTCCCCAAATTGTCTCTCTGACCCCAATCAAGAAGCAGACCTCAACCATACAATTTTAGGATGCACTAGATACAAACCACAAGTAACGAATTTATACCAAACGCTTATACAACTCAAATTTCCACTTCCCACTTCCGTTTCGTCGTTGTTAAGCAGGCATGACATCCGTATATATCAAGCAATAGACAAATCTTTAAGTGAAGCCAATTTAATATTGTGATACGTTTGTTCTATAGTCTGTATTTAAACTGTTCTCATCCAACCCACGTTCCTATACAGTGGCTTTCCTATCACCATTTAGTCAGAGTGCCATGAAAGGTCCCATGTTGTAAAAAGATGTTGTTATTTGATCTTCCTGTTTTCTAAATGTACAGAGCTGGCAGCATGGTCTTACGGACCAAATGCCAAAATGTAAATAAATAAAAAAATAAAACTGACGGTGAGTAGAGCCAGTATCCGGTCCACTGTGCGCAACACATCTTGATGTATTATGTCACATTTAAAAAAAGTCCACTCGACACTCCATGTCGTACGATGTCGGCATGTAAAAGATCTCTGGTGATACATTTGGTATTTACTCGACAAAATTAATTAAATCTCAGCCATAGACGCCCAAGAGAGATCCGGTTTACTCTGTCTGCCATCTAGTGGGCCTAGAGTAAAACGGAACGTCGAAATTGACGAGCAGACAGCCAGATGGCGTCAAATCGAAATGTCTGCACACGGTAGCTGAGGCCATATGATTATTATTTATTTACCGGTCTGTGAAAATATCGAACTGAAATTAAATCTGAAGTAGGTGTCATGAGGTAAATACGGACAGATAAAGGTATGGCGAATAATATACATTGTTCCCGAAAATTTTGATCCATGTTGAAGAATTTTCTGGGTACTTCAGAATATTGAAGAAAAAATAACTGCTTCGTCGTGTTATGTGAAGTATTCGAGGCATACTGGCAAAATTAAATTATCGTGAACGGATTTCTACGGAAGGAAGGCTGGTAGGTATTTAAGGTAATAATATTTTTCTGTTTTAATTATTTATTTTCCATTCGGAACAATAAATTAAGTAGGCTATCAGTAGTTACAAGCCTCCGTGGCTCAGACGGCAGGGTGTCGACCTGTCACCGCTGGATACCGTGGTTCAAATCCCGGTCGGTCCATGTGAGATTTGTGCTGGACAAAGCGGAGGCGGGACAGGTTTTTCTCCGGGTACTCCGGTTTTCCCTGTCATCTTTCATTCCAGCAACACTCTCCATTCTCATTTCATAGCATCTATCAGTCATTAATAAATCACTTTGGGAGTGGCGACCCCATCGTACTAATAGCCTATATCTGCTTCGTTCATTCCATCCCTGACCCGGTCAATGACTGGAATACAGGTTGTAGGTTTTCATCAGTAGTTACAAAATAATGAAAATCCATGAGCTTACATGTTAACGAACGGAAACTGGTCGTCATTTCACTGCAAGTTGAAGTACATGGCGAAGTGGAGCAGTACTCTTGAGTCCACCACTCACTGAAGCACCAACAATTTCCTTTCAAAGTACAGTATATCCTGGAATCGAAGTCTTAGTAATATTCTTTTCTCTCTTGTAATAGGCCAACGGCCGTAGCCGTGTTGAAACACCGGATCCCGTGAGATCTCCGAAGTTAAGCAACATTGGGCGTGGTCAAGATTTGGATGGGTTGCCGCGCGCTGGTGGTGGGGAGTAAGGGAATGGAGGAGCGGAAAGGAACTGGCCACCCTACCGCACGTAAACTCCGGCTCAGGCACACCTCTGAGGAGGTTCGGAGCTGCCTTCGGGAAGAATACACCCTTACCTTACCCTTGTAATAGAATTGAACTCCTTTAACGTGTTCTTAAAGAATACTAAATTTTCCTCTTCAGCTACGTCCCTCTCGAGAAGCTTCAATTTTTCGTCCTCAAGCTCCAACATGGACTGTCTTCTTTTGGGCTTGCCTCGGCTTATTTTCGTTTCTGTTAGAAATAAGACGGATGGCGGACTCCGCTAAGAAAACTGATCAGACACATGCGCATTCTGTGTGGCTATTTCCATTAATAAAAGCATGTTTGTTCAAGACTCATATCGAGTTAGTTGCCTGACAGCATGGATTGCCGGACAAGACGAATCCCGTTTGGACATTCCCTTAGCATGCTCCGTTATTATTTGCTCAATCTGCTGCACCAAGAAGTATGGCAGCTCCATATTTTACTGATAACTGCAGTGCACGAAACAAGAACTCTCTAATGGTGCAATATTTGTTTTCTGTATTGTAACCTGATCAGTTAAGAGCTGGAAATTCGTGAATGACTATGAGATGTTTGTATTAAAATCACCTTGCTTTACGCTTTGTCAAACTCCTTGGTTGAATCGTCAGCGTTGAGGCCTTCTGTTCAGAGGGTCCCGGATTCGATTTCCGGCCGGATTGGGGATTTCAATCGCGTGTGATTAATTCTTCAGGCTCGGGGACTGGGGGTTCGTGTTTATCCCAACACACTCCTTTTTCATTCTCGAACAACACATCACACTACCAACCACCACAGAAATATTCAATAGAGATTACATCCCTTTACAGTCAGGAAGGGCACCCGGCCGTCAAACAGGGCCAAATCCACATGTACGTCACAGTTCACACCCGCAACCCCATAGGAGTGGGAGAAGCGGTAGAAGAAGAAAAGGATTGTACTTCACGCTTTATTAAAGCTGCATTTTGCTATTCAATTCAGTGCAGTAATCGAGTTAAGTCCACCCCTGCTTTTTGCTCTTATTGGAGCTGAAAAGAATGTTTCTTTTCTCTTGTTTCCTACAAGCTATAGGTTACATGTATTTTATCACCAATAACAATGGTAATTGCAATTAAATATGACTGCAGAATTTTCTGTTATTCATTCCTTTTTTTTCCCCCCCTGTGTTTCACTTGCACGGTTATTACGGCCACACTTTCAAATGAAATGAAACAATTTTGAGGTTATCGTTCGAATGCGAAAACCGCTATGTGAAGTACTGAGCCGCAGTAGGTATGTCATCAAGTACAAGAATAATTTGTTAAAATTCGCACAATATTGAGCCTTCACATGTCTTGCTGAAATACTCAGATAGTGATTTTAGCACGCGCTTCGACAAAACAGCCCGCTCGCCCACAGTTCGCATGAGCGCTCTCATATCCACGCAGATCGATTAACTGCGACGTAGACTCCACAGGATAGCGAAGTATTGATCATGGTTCAGACGGCAGATGTCCTTCAGCGAGAGACCGCCTGAGTAGCGCAGTTGGTTAATCACTCACCTTCTGTGCTCAGTGTTCGAATCTCAGCGCGGTCAGTTTGCCAAATAAAACAAACCGGATGGCCCGCTGGAGTACTGATGAGTGTTTGCCTACCAAGCGACGCCGGTCAGACCGAAGTCCTGCAGATTAAGAGGTAACACGTTATCACCGTGCCGAATACTCTCGACCATTAGTCTTCGCATTCTAGACCAGAACCGTCAAATAGCTTCTCAACTGTTCCCATCTAGGCTGATTCGATCTCTAACCAGCCCTCAAATCCAGGTGAAGTGAGTTGGCCGTGCGGTTATGGACGCGCAGCTGTGAGGTAGCATCCGGGAGATAGCGGGTTCGAACACCAATGTTGCCAGCCCTGAAGATGCTATTTATGCTATTTTGCTTTACGTCTTACCGACGCAGATATGTCTTATGCCGATGATGGGATAGGAAAGGCCTAGGAATGGGAAGTGGCCGTGGCCTTAATTAAGGTACAGCCCGAGCATTTGTCTGGTGTGAAAATAGGAAATCATGGAAAACCATCTTCAGGGCTGTCGACAGTGGAGTTCGAACCCACTATCTACCGGATGAGAGCTCACAGCTGCGCGCTCCTAACCGCACGGCCAACTCACCCGGTACCCTGAAGATGGTTTCCGTGGTTTCCCATTTCCAAACCAGGAAAATGCTGGGTCTGTACCTTAAGGCTACGGCGGCTTCCTTCCCACTCCTAGGCCTATCCCATGGTCGCCATAAGACCTATCTGTGTCGGTGCGACGCAAAGGAAATTTATGATAAGAAGAAGAAGAAGAATAATTCAGGTCAAAATCCCTTTCCTGGTTGGGAATCTACCCGGGGCCTACCAATAAGAAGCAGGTTCACTACTCCTTGACCGCGGGGCCGGTGAAAAAAATCCAAAGGCTGTTTCCAGTCATTCGACCGGGTCAGGAATGGAATGAATGAAGCCCCATCTAGCGGCAAGGATAGGAATTGTGCCGGCTGCCGAAGCCTGTCCCACTCCGCTTGCGCAATGATTAATGACTGACAGAATGAAATGAAATGATATTGGAGAGTGTTACTGAATGGAAGGTGACAGGGAAAACCGGAGTACCCGGGGAAAAACCTGTTCTGCCTCCGCTTTGCCCAGTACAAATCTCATATGGGAGTGACCGGGATTTGAACCACCGAACCCAGCGGAGGGAGGCCGGCACGCTGCCGCCTGTGGCACGGAGGATCCGCGGGGTTGGTATGGTCTGCCAAAGAAAAGAAGGGTACTTAAATATGACACGTTACGTAGTCCTTTTCTCGGAACAAAATTCCGACACCCCAGCTTGTCCAAGACCTATAGTAATTTATTGTTATTATTATTATTATTATTATTATTATTATTATTATTATTATTATTATTATTATTATTATTTCTCCCTTGTTTCGGCCGTCTATGGACCACGTTTGACAATCTTTGCAGTATTTTCACCTTCTCTGCCTTCACTCTGTCACTATCGTTTCATTATTTCTCCTACTTCCTTCTTCTGTTCTTATGTATAGGACCTCCCTTTTCTCACAAGTGTTTCCCCGTCTCCTGAAAACCGCGGAACTTTTTAACGAGTTGTCTAAATCGATTTCTGTCCATGATGTAATCTTCCGGAATCCCCATCTTCGTCAAGTCCAATCTCACTTATCGAAACCATTAGAGCTCCGTCTTTCTCTTCTTGATAAATTCAAAGATTCTCATCGTTAGTTTGGTAGATTCGAGTCTCATTATTATTATTATTATTATTATTATTATTATTATTATTATTATTATTATTATTATTATTATTATTTATGTGTCCGTTCAAACGAAATTTCCAAATATTTTTATTATAACTGCAATAATGCATTATCTATAACTACGCAAGGTTTTAATTGTATTAGAACAATAGCTTTTGAATATCTTTATATTAATTTCATAGCTCACTTTCGAAGTGGTAAAAGTATGCTTGTTTCACAATTAAGGACAAGACTACCGATGTTGGAGATGCACGTTGCCTTAGGGTAGCCAGGGTTGTTCTTAATGGCAAACGCGGCTGGGCATAAAAGTAACACACTCCATTCTACTTTAAAGCCGTCTCCTGAGCAGAGGTTAGTGATCACCTCACAGCCAGTGCATTTGTAATCATGAGTTGGCTGTGAGAGTTGCTGTAGACTCAGTTCTCCATTAATCTGTGTTGCTAAAGGCTAATTTAGATGGGGAAGTTTAGGGAAGTCGAGTACTACTAATAGACACCTCTAAACTTGAAACCGTCGTTTGTGATTATCTGATTAAAGCGTGCGCGGAAATTTTGTGGCGTACCGTTGTTTTTGTTCAGACTCAAACTGGGACACGAAGTTACTATTAAATGCGTTGAGTAATTGGCCTAAGTAATAATAATAATGTTATTTGTTTTACGTCCCACTAACTACTTTTTAAGGTCTTCGGAGACGCCGAGGTGCCAGAATTTAGACCTGCAGGAGTTCTTTTACGTGCCAGTAAATCTACCGACACGGGGCTGTCGTATTTGAGCACCTTCAAATACCAGCGGACTGAGCCAGGATTGAACCTGCCAAGTTGGGGTCAGAAGGCCAGCGCCTTAACCGTCTGAGCCACTCAGCCCGGCAATTGGCCTAAGTCTGACGTTATAATGCCCAAGCCTGTATACAATTATTGTTGGACTTGTAAGAGGTACAAAAGTGTTTCGAAAGAAGACAGGAAGAGGAAAAACTTGGGTTAGGGTTTGGGTTCGTAGATGGGACATGCGCGGAGGCGTCCGATACCCTATTGAAAGAATTGCCTGCAGATGATCCCTTTCCTGTAAGAACCAACAGTTCGACCATTCTTGCCGGTAAACTGTTTTCAGAAATGTTAATATCTTGTGTATACTTTCAGTTTCTCCATTAATGAAGTATCTGTTTTTCAATTGGAGGACAAGGCTCTCAAACATAACCTCCTCACTTGCTTTTGTCCACATAATCGCGGTGCTCTACCTTCCTCGAAAGTTCATATTTCTCACTACATTGTAAGAACTTCCCAATGTAATTTCCTCGTTCTTGAAAAGGAAATGCTTTAAAGCCATGTGGTGAAGGGAAGCGGAGTCAGGATAGTCTCGTGGCGGGGTACAAAAGCAGACGAATCGTCAACTTGCTTCCCGCTTGAATGAAAGTTAACTACGGATACTAGATTGTCCTGCCTGCTGTCATTTCTTGATAGATACAGTACTTTTGCATCCATCTCTTGGCACAGGCCAGAGTAAAGTGTAGCTTCCACCGAAGTCCCAGTCAACATCCATAGCTGTGACAATATGGAAGTTGCTGGGGTATGGGTAGTGCTGAGTAATGATATTCAGAGCATGACTAGTGTATCTGGGTGTTATGAAAGGTGCTGCTCATAGGGTCAGTCGTGCTGCAATAGTACTTTCTGACCCAGTGAGGAAAGCAATGGCAAACTACCTCACTCATCATCTTGCATAGTACACCTCATAACCTTTGGTGGTGCTATTTGAGGATCCAACCAGCCTCTAGGCTGATGACCTAACAGACAGACAGACTAGATTGTCCTCTCCCGTTTACGCTACTTGTCACTTGACTCCTCCAAACTTTCCCTATATGAATTACCCTTTAGCTAGGATGTCTTTCGTCTGCCTGTTTCTCTCATTCCACTCTCTAGCCCACCTGGTGGTCATGATGTTAAGGCGTCAAGTCGATATGGTCTGACACGGAGGTCAGCCGGTTCGAGTCCCGTTGGTAAAAAGAAAAGTCACCATCATAATGTTGGCGGTGCATTGTCCTTATCGACGGTGCCATTAGCGACGAATTCCCTTCAGCGACGGACGGCTCTTCTTAGGAACGAAGAACTACTTTCGACATTGGAGTTACAGTGGCAGTAGCGTACAAAGGAATGCCGCCGCCTACCTAAGTAAGGCTAAGAGAATATCTGTGCAGCACTGCGAGTGTAATATTTGATGCAAGTGACGGAAGAGATCTAAGAATGAAATGTTTATGATAGTATAAAACTTAACAAGAAAAAATGTGAAAAGATCAATATTGTTAGCACTAACCAGGACTGCGTGCCCCTTTCTCGTTAGCAACCCAATTATGATTTGAGGTGGGCCTGTCGGAAGACCCATGGACGCCACTATATTCGTTTTCTCTTTTTTCGTTGGCGCACAACCACATCACTACCCCGTTTTTGTTTTGCCGTCGTCACCCATAGCCATATCCCTCATACATAAGGCAAGGGTTACCTCTCGTAGTTGAAATGAACTCCGTAATGAACCGGACTGAAACAAAGTTAGACACAGAATGACGAGTTATCAAACCAAATATGTTCTGCATTCTCGAGCAGGAGTTTACCAGGGAGCTGTCACAATTAGTAAACATTGCGTCACTAACGGGAAACTCAGGACTATGAGTGTTTATAGCTCATCGCTAATGGGACATTTAATGATCACTTCATGATCCGTCGCTGATGGGAATCGTCGGGAGGACACCATGTTGGCTGGCCGGATAGGAGAGATGGTGGTATACAATTTCTAATCACTAGATAACGTGCCAAAAGCCTGGATTGAATTCCAAACCTCTGCACGGCTACCATATGGAGTGAGGGCTGTTGATGGGATTTGTCCATCGGATGGTGATTGTTAATCTTGAACGGACCCCTTGGTGTTATTCGACAGGAGTTGGTAACGTGCCGACACCGGATTTCACCCTCTCACTAGCTTATTTATTTATTTATTTATTTATTTATTTATTTATTTATTTATTTATTTATTTGTGCTATTGGTTTTACGTCGCACCGACACAGATAAGTCTTATGGCGACGATGGTATAGGAAAAGCCTAGGAGTTGGAAGGAAGCGGCCGTGGCCTTAATTAAGGTACAGCCCCAGCATTTGCCTGGTGTAAAAATTGGAAACCACGGAAAACCATCTTCAGGGCTGCCGACAGTGGGATTCGAACCCGCTATCTCCCGGATGCAAGCTCACAGCCGCGCGCCCCTAACCGCACAGCCAACTCGCCCGGTTGTTGTTATTATTATTATTATTATTATTATTATTATTATTATTATTATTATCCAACGTCCAGATACTCAAGCCATCCGTGGGCGTCAAATAGAAAGACCTGCACCTGGCGAGCCGCACATGTCCTCGAACACTCAAGGAACTAGAAGCCATACGACAAATAAGTAATCTTTCTATTCTTGAAAGCTGCAATTTATCGCGTGGTTGTGGAATATTGGAAGTAGAAAGTGCATTGATGTTAATATGTGTGTGTCCGACATGTTTGATTTTTGAAACAAGTGGGAAGCTAGTGCGTTGAGTGTAGGTGCGATGCTATCCTTACCTAACTGATCAAACAGTTGTATCATAATTAAAATCTGAACTCTGATTGGCGGAGAACCTGTATCATAATGAAACTTGAACTATAATGAGCCTCATTAAGATTCAGTTTTCTGGCATATAATATTTTTATTTCGGCATCGTCGAGCATAAAATAAATTAGTTGATTTGATTAACGAAAATTACCCAGCGATTTAGCTAAATGATACGGGCTGTAAAATTAATTGTACGGTTGCATTCCGGACATGATGTCTTATGGCTGGGGATCAACCGAAAATTTGTGTGACGCTAAATGACAAAATATGTGACGGAAGTGTAACCATAGCAGCCGTGCAGACAGTGATGTAACGTATGGATGGAGGTCAGACAATGTTACCTAGCAACCGTGCAGGCTATGTCTTATGGCTGGTTGCCATCTGAAATTAGTAGCCGTTGACGAATGGCCATGACCGAGAGACATATTATTTATGATCATTTGATTTTCGCAAAGGAAAAAGTGTTGTTTTTGTTTACCGTATGTTATTAATCACTTACTTTGTAATAGCCCATGTTTTTGTTCCATAGGTACCTCGTAAGCTTAGATATATTTCTGGATCGGAGATTATCTACTTAATGCGCATCAATCTGCTTCACGCTAGTTCAGTCAGTGGTATTCAGATCTCTAAGACTAGATTAAATTGGTCAATCTCGCGAGTAAATTTCTTATTTCTCGTCTGAATTTCATAATTAATTTTCACCACGAACCTACCACGCTGACGTAGCGGGGGAAGAGGTGATACTCCCACGTGACGCGTCCCAGGTGGCGGATAGGGGGTTCCTAACCGGCTTCCCGGCGGACTTCACCGAAATAAAATAGCTCTCGCGCACCACACACACATCCCCCTGTGGGTAGGGGACGCAGATGAAGAATACACCCACGGTATCCACTGCCTGTCGTAAGAGGTGACTAAAAGGGGCGACAAAGGGATGATCGAATTAGAACCATGAGACTACTTGTAATTAGTACCATCACGCGGGAAACACCATGGGTCGCCTTTACTTGCGAGTAGTACGACTATGTTAGGACACACTAGATTTGTGATTAGTAGCAACAGAATGTGAATCAGGGTGGGATTTACAGTACCCGTGGTTAGTACACGCGAGCGCAGAAATGGTGTCCCGGTATAAACATAGCATGGTATCCCCCACCTCCACACTTAACGCACTGCTGCAGGTAGACAGCCCGCTACAAGACTGTTGAGATTGAAACGGGCATAGTGGTGGATGTATAGCAATACACACACAGAGCCTTCAGCACTACCCGTTCACACCCTCCCCTCCTTTTCAGTACTGGAGTGGCCTTCGACACTATCCCCTTCACTCCATCTCCTCCTTTTCGGTACTGGAGTGGCCTTCAACACTACCCCCTTCACTCCATCTCCTCCTTTTCTGTACTGGAGTGGGGCAGTGTTGATTGTTTACGTCGGGACACCATTTCTGTGCTTGCATGTACCACTAGATGCGGAACACCACGGGATTACGTTGCCTGTAATTAGTTTCATTATGTGAGAAACACCACGGGTCTGGGTGTTGCCTGTGAATATATGAGCGACACCGTGGGTTTGCGCTGCATATGATTAGTACGCATTATGTGAGGAACAGCATAGGTTTGCATTACATGCGCGTATTGCATCACCTGTGAGTAGTACCATAATGTGTGGAATACCGCGAGTCTACGCTACTTTTGATTAGTACCGCAACATGACAAATACCTTGGTTCTACTTTACTAACGATAAGTACCAGTATGAAGGGCCGATGACCTGGATTTTGGACCACTTTTGACAACAAGCATCATTGATTCGGGATTGTGCTTTAGAAGCAGTCCGTGGTCAGTTTCTGGGAATATAGGGCATTGCGGGTCGGATCCACTGATTGTTTTAAATTCATACTCACCCATTCACTCTTCGTCATCACGTTTTGAATTCTGGTCAGTGGATGATTTTGGACTTTTAAACTGTCATTACATTTTGTCTAATTTCATACCATGAGGGAACTATGACCTAGATGTTAGGCCCCTTTAAACAACAAGCATCATCATCATCATCAATTAACTTCCACTGATATATGTATTCTACATCACTCCACGGACTTTATCGACCCTTCAGGTACCCAACAACTTATCGCTATCTATATAATTCAGTATCGATAAGCAGTTTCTAGAAACCGGCGCCAAGGCATACAATCATGAGCTTTACTCGGAACCCCTTGAGGCGCAGAGTTTCCAGTAACACAGTTCATGTTTAAACGAGTATCTTGACACAAGTGCATGTCGAATATCAGAGAAACCTTCACTCACTTCTGAAGTGCTTTTCTGCGGATTGGCACGTGTCGCGTCTTAGTACTGGTAGAACGGTGATTTGTACCTCATTACGGCATGCGTTTAAAAGGTAGCAGATGATGGTGATGATGATGATGATGATGATGATGATGATGATGATATGGGGGTTTAATAAGCTGTTGACATTACGTCTGGTTTCTCACCAAGACGGCCGCTATTCGAATCCCGTCCAATGCATGTGGGGCTTTTGAAATTTAAAGTCTTGTGGTTTGGATTCCGCATAAAATTGGAAGTCCCGTAGCTATGTCCACGGTATCAACGCTCACGTGCTTGTTCATAATAATAATAATAATAATAATAATAATAATAATAATAATAATAATCATAATAATCCGAGCGAGTGGCTGCACGGTTTGGATCACGTAGCTGTTAGCTTGCATTCGGGAGATAGTGGGTTCAAACCCCACTGTCGACAGCCCTAAGATGCTTATCCGTGCTTTCCCATTTTCACACTAGGCAAATGCTGGTGCTGTACCATAATCAAGGCCACGACTGCGTACTTCCCACTCCTATCCCGTGCGGCGTAAAGCAAGCTGTAAATTAATAATAAAAAAATAACATTAACAGTAAAGCTACCTTAATGAATTTTATAAGTGACTATTTTTTTATAAGTTGCTTTACGTCACACCGACAAGGGCTAGGAGTTGGAAGGAAGCGGCCGTGGCCTTAATTAAGGTACAGCCCCACCATTTGTCTGAAGTATTTTTGTATATAGTAAAATCTTTAATGTCAAAATAATTTTAGATTTAACGGTTTTTTGAGCCCTTCACGGAGGAAGAAGTAAGAAAAAAATGCCATTAAGAACCTCAAGGACAATAAATCAGCCGGAATCGATGACATTTCCAATGAACGTATACCTGTATACGAGTAGCTTACGGCTGATGTACTGCTAAAAATGTAGACATAACTCTTCAATGAATAATATTGAAATACATGAAATCCATGCAAAGTGGAGATATTCAATGACGTTCTATACAAAGTAAAGAGAAACACTAGCTGCCTTGACTTATATCGTGGTATTGCGTTAGAAATAAATGTTTTTAAACTTTTCACAAGATTAATGACGGTGAGACTGACACAACCAGGTGACTTGTCTTCATACCGTTCGTGGACGAGCATTTCGGCTTTCGCCAAAGACGATCCACAGTGAATGCGATAAGGAATCTTACTGATGATATTGAGGATACTCTAAGAAACCTGAACAGAAAACTATACGGTCTTCGTGGAACACAGCAAAGCGTTTGACCAAGGACCAAGGGGGAAGTTTTCATTCCCCTTCCCGAAGGGAACGGGCGGGCCACCTAGAAGGTTACGCCTTCTCTCTGGCCAGGAGATTTGGCGGGGTTCGGGGATTTGGAGAGGTTTGATGTTAAAAGGAAGGAGCTTTGGATTTGTTGAAGTGAGGGATTGGCCTCTTGGCTAAGGTGCAGTATCCGTTCTTTTGCTTTTTATTGATATCTTTGTGGTTACATACATTAATTGGAATTATTTTACGGTTTACATACATTGGCTGGTTACATAGATAGACTTAAATTATAATGAGGTTGCGATTGTTTGGAAGGAATAGAGGGATGATTTGATGGTAGAAGGAGGTGATGTTTGCTAGGGAGGTGAGGAGTAGTAGAAGGAGCTGGGAGTTGTTGTGTGAGTTGGTAGGGGGAGCGGGACGGGTATGGTTCTGGGAAGGGTTGCGATTGGGATGGATGGGTTTTTGCGGAGGGGAGCGTGATGCTTCCACCCGATGGTGCTTCCCGAAGAGCTGGATTCCGTTTTCGGTCAGGCGGTGAGTTTCTTCGGGGAGCTGGAGTTGTACTCTTATCATGTAGGTGGGTCCTGTTGCGTTGTGGATTCTGCTTACTTTCTTCGGCTGTAGTCCTGCTCGTTGAAGTTCTTGGTTTATTAGTTCTGGTGGGATGGCTGGATTCACTCCTCTAATGACACAGCTGGTGTGAAGTTCTGGAGCTGGTGGATGCAGGGTTGTTCTATTGGGCTCGGACTCGGACTCGGGAGCTGGTGGCGGTGACGGTGGTCTTTCTGTGTCCATGGTGGTATTGTGGGCTGCTTCTTCTGTCGCTGGTCGGGTTGGGTTGGGTAGGGAAACGGGGGACATCATAATAGGGGAGGAGTGGGTCATGGTGGTAGTGGTTGTAGGGGTGTAGGGAGAGCTGCGGGCAGGAGTAGTGGCCATGGTGGTGGTGATGGTAGTGACTAGGGTAGTGAGGGGATAGGTTGATGGCTGGGGTGGTGGGATGTATGGGGGTGTCCTTACTGGAGGTGGCTGGCAAGGTGGCTTGGTTCCCGGGTCCGGTCCGAACTCGTTTTCCAGTTGGGGTGGGCAGGGCTCGGCGTAGTGCGGTTTGGCGTTGATGAAAATTCCATATCTTATTGCTGTCTGGACAGCTCGTTCTGAGAAAGTTGGAGGAGTACCCGGTCAGTAGGCATGTAGTTCTGATGTATTCTCCGGAGGTTTATAATCGGGATTCCTTCATTTTTCAGGTATCGGAACAGAACATCGTCTGTGTGGGCAAGATCTACGCCAGGTAGGATACAGTTGGGCATAGTGGTGGGAGGCCGACTTCCAGTTTGGTTGTCTTGGCCTGATTGTGCTTTGTTGTCACGGCTAGGGTACGAAGTGGAGACTGGAGTGTTCCCTAGCCGTAGTAAAAACTGGCATAGATCGTATTCCGAGTTTGGAAGAGCGATGAGCGTTTGACCTGATTGTCAGAGGGGAAACTGCTGGGAAAACTGGAAGCTATAGGACGCACTAACCGGATTATCCTTGCATACGTAACTGTTAATGACATATTATGTTTCCGAAGCCAATCACAGATATGAAAGGTGTATTACAGGGTGACCCACCGAGTTCCAGATTCTTAAATGAAACTGTCTCAGACAAGACAATAAATTTACAATTAACTACTAGAAGACGGTGCAGATTATTTTCCGCAAAGGAAGAAGAAAGGTGTTAAAAGACAGAACCTGCCATAAGAATGGAGAACATCTACAAATAAATATCTAGGTATCATGCTGAAAACATCCGGAACTACCTACACAAGTCACATCAAGGATGTAGTATTAATAGCGATGAATGGCATCCCTATGCTAAGTAACCTAAACAATGAAGATATTCCATGTCAAAATCTCACCGATAATCACACACGGGTTGGAACTGATACGAGAGTGAAAGCAGTATACATGAAAAATTTGCTATTCTTCTCTAAAGTTACTCCGTCCAGACCGTGTTACGAACTCTCAACAGGACTTAACTTCACGGAAGAAATCCGCAACATACTGGTGCTGCCATCTACAACATCATTTAACCAGCTAGAAACAGAGCTGCATGGAAAGAAGAGAGAAAAGTGGGGAAGCTTCTACATCACAGACGCAATCTAGTGAGACCATTTAGTGTGTTCCAACAAAGTGTTTCATATACCAAATGCAGTGTGTGTTAATGAAATGTGCGGGAAGACCTGTGAGAGATACCGTGTTGCGAAATGCGCCAAGAGTCCGATCACACTAGTGAATTTTTGTTTGTCGACGTAAAGGATTAGACATCCTTTGTTCCTGTTATGGTAGGTAGATATAGGGAAATGAGATTAGTCTAACGAATTATGTCTGCTGCCACTTTTCTTCCTCATCGCAGTGGACACCCATCAGTGAAACATCGTAGGCATTCGGCGGTGTTGGGGATTTAACGTTTTTGTTAAGTGCTGAGCCTATCAAGCAACTTACTCATCTTATATATGCCTCTGTGACATTACGTGAAGAAACTTTATTTATCTATTTATTTATTTTATTTATTTATTTTATTATTCATTAATTCACGATACAGCTACACTGAGCTCATTTCACTTGTACTGTCAACAGAATAATGAACAAATGTAAACGTTTATACACCGGGCGAGTTGGCAGTGCGGTTAGGGGCGCGCAGCTGTGAGCTTGCATCCCGGAGATAGTGGGTTCGAACCCCACTGTCGGCAGCATTGAAGATGGTTTCCCGTGGTTTCTCATTTTCGCACCATCGCATCTTAAGGCCACGGCCGCTTCCTTCCCTCTCCTAGGCCTTGTGACTTCCCCTTTCGGAGAACAATCATTGAACGAGAAATGCAACCATGCAAGCTAAGGGCGCCAATCTTTAAATTGATGACTTAAAGATAAAAATTTATAATCAAGCTTGGACGGACTCTTATCACAGGGGTGGATAGTGCACTAATCATTAAGTCGGAGAATTAGAAATCAAAAGGCTAATTAAGGCAGATTGATTAAAGTGAACTAGAAAAATACTATTTATTATATTGAATATAAATGACGACGGTTTAACGAGAACTGAATTTAAAATAGGAAATGAATTTAACAAAAAGTTGAATGACTCTACTTCGCGAAAACTTGCAATATTTTTATCTCGCTTGCTCACCATGTAGTCTTGTTCTGCTGGTCCTTGGAAAGCTTCCATCCTTGTAGCTGGAACATCACCGGTCGTCTTTGAGATCTCTTCATCTGCAGCTAAGTACCATTCCTGCCTTGCTGAGTGCACCGACCACTAACTGGAAGATGGCTTCGACACTAACACTCCCTATTATGCTCTATCCTATATCTTGGAGATGAGCCCTAAGTCATAGTTAGAAAAACCTCCTTGGGTTATGTGGAGAGGATACACAATTAATAATCCTTCCAACTTTACTGAAAATGTGCCCTGAAGTTTCATTTCTATCTAGTTTAATACTACCTATTGTCTTAGACTGGTACAAACCGGTCTAGTAGCCGAGCTGTACGTACTTCCTGATGAGAGTGGCTATACACCCCTCATTCAGAAATTCCTAAGTACCACGTCGTGGTAACGCAGTAATTAATGTAGAAGTGATAAACTATCACACTAGTCCACTATGGTACAACAACCATAAGACAAGTTCACAGACCTACAGCGATATACAAGATCGAAGAATCAAGAATCCAGAAGAATAATAATAATGAATGCAGAATCAAGAAGAATGATGCCAAGAGCTCCAACACGCCCTTTTATAACCTTCTCTGGCTCTAATTACAGGTCGCTACACGTGGTCCAATCAGTTAACACGTCTCTCCCCACTCCAGATATTAGAGTTGATGGGTCTTAACCATGATATCAACTGTTCTTCTATTAGCCCTTTCACTCAGTATCCATGGCAACATGACGCTCCTTTGAAAATATAGGCGGTGATCAGTTTGAATTATTCTGGTCGAAATACGGTAGCTGTCGTTATAACGCTTGAACACGTGCTCGCTTTTCCCAGAATTTGATGTCTAAATTTGTCCTTCCTTCTTCCTCGGTGATGTGGCAAGATAGAGGAAATCTACTGCAAGTTAAATTTAAACGAATGTCGCAAGAATCTAAGTGAATATTAGGATATTCAGCCCTCGTTTACAAGTCGTAGTTACAAAGTAATGAAATGATAGTGAGCAAATGATCAACCATGAATTATAATACAATTACATACCAAGATAAATATCATGACGTTAAATTCCTGAATTAATTACATATAATAAAATTAACATAATTACACTGTGACGTCTGGAACGTTACAGCCTTTCCTATCCCATCATCGCCACAAGACCTGTCGGTGCGACGTAAAGCCAATTGTAAAAAAAAATTTATGTAATACTTTTCGAAAGGACCAATAGCATAGGTACTTAAAATACATTTTAGGCGCATTCCCCTAAACTACCATTTCATCCAGCGTGAATTGAAGTATTTACAGTCTAGATTGTAGTGCCTAATTCCCCGACTTCACATACCAATTTTCATTAAATTCTCTTCAGCCATTTCCTCGTGATGCCCATACAGACAGACAAAAAGTGCATTTCCTTGTTACTGTGAAAACGACGGGTACAGAAATACCATTATGTTTAAATTCTGAGCAACGTACAGACAAAACTCGTATTTTATATATATAGATAGAAGATTCACTTAAAATACTCAATCACCTTTTTAACTTCACGTGATAAGGGTCAATCCTATTACTAAACTACGCATACTGATACTCAACAATGCAAGTAATTGTTTCTTGTTTCAGGCCGCCCGTGGTCACTTACTATTTGTTAGCTGATATCTCTATTGGAGAATAAATAAATAAATAAATAAATAAATAAATAAATAAATAAATGGTCCTTAATAGCATTACTTTTCCGTTTCTTAAAACAGCGTTAAAGGAATGGGTTTCAGTGATTTCAGCGTGTGGTATATATCGCTTGGCTTAAAATACTTTGAAGATGAGCACCGTACGTCGATGGTGATGTTCCGTGGAGGTCGAGCGACGTACGCCGTACGGCGTTAAGTTCTAGTGCTTGTATATCCACTACAACGTACTACAAACGTCAACAGAGTGCTCGAACACATTCTGCAGTGCTTGTAGCTCATTAAAAAATACCATGTAGTAGCACATCATCGGAACCTAATTCTGTTATGATACTAAGTAGGTACTAACGAAGCAGCTTCATAGCCGCACGGTCTCACACGGCCGACGACTGGAGCCAATTTCCACAATTAACACATTTTTTTCATTTCTCAACGATGAGTATGTATGTTATGTTTCATAAATGTATCATGTTGTGTGTGAAAACGTAACTTTTGATGTTTTTAATATGCAATGTGAAAATTTAAACACATTTAAAGTAGAAAAATGGTTTTAAAAAGTATTTATAGAAGTTAGTGGTTTTGCTCCAATTTTGAAAAACGAGGTATGCATGCATAGCTCAAACGTTGCTGAATCCAAAATATGTTTGTGGCTGTAAGTAAGGTTATCAGTTATTTTTGAAAAGAAAATGTGAAAGCACACTAAAATGCTCATTCCACTGTGTAAGATCTAACTTCACCTGCTCAGTCTTCACCCCCACCCCATTCCTCAGTGTAAGAACAACACAAACCAGATGTAATGTCATTACTGTGACACTACGTTAAATATAGAAATGTGACCAATTCTATTCATACATAGACTCGTTCAGATGACCAGTGCAGTATTTCTGACAATAGGTCAATACTGTAATGAAATCCTTATCAAGGTTTTGAAATAGAACAGTTATCTGTAGGAAAACAAAGCGTCATTATGTTAACTGTACTGTGAATAACTTCGAAACTGGCTTTTTCACCCATCCATCTGTACCATCTGGAAACTTTTGTGGCAGGAAAAAATAATGAGGCTGCTATTGTTTTATTGCAACAAAGCCAAGGTATGAAAAGGACGTAGGACTGTTCTCTTTGTGCATTGTCATTTTGGAAAGAAACTGGATTGGCGCAGAAGGGAGGAGTTTTCTACTACTAAACTGCGGTGTTTCAGAAGAGACCAAGATTTGTCTCATGGAGGAGAACATGAAAAATTTGAAGAAAAACCTAAGGGCTGAACTATACAGTATAGTTTTTATGATATAAATATCTCTACGCACCGTGACAATCCATTGAGATCTTTCTTTTTTATTTATAACTTCCTCAATTGTTTACCTTTCAGCACATCCGATCGATGTTTTTCTCATTCCGTCAGTTTCGTACGCAAGGTGAGGGTGAACTCCGCCGTCCTCACGCCGAACATTCGTAACAGTATGCTCATTGTGTGCATCAGAATTTCTAGCACTAAAGATCTATTCCGACTGGCAGCAGATCGCCCTCACCGTAATGATCGCCAACGTCCTGACATGCTAAAGAAAGAAGATACAATTATTATTAATTGAATCTCTTTGGTAGTTTCTCACATTCAACGTAACACCTACAAAGGAGCAATATCTGAGAAATGTTCATAGAGTGTGAATTCAGCATCATATTGTCTTATCAGGTTGTTGTTGTTGTTGTTGTTGTTGTTGTTGTTTAGAAGGAAGCCATTTTTCGATGTCGGCACAGTTATTACGTTGTAGATCATCTAAGATTTTAGTCCGTCGACACACAAAATGTAACACTTAGAACACTATGACATACCTGTAACAAATGGACAATTATAAGTCTAATGACATGTTTCGTTTTGCAAGAATATCCTCAGATTCTATCGGATCAACTTTTAAAAATCAAAACCCCTGGCGCTGTCGGATATTAGGACGTTGGCCTACCAGGCAACCGCGGCTCAGCCCGTGGCGTCGTGTGGTGAGCACGACGTCCTGTCGGCTGTTACTCTAGGCATTCGAGACCGGGCCTATCTTACAATCGTATATCTCCTCAGTTGTAACTACATAGGCCCAGTGGACCTCGAACCAACCCTCATATGCAGGTAATAATCCTTGAACTGGCCGGAAATCGATCCCGGGACCTCCGGATAAGAAGCAGGCACGCTACCCTTACACCATGCGGCCAGCTAAATCATGCTTGTACACATGTTGTCTTCATCATTCAGAGGAGTTGTGGTTTTTTTACGACTCGGAGACGTCTTGTGGTGACGATGAGATAGGACAAGGTAGGGCTTGGGAGAAAGCGACCGTGGCCATAAGATACTGTCCCAGCATGTGCCTGGTGTAAAAATGGAAAACAATTGAAAGCAACCTCCACGGCTTCCGACAGTGGGGTTCGATGACACGGTCTCCCGAATACAAGCTAACAGCTATACACCCCGAACCGCGTAGCTTAGTGAGAGTGAATTTCATTATTTTCATTCCAACTTTTTAATATATATTCGTAGGTGTGCTTCATAAATAATAATAATAGTAGTAGTAGTAGTAGTAGTAGTAGTAGTAGTAGTAGTAGTAGTAAACATAATTGAAACGTCGGTAAATTACGCCTGAATAACGTCTTAAAAAGGAACCCCTAACCTGACCAAACTGTGTACGCAGCTGTCCGTGGGAATGTGATACTCCCTAATATTGTTTGATTATGCTAATTATAACCTTAATATCTATACTAATATTGTAAAGAGAGAAAGTGAGTTTGTTTCTTTGTATATGAAGGGTAACCTCTGAAACCATTCAATCGATGGAAGTAATTGTTTCTTCAAGAGAATGCTTGTTTCTTCCAGGTTATTATAGGCTGTATTTTGTAACATTATGTTCGCTTATCTGGAGAGCAGATAGATATTTTTAAAAATAGAACCATTCTGAAAAATTGTGGTCAGTTAAGGTTCACTTCGCGCTTCATACAGCATAAACCGAAAAGGATGCTATTTCTGTAATTAATATAAGTGGATTAATGTCTACTTCTAGTCGTATTTTTAATTGTATAAACCGTAAACTGCACTCAGAAACAATATACAAAGAATTCCTTATTTAGCATATCATTGGTACTTTTAAAAAATGTAAATATTTAACAGATTTAAATATAAACTAGTCCGCCTCTGTGATGTAGTGATACCGGGCGCGTTGGCCGTGCGCGTAGAGGCGCGCGGCTGTGAGCTTGCATGCGGGAGATAGTAGGTTCGAATCCCACTATCGGCAGCCCTGAAGATGGTTTTCCGTGGTTTCCCATTTTCACACCAGGCAAATGCTGGGGCTGTACCTTAATTAAGGCCACGGCCGCTTCCTTCCAACTCCTAGGCCTTTCCCATCCCATCGTCGCCATAAGACCTATCTGTGTCGGTGCGACGTAAAGCCCCTAGCAAAAAAAAAGTGATGTAGTGGTTAGCGTGATTAGCTTCCACCCCCGGAGGTCCGGGTTCGATTTCCGGCTCTGCCACGAAATTTGAAAAGTGGTACGGGGTCCACTCTGCATCGGGAGGTCAAATGAGTAGAGACGAGTTCGTTTCACACCTCAGCCATCCTCGAAGTGGTTTTCCGTGGTTTCCCACTTCTTCTCCAGCCAAATGCCGGAATGGTACCTAATTTACGGCCACGGCCGCTTCCTTCCCTCTTCCAATCTTCCCAACCCTCCACAAGGCACCTGCTCAACATAGGAGGTGAGGCCGTCTGGGTGAAGTACTGGTCCTCCTTCCTAGTTGTATCCTCGAGACCCAAAGTCTCGCGCTCCAGGACACTGCCCCTGACGGAGTAGAGGTGGAATCCTTCGCTGAGTCCGAGGGAAAACAGATAAATAAATAAATAAATAAATAAATAAATAAATAAATAACGAGATCAAATACACGAAAGCTGAAGCATACAAGTGATGTCCACCTAAACTGTAACTTGTTCAACGTTATACAACTACCAGTTGTTTCGGATATCAGTGTATACTGAACTTGTAATCTGTAACAATTCAATATATCATGCGAATGGACAACTAGTAATCTCTTCTTTCCCCTTGAATCAATAAATGTAATATCATAGTTACTGGGTTAGACGATCAATGCTCCTTCTTCATCTTCATCTGAACTTCGGAGAATTATTCAGCTAGAACAGAGGTCGCTGATCGGCCATCCTAGATTATTATTATTATTATTATTATTAAAATTTACATGCACAATCCCGGGGTGCTAGATGTAGAAAGGACAAGGCCTACATGCATGGAAGTGCTCCATCCCCACATATGTTTATTTACATAAACTCTACTGAATATTTACAGATGTATAGACAATTTTAAATTTACACATGTATACTCCAAACTCTGTACTCTTAGAATAATAATAATCTTAATTTATGCTATACATGTTAAGAGTAACAAGATCCAGTCATTCGTACCCTCACACATACCCCTGAATACACTCTTCCGAGCCCATACTTGTTCATACCACTTCCACACGCGGACGCATACACATTCGCTCACATCAACTGTACTTGCACACATAATTCTTGGAATGCTAATTTAACAGAGCGGTAATTAAGCTGCAAAGTGGTGGAAAGGGGAGATATGTGTGTTATCTGTCAGGGATGGCTGGTTCCCTCCTGCTCCAGCCAACAGCGAACAGGCTACCCATCGGAGTTATTCCCAGTTTTTAAGAACTGGCTTTTCGTCGCACCAACACAGATAGTTTTACGGCGACGATGGAAAGGAAACTGCCATGGCCCTACTTAAGGTACAGCCCCAGCATTTGCCTAGTGTGAAAATAGGAAACCACGGAAAACCATCTTCAGGGCTGCTGACAGTGGGGTTCGAACCCACTATCTCCCAGATGCAAGCTCACAACTACGCGTCCTTAACCGCATGGCCAACTCTCACGGTAAGAGAACAGTCTGGATATAAACATACTTTTTACCTAAGCATGGCTTCCCATTATATTTTCAGGGATATTTTCTAAGTAATGGGATTTCCAAAACCCATTGGTGATATAATTTTAAATAGTTCACACACACACACACACACACACACACACACACACACACACACACACACACACACACACACGTTGTTTTGAAAATTTCAAATCCATTGTGACCATGTGGAGCAGCGTTTGGAAGAAAGAAGAAGAAGAAGAAGAAGCAGTCTGAAAAGCATGGCTCCTTATCAATTCGATATTTTTCGACCTGTTTTTGGGGATAGGTGCCCAGAGACTTAGAGTATGGAGCTACCATAGCATTTCCGTGAAGTGACGTAAAGATCACAGGAAGATATTACATGCAGAATAGCCGTTGTAAACATGGACATTCGAACGACGTAGCTACATATTATATGTAGTAAAATCGTGGAGCACTGGAGCTGACCTTGACCGTTCGATGGCAGAAATGTGTGACAATATTACGATAGCTTATACGGTATTACGCAACCGCCAGTCAGAAATTAGTGAGACATGTTCTGTCTATACCTGCGCAATTTCTAACACAACGTATTTGGGTCTGAGTGAGTATTTATGACAGATAGAGCTGACGTTTGGATATTATACATTGTACTATTTTGACAGTGTTGCGAAATCGAGTCCAGCACAATCCGTTGACATATTAAAGTCCTTAAATAAGAAAAATCCGTGTCATCAAGTTTACTTACCGTGTGCGTTATTATTATTATTATTATTATTATTATTATTATTATTATTATTATTATTATTATTATTATTATTATTATTATTATTGCAGTCACATCCTAGTTCTTGAACCATACGCAACGACTGCGTGGCCTAGTAAGTGGTCTTGAGCGTTGGGATACCAGGAGTAGACATCCCGGACATATATTCTGGCATGGCCCTCCTTATACTCAAACGGCTAGGACCGACTATACAATCCGCTGATGGTCCCTAATCCGTTAGAGGGGAGATCCTCAGTGGGACTATGTACAAGTAGGGTAGCATCCTACTTCACAAAATTTACCGAGCTCAGAACGTTTTAAGCAAGCGTCGGACCTATGTGAGTAACGGGATCCCGCTTTCATCTGACAGGCAAGGGACTTCTTCGAAACAATTTGGCGAACGAAATGGAATTCGATGGGGAGCTATCAATATTATTGAGGAATATGAAAGAAAGAAAGAAAGAAAGAAAGAAAGAAAGAAAGAAAGAAAGAAAGAACTAGCTGAGTCAGTAAAGAGGATGCGTCTAGATGTGCTACGGTTTAATGATATTCAGGTTAGAGGAGATAACGGGGAGGAGATTATAAAGTGTTCTTAACGGATTTAAAAAAAGAGAAGAACAGAGTGTACATCAGGAATATTACACAGCATAGTTTCTGTCAGGTACGTAAATGAGCTAAGAACGTGGGTAGATTTAACAGTTGGAGGAATTAGGACGAGAATTATTCCGCCATGTGAGGGTGCAGTTGACGAAGATGATGAAACACAGACATCGCAGTTAGGGTCAAGAGCAAGGATAGAGTGGTGATAATGGGCGATTGATATGCAAGAGTTGGAAAGAGAACTGAAGGATATGAGAAGGGGATGGGTAAATGTAGGGAAGATATGGAAGCTGATAGGAATGGAAAGCGTTTATTGGACCTCTGTGCTAGTATGGGTATAGCAGTTACGAATACATTCTTCAAGCATAAGGCTGTTCACTGCTACATATGGGAGGATAGGGACACCAGATTCGTAATAGGCTATATTATCATAACCGACTTTGAATTCAGAATATCTGTTAGGAATATCCGGGTATTCCGGGGATTTTTCGATGATGAACTTAACTATATCTAAATCCACGATAGAGGAAGTAAAATCTGTCTGCAGGCGAATAAGGGTAGAGAATCTCCAGGAAGAGGAAGTTAGACAGAAGTGCATGGACATGATTATTGAAAAGTACCAATCAGTAGACAGTAACCAGGTTCAGGATAAAGAAAGCGAATGGGTAGCATTCAGGAATGCCGTAGAAGAAAAAGCAAGAAATGCTTAGGAACATCTTGGTGGACTGACGAAGTGAGGGCAACTTGAGAACGTAAAAATAAGTCTTACCAGGCTGACAGACAAGGACTGACGCAGACAATGAATTGTAGGTAGATGAAATTAACAGAACGAAACAATTAATTGTTGAATCAAAGGGGAAGTCATTGGAACATTCCGGTAATAACCTGGAAATTGGCAGGGAAACCTTTCTGGACAGTAACACAGAAACTTAGAAAGGGAAAAAGGAAGTAAATAGTGATTTGGATAAATCACGTGAACTCATAGTGGATCTCAGGTAATCATCGGACAGGTGGTTCAATTACCGGTGGGGCCGAGGATTTTAACTACGTATAATTAATTCCTCTGGCTCGGGGACTGGGTATTTTTGTTCTTCTTAACACAGTTCTCTTTTTTTACAAATAAAACGCTACAACACCAACCATCGCACATAAACGCAATAGTGAATACATCCCTCCAGGTAAATTTAGCGTCGGGAAAGGCATCCGGCCATAAAAGGGGCCAAATCCATATCATGTGCCGACCCCAAAAACTTGGGAAAAGGCCAGGAATAACAACAATAATATTTGTGTTAATGGTTTAACGTCCTAATAACACGTGGAAGGTTTTTCGTGACGCAAGTATGGAAAAAAAGCTGTCATGACTTTAATTAAGGTGCAGCCCAGCGTTGCCAACTTGTCGAAACAAAAGTCTGCCAACATCGTGACATAATTCTGCTAACACATAAACTGTTTCACTGCTTCCTATTGGTTGAATGAAAATGTGGTCAATTGCAAGTTATTGGAAATATAATGAATTCAGTTAACTTGCGTGTTCGTTTGCATTTAATCTTCCGTTTATCATACTCTTCTTTCCGCTAGTGCAGTTTACGGATCAAAAATACAGTACTCACAGAACATGGCAACTTTTGGAATATGAAAAAAAGATTAATAAAACACATCGACTATGTAGAGATAGTTTCACCCCGAGAAATAATAATAATAATAATAATAATAATAATAATAATAATAATAATAATAATAATAATAATAATAATAATAATAATAATAATGTTATTGGCTTCACGTCCCAGTAACTGCTTTTACGGTTTTCGAAGATGCCGAGGTGCCGGAATTTAGTCCCGCAAGATTTCTTTTACGTTCCAGTAAATCTACCGACACGAGGCGGACGTATTTGAGCACCTTCAAATACCACGAGACTGAGTCAGGATGGAACCTGCCAAGTTGGGGTCAGAAGGCCAGCGCCTTAACCGCCTGAGCCACTCAGGCCTGCCCCATGGAAATAATTATCTGACAGTCGAGAATCCAACCTAGTATCTTTTGCTTATCTGCAAGCTATATTAGGTAATATGCCAGAAGACTAATCAGTTCGGTTACCTTAAAATAAACATATATAAAATATAATAAGGGTAAGGTAAAGTTACAAAAAGTTTATTCTCGAGAATAGGAGGTGTAAAGAGAAAGTGAACATATTTTCAACGATTGTGATTTAGATATAAAATTCTGCTACGTTTCATATTTCTGCTACTGGGTGAGTCTCGTAAGAGTTGCCGGTCTTCCTGCAAGCTGCATGTCGGTAACCGAGAGCGCAGTCGCCGTCATATCGTTCCCATACACCCGTAGAAAACTCATCGACT
The DNA here is from genome assembly GCF_040414725.1 of Anabrus simplex. Classification (NCBI taxonomy): domain Eukaryota; kingdom Metazoa; phylum Arthropoda; class Insecta; order Orthoptera; family Tettigoniidae; genus Anabrus; species Anabrus simplex. The sequence continues at coordinate 81,033,261 of NC_090271.1, read as the reverse complement.
TCGATGAATGGATAATAATCAGATTGAACATCAGATATAAAAACAATGAAACTTACCCCGTTACAGCAAATGTTGAAAATGTTCTCCCTCAGCCTGTAGAGAAGTGTTACAACGTGTGGTGGTATTCCGGTTCGCTCTCTGTAATTCAGCCTCATGAATCTTCAACATTTTGGTGTGAATTGCATTTAAAAATCTACAGCTGAATAAAAAGCATTCCCGCTTTACGAAAGCTGATCGTAAACTAGCTGAAACCGTAATATCACCGGGCAAGCTACATGGATCAGGCAGCAATTGCATCATTCGCCTGCTTAGACACGGCACAGGGAATAAGTGGCAACTCGAGTGAGACTCGCATTGTACACTGACTGACAGAGCAAATGCAACACCAAGAAGGAGTGGTCAGAACTTTATGCCAATTGCAGGGTAGACTGACGTCACTGAGGTATGCTCATGATGTGAAATGCGCCGCTGTGCTGCGCACGTAGCGAACGATAAATGGGACACGGCGTTGGCGAATGGCCCACTTCGTACCGTGATTTCTCAGCCGACAGTCATTGTAGAACGTGTTGTCGTGTGCCATAGGACACGTGTATAGCTAAGAATGCCAGGCCGCCGTCAACGGAGGCATTTCCAGCAGACAGACGACTTTACGAGGGGTATGGTGATCGGGCTAAGAAGGGCAGGTTGGTCGCTTCGTCAAATCGCAGCCGATACCCATAGGGATGTGTCCACGGTGCAGCGCCTGTGGCGAAGATGGTTGGCGCAAGGACATGTGGCACGTGCGAGGGGTCCAGGCGCAGCCCGAGTGACGTCAGCACGCGAGGATCGGCGCATCCGCCGCCAAGCGGTGGCAGCCCCGCACGCCACGTCAACCGCCATTCTTCAGCATGTGCAAGACACCCTGGCTGTTCCAATATCGACCAGAACAATTTCCCGTCGATTGGTTGAAGGAGACCTGCACTCCCGGCGTCCGCTCAGAAGACTACCATTGACTCCACAGCATAGACGTGCACGCCTGGCATGGTGCCGGGCTAGAGCGACTTGGATGAGGGAATGGCGGAACGTCGTGTTCTCCGATGAGTCACGCTTCTGTTCTGTCAGTGATAGTCACCGCAGACGAGTGTGGCGTCGGCGTGGAGAAAGGTCAAATCCGGCAGTAACTGTGGAGCGCCCTACCGCTAGACAACGCGGCATCATGGTTTGGGGCGCTATTGCGTATGATTCCACGTCACCTCTAGTGCGTATTCAAGGCACGTTAAATGCCCACCGCTACGTGCAGCATGTGCTGCGGCCAGTGGCACTCCCGTACCTTCAGGGGCTGCCCAATGCTCTGTTTCAGCAGGATAATGCCCGCCCACACACTGCTCGCATCTCCCAACAGGCTCTACGAGGTGTACAGATGCTTCCGTGGCTAGCGTACTCTCCGGATCTCTCACCAATCGAACACGTGTGGGATCTCATTGGACGCCGTTTGCAAACTCTGCCCCAGCCTCGTACGGACGACCAACTGTGGCAAATGGTTGACAGAGAATGGAGAACCATCCCTCAGGACACCATCCGCACTCTTATTGACTCTGTACCTCGACGTGTTTCTGCGTGCATCGCCGCTCGCGGTGGTCCTACATCCTATTGAGTCGATGCCGTGCGCATTGTGTAACCTGCATATCGGTTTGAAATAAACATCAATTATTCGTCCGTGCCGTCTCTGTTTTTCCCCAACTTTCATCCCTTTCGAACCACTCCTTCTTGGTGTTGCATTTGCTCTGTCAGTCAGTGTATACACAGTCTGCCGTCTGTTCCAAAACCTCAATTCTGCTATTCACAGCAGAATTCTGCTACGGTTGGCAACGCTGATACAGCGCCAATATTTCCTTCATGTGAAAATTTGAAACCACAGGAAAACATCTTCAAGGCTACCGAATTCGAACCTACCGTCTACGGAATGCTGCTCACACCTACGTGACGCGAACATCGCAGCCTTGGCTGAATGGTTAGCGCACTGGCCTTCGGTTCAGAGGGTTCTTGGTTTGATTCCCGGCCCGGACCGGAGATTTTAACTGTGTATCGTTAACTCTCCTGGTTCGGGGACTGGGTATTTATGTTCTTCTTACTGAACCTCTCTTCATTTGCATAGAACACACCACACATCCAACCACCACAGCAAGACACAATAGTGAATATATTCCTATCTCTAATTTTTCCAGGTGAAATAAATATTTCATGTATCAGTCGAATGTGATGTCGGTAATTACGCAGTTCTACTTGGTAATGCTGGATGCGCACCTAGACTTTGGATATCACAATGCTCGTGTTACTTAAGTCGCCACAGATCCTGCCACGTCACTCTACCATCGCCAGAGAGGCGCAACATTTTCTTACGTAACTCCCTGTTAATTTCCACTGTTGCACAGTACTTGCAACTACTGGAATGTCTATCCGGATAAATACATAATGCAATTTATCTGAACCTCTTTGTTTAGATCTTCGCCTTTGTTGGTCGGAACGTTTATTTTTGTTGAAATTAGGAAAATAATGCCCTGATCGACAATTGGATGTATAATATACAACATAGTTGTAAAATCGGTCATTTACATAGATCCAGGATTTTTATATTGTAATTATGTTGTAAATAATAATTGTAGTAGTACAGGGGGATCTGGATGATAAGGATATCTCATGCATGACCTGTGCTAGACACCTTTAGGAAGCGACGTTTGAAATTTTACGGAGATATTCTCAGAATGAGTAATCAGAGATTGACCAAACGAATTCTGAACCTTGCCCTATCAATGAAAGTTAAAGAAATAGAAAAATGACTGCTCGAAGTTCAGAAAATTAGTCGACAATCACCGCTTTACACATCATCCAAGCATTACCACCAAAGAAGATCGCAAGAAAAGCCACAGCGTGAAGATGAAAAGATTTTGGCAGAAGAAAAAGGCAACATCAGCTAAATAAGTTCAATCGCGCTCTTTACTGGGGCACAACGATGAAAATAATAATAATAATAATAATAATAATAATAATAATAATAATAATAATAATAATAATAATAATAATATTAAAAATAATGTTGTTGTTGTTTGAGTCATCAGTCCATAGACTGGTTTGATGCAGCTTTCCATGCCACCCTATCCTGTTCTAACCTTATTATTATTATTATTATTATTATTATTATTATTATTATTATTATTATTATTATTATTATTATTATTTTGCCGTGCGGTTAGAGGCGTGGGTTCGAATCCCACTGTCGGCAGCCCTGAAGATGGTTTTCCGTGGTTTCCCATTTTCACGCCAGGCAAATGCTCGGGCTGTACCTTAATTAAGGCCACGGCCGCTTCCTTTCCACTCCTAGGCCTTTCCTATACCATCGTCGCCATAAGACCTATCTGTGTCGGTGCGACGTAAAGCCCCTAGCAAAATAATAATAATAATAATAATAATAATAATAATGGCGTGTGGCCTCCGGAGAAGACTGAGGCAGGTCTTTCGAGTTGACATCTTACAGGTGACCTGCGCGTCTGTGAGAATGGGCCCTACCATTCCTCGAGCCAGTGGAATTAACTAATTACGGTTAAAATCTCAGCCCCGGGCGGGAATTTTTGTAGGAGTTGTCTCTCTCAGCCTTTGAATATCCCTCTTCACAAGGCAGTGGTTTCCCCTTTATTAACCCCGAAAGGAAATCATCATCATCATCATCATCATCATCATCATCATCATTATTTCCCCTTATCCAACAACTGCCGGGCCGAGGTATTCCTCTTTCCTTCCATCATTCCTCTTCCACGATCTTGTCCCAGTCTAAATTTCGTCTTCTTATGCCGCTCTTCACTGATTTAATCCACCTTGTTCTAGGTCTTCCTCTTGCTCTCTTTCCCTCGCACTTTGCCTCCAGTATCTTTCTTGGAGTCCGACTCGTTGGCTGAATGGTCAGCGTACTGGCCTTCGGTTCAGAGGGTCCCGGGTTCGATTCCCGGCTGGGTCGGGGATTTTAACCTACATTGGTTAATTCCAATGGCCCGGGGGCTGGGTGTTTGTGCTGTCCCCAACATCCCTGCAACTCACACACCACACATAACACTATCGTCCATCACAATAACACGCAGTTACCTACCCATGGCAGTTGCCGCCCACCCTCATCGGAGGGTCTGCCTTACAAGGGTTGCACTCGGCTAGAAATAGCCACACGAAAAAAATCTGTCTTGGAATTATATTCTCCTCCATCCTCTTTATATATCTGAACTACCTTAGTTTATTCTTTTCAATTCTCTCATTTAGCTTTCCTATCCCAACTTCCTTCCTAACATCTTCATTTATCACTCTGTCTACCCTATCATACTTCCTAGGAATTTCATCTCACTGGCTTGAATTATACTCTCTTGCCTGCTAGTCAAAGTCCAAGTCGCAGCTGCAGAAGTCAGCATGGGAACGTAGTACATTTTGTACGTTATCTCTTTACTTTTCCTTGGTACTTCTTTGGTCCAAAGAAGTTTTCTTACATTTTGGTAGACTGCATTGCCCTGATCTACTCTCCTGCTAATCTCCATGTCTACCCTAGCATTTTGCATTAATTCACTTCCTAGGTATTTACAGCTGTCCACAATTTCCAGACTCTGACTTCCAATTTCCACAGTGCTCTTTCCTTACCTTTCCCCCCTCGACATCACCATACTCTTGCTTTTTTCTGTACTGATTTTCACGCTATATTTCTCAATGTTTTTCTTTCAGTACATCTAGTTGTGGTTTCACTTCTTCACTGTTCTTTCCGCAGATCACATCATCTGCAAATAATATTCTACTCTTTATCTTCATAGGCTTCCATTGTTTCCTTTACAATTTCGTCCATGACCGAAAGGAAGTATTGCCTCATTAGTAAATTTCGCCATACCAGAGGTCGTCTTCTCCGCCGAAAATGCCCTTGAGGACTTCACCACAAGAGTCAGTTTTCAGGCATTCCTGTAGGTCCTTTAGGTACCGTAGCAGTCCCGGTGCACACGCAGTCACCACTCTAACTTTGCCCCTACAAGCCATTCCCTGTTCCATGCCGTCGTCCATCTTCCACGACGTGGACGAGGAGTTAGTCTTATTCTCTAGAGATCCAAGACCAGATTAAGACATTTCTAACATCTTTTGGAATTTGCTTTACGTCGCACCGACACAGATAGGTCTTATGGGGACGATGGGATTAGGAAATGCCTAGGAGTGGGAAGGAAGTGGCCGTGGCCTTAATTAAGGTATTTGCCTCGTAATAATAATAATAATAATAATAGTAATAATAATAATGGAGATGAGAAGGAGGGATTAAAGGAGTGGATGAGAAGGATGGAGCTGGCATTCAGACTATGTCATGACACCTATAAGTCCAAGTCTCTCTCAATTCAGGCCAAGTTAAAACATTACTGCACAGTGGTTAGAACAGAGTGCCTTTATGGAGCAGAAACCTTGTCGAGGATGGCTGACCCAGTCCTTGAAAAAAGAGAAAGAAGATTCTTGCGAAAAATCTTAGGCCCTAGAAAGTCGACAAGTGACCAAAACACATTCCGGTTAAGATCGAATTTGGAGCTCTACAAGACAGTAGAAAGAATCATGACTGTGATGAGAAAAAGGAGACTGACGTTTTATGGACATATCAAAACAATGAACCCTGAGATATTGGCCAACAGGATACTTCTTCTGCAGGAAAGGTGGAAAAAACAACCGGGATGGCTTACACACGTGCACAATGACTTGGCAGAAATAGGTATCAAGGAGGAGGATATAAAAGAAAGGACATCATTTAGGAAGAAGGTTGCGGGATTGAGGGATGCGTCTGAAGAGCAACATGCGAAGCCACGGAACATCTCGGTGGAAGAACGAGCAAGAAGAAGTCAAAGACTCAAGAATCTTTGGCGAGAGTGTAAAGAGAAGGGTATCAGTCTGCGTGACAGAAGGAAGATTGTGTAAACGTGGCCCACAGGTGGCCGTATCGATTAATAATAATAATAATAATAATAATAATCGTATGGCCTCAGCTACCGTGTGCAGACATTTCAATTTGACGCAATCTGGCCGTCTGCTCGTCAATTTCGACGTTCCGTTTTACTCTAGGCCCACTAGATGGCAGACCGAGTAAACCGAAACTCTCTTGGGCATCTATGGCTGTGATTTAATTAATTTTGTCGGGTAAACACTAAATATGTCACCAGAGATCGTTTACATGCCGACATAGTACGACATTGAGTGTCTAATGGACTTTTTTCCGCCCTTCAAAAATCCGACCACCTCTGCCGGGTTTGAACCCGCAGGCCGACACTCTACCAACTGATCCACAGAGGCAGGTATGTGAAAATAGGACACCACACAAAACCATCTTCAGGGCTGCTGACAGTGGGGTTCGAACCCACTAATTCCCGGATACAAGCTCACAGCTACGCGCCCGTAAAAACTCTTTTGTGGTTAATGGACTTTTAGGGATCAGAAATAACAAATCTGCAAAAAAGAATAGGGGAGCAAAACGTTCGGCTTTGGAGAGTGCCTACGTATATGTAAAACAGTGTTTCGGGAAAATATTTGTGGATGTTTCTAGGTTGTACCGAGTGTTGACATTTAGATGGTACTACCACCTATACCTTTGAATAGAAAGCAACAAAAGAATTGTAGTATCTGCCCGTACATTAGTTTTTGATGCATTTTTGAGAGGGCTGAAGGTATACAAGATGCGGAGAAGATATCAATCGTTTCTGAAAGTTTATTCTGTGGCGTTCATTCGGTGCGGGTTGAATAAACACAGAATCTGCTAACCCATTTTTTTTCGTAAGTTACATGTAAGCGGGATTGTATTCAGTACGATAAGGGATGATTCACACTACGGTATCGCTACAGTCAAGATCCAATCAGATATTATTGAACTGATTTGATGGGAACTGTTCACACTAGCAGTCAAGGTACGAGCTCGTGCAAGCAACGATCTTTTCAAAAAATGTTTGACTGGAGTGTGATCATACCGTTCCATGACTGGACCAGCAGTGTGAATATACCAGGTGCAAGGCTCAATAAAGCGAGCATAATGCCCGCATTTTTCACTCCCTACCCCACTTTCCAGTTGACCCTCAAGGGTTGGTTTTTCCCTCGGACTCAGTGAGGGATCCCACCTCTACCGCCTCAAGGACAGTGTCCTGGAGCGTGAGACTTTGGGTCGGGAGGATATAACTGGAGAGGAGGACCAGCACCTCGCCCCGGCGGCCTCACCTTTTATGGTGAACAGAAGCCGTGTGTGGGGGATGGGAAGATTGGAAGTGATAGACAAGGAAGAGAGAAGGAAGTGGCCGTGGCCTTAAGTTAGGTACCATCCCGGCATTTGCCTGGAGGAGAAGTGAGACACCACGGAAAACCACTTAGAGGATGACTGAAGTAGGAATCGAACCCACCTCTACTCAGTTGACCTCCCGAGTCTGAGTGGACCCCTTCCAGTCCTCGTACCACTTTTAAAATTTGGTGGCAAAGCCGGGTCATCGAACCCGGCCCTGCAGGGGTGGCAGCTAGTCACACTAACCACTACACCACAGAGGTGGACCAGAACTTGCCTAGATTTTTAAATAACCCATCACAGACTTGAATTCATTTTGTGTGTTGAATGAAAATAGTGACATATTTCCATTTTTAAACAGCTGTACAGTTATCTTGCAATTTTGAGTTTGTTCGTGATAAAAATTCAGAATTTTAATACAGTCATTATAAATAAAACAATCACTCATTTAAAATTAATAAAAATTCTGTTACATCAAACACACGGCCAATTTCTGCCTTCGAATTATGGTTTCTTTAAATGTTGTGTTTTCTTTCTGAAGTTCGTGAGCAATTTTTGACAGTATCTTTTTAAAGGTACCAGTGTTCGTTCAAAAGTATTGTAAAAAATCACTTTCATCGCCCATCAAATGAGGAAAGAACGTATAAAATTCCCCTTCACTTTTTCCTCCAGTTTTTTTTCTTCTTCCTCGTTGATCAGCGTAATCATAATAATAATTGCTTCATCATGTAATGTAATAGTTTAGTCACATCTGCTACCGTCAAGCATCAATTAATTGATATAATTAAGTACACGTGCTGCTGAATCTCGTCCTTAAAACAGACATCATCACCAACCGCCGCTTTTTAGACTACTACTAAATGTTTTCATTCCTCCCCTGAAGAGGGAGGCGGGCCTCTTAGACGGTGACGCCGTCTCTCAGGCTAGGGGATTTGTATCGGAGAAGGAGTTGTCCGGAGAAGGTGGGAGGGTTGGCGGTCGTCGCCTATGCTAGGAACTTTCCCGGCATTCGCCTTAGTGCAGGAGAATAGAAAACCACCGAAAACCAGTCTCAGGACAGCCGACAGTGGGGACCAGCTCCTTTCCGTCTCCCGAATACAGAGGCGTAGAGCCACGGTAGAGCCGTGGCCACCCCTCCTCTGCTCGGTTGAGCCCGGTGAAAGATGGCTTTAGAGCCTGGAAAATTTTACATTTATTTCCTGGATAATGAACTGGAATGAGTAACTTGTATGAACAAATACATCGTCACTTGTTTACCATGGCCACCGATAACCTTCGAAGGACCGTCAGCGTATTGGACCAATCAGTAACCACACAATGTTTACCGTTGGGGGTATTTCCCTTGTGGCCTTCAGCATTTTTGCCCTTAGGTGATAGTTTCCTTTGAGGCGTTGCACAGGCATTGCTTTCCAACAGCCTCTCCCTATGCAATACCTGGATATACTTGTTAGTCTGAACCTCCTTATCCAGAACACTGTTAACAGTGGCGAAGATTAGCGTGGGGGAAGGGGGAGGGGCGAGATTACCCACACTTTGTGGAGAAAAAATATTGTATAGCATTTTAGCCAATTGAAAAAAAGGAATTATAAAAAATGGGAAGGACAGCTGATTCAGAAAGTGATGAAACCAACTAAAGGGAAGAATATACTGGACGTGATCCTCAAGACAGTATTATTGGACCTTTATGATTTCTTATATATATAAATGATATGAGTGCCTTTCGGAGTCACCTCAGTCATCAAGACTAGCTCCCTGGAGATCCAGAAACCTCCATCTCAATGGGGATGGATGGGTTCATCTGAAACTCTTCCAGCCGGTTATGAAGAGTCGTGGTCTACATGGAAGAGTCTGAACAGGCTGCGGTATGGAGTCGGTCGATCTAAGAACAATATGAAGAAGTGGGGTCTATCTGAAGAGTTAACCGTCTGTGCCTGCGAAGAAGAACAAACCATGGCGCACCTCAATTGCAACTCTGCCCTCTCGTTCGTACCATGCAACATTTGGTAAAGGCCACACCAAATACTCGAGATCTCGTCAAATTCTGGTCCGATATGACATAATTGTTACTTGAAAATACCTCTAGTATGTTTTCACCAGTTAGACCTATCTAATTTTCTCATTCTTAATTAATAATTTATATGAAGTATTGTTTCTGATACGAATAAATAAATAAATAAATAAATAAATATGAGTAGAGACTTTTTTGCTAGTGGCATTACGTCGAACAGACACAGATAGGTCTTATGGCGACGAAGGGATAGGAAAGGGCTAGGAGTAGTAAGGAATCGTCGTGGCCTTAAGGTACAGTCCCATCATGTGCCTGGTGTGAAAATGGGAAACAACGGAAAACCATCTTCAAGGCTGCCGACAGTGGGATTCGAACTTACTGTCTCTCGAACACAGATGCTGGCCGCACGTAAGCGACTGCAGCTATCGAGCTCGGTTATGAGTAAAGAAGTGGAATCAGAGATAAAGCTTTTTGCGGATGATGTTATTCTGTATAGAGTAATAAATAATTAACAAGATTGTGAGCAACTATAAAATGACCTCGATAATGTTGTGAGATGGACAGCAGGCAGTGGTATGGTGATAAACAGGGTTAAAAGTCAGGTTGTGAGTTTCACAAATAGGAAAAGTCCTCTCAGTTTTAATTACTGCGTTGATAGGGTGAAAGTTCCTTATGGGGATCATTGTAAGTACCTAGGTGTTAATATAAGGAAAGATTTTCATTGGGGTAATCACATAAATGGGATTGTAAATAAAGGGTACCGATCTTTGCACATGGTTATGAGGGTGTTTAGGGATTGTAGTAAGGATGTAAAGGAGAGGGCATACAAGTCTCCGGTAAGACCCCAAGTAGAGTATGGTTCCAGTGTATGGGACGGGAAAAAAGCCAAAGAAAAGCAGCTCGATTTGTCCTGGGTGATTTCCGACAAATGAGTAGCGTTACAAAAATGTTGCAAAGTTTGGGCTGGGTTGATTTGGAAGAAAGAAGACGAGCTACTCGATTAAGTGGTATGTTCCGAGCTGTCAGTGGAGAGATGGCGTAGAATGACATTAGTAGACGAATAAGTCTGAGTGTTGTCTTTAAAAGTAGGAAAGATCACAATATGAAGATAGTTGAAATTCAAGAGGACAAACTGGGGCAAATATTCATTTATAGGAAGAGGAGTTAGGGATTGGAATAACTTACCAGGGAAGATGTTCAATAAATTTCAAATTTCTTTGAAATCATTCAAGAAAAGTTTAGGAAAACAACAGATAGGGAATCTGCCACCTGGGCGACTGCCCCAAATGCATATTAGTATTGATTGATTGATTGATTGATTGATTGATTGATTGATTGATTGATTGATTGATTGATTGGTTGATTGATTGATTGATTGATTGATTGATTGATTGATTGATTGATTGGAACCCTGAACTCTAATTCTTTCCTTTAGTTTAATTAAATATTACACAAATACTTAAAGGAAATACGCACAAAAAGTCATTCGACGCAACTATCATATTCGTACAGCGCCACAGCAAGTAGTGGATACTCGCGCAGCAGCGTGTAGAAGCGCGATTACTATCTGATGACACAAAACCTTAGTTGCGCACATAAGTAATTGTTCCTTTGGTGAGAGTTTTATTGTAGAGTATTAAGTAGTGAATCAGAATCTCCAAAACATTACAATAATACTGCAGTTAGGTTAGTAAACTCTCAACCTTTACTTTTTTGGTGAAATTCGCTCGGTGAGCATTAACAATCTACAATTTTGTAGCTATTTTTTCTATTCAGTTTTGTATTCTACCCTCTACTATATTCCCCAGATCACTGGTACTTTTTGTTGTCTATTAATGTTTGTGTCCCCTCCCTTCCTCACGTCGAATTCCCAATTGTCGCTACCGGATAATGGCAGGAATAATAATAATAATAATAATAATAATAATAATAATAATAATAATAATAATAATAATACCGAGCTCGATAGCTGCAGTCGCTTAAGTGCGGCCAGTATCCAGTATTCGGGAGATAGTAGGTTCGAACCCCACTGTCGGCAGCCCTGAAAATGGTTTTCCGTGGTTTCCCCATTTTCCCACCAGGAGAATGCTGGGGCTGTACCTTAATTAAGGCCACGGCCGCTTCCTTCCCACTCCTAGCCCTTTCCTGTCCCATCGTCGCCGTAAGACCTATCTGTGTCGATGCGACGTAAAACAACTAGCAAATAATAATAATAATAATAATAATAATAATAATAATAATAATAATAATAATAATAATAATAATAATAATAATAATAATAATAATAATAAATCTTGTGGCCTCAGCAACCGTGTACAGCCATTTTAATTTGACGACATCTATAGACAGACTGCACGCCAATTTCTACATTTTGTTTTACCCCACCAGATGACACAGTAAACCAGATCTCTGTGGGTAATCCGTGGCTGAGTTTTAATTCATTTTTCCGGCTGAACACCAAATGTTTCACCAGAGATCTTCTACATGTCGACATCGTACGGCATGGAATGTCGAATGGAATTGTCTCCCCGTTCAAAAATCTGACTACCTCTGCCGGTTTTGAACCCACGATCTTCGGATCCGGAGGGTGACAATTTACCACTGGTCCACAGAACGATATTAGTTAGACCTCAGATTTTAGGTGCTAAAAAATAAATATACTCTAGGTGCCTAAAATAGACTGTCAAATACGAAAAAGGGTTCTAAAATATATTTTAGGCATTTTACGTAGTTTAATAAGCATTTATCAATTAACTACCATTTTTATTTTACTAAATTCATAACTCTTTAGGGGGAAATATAAAACAAATTGCACTCACGTCTTTGCTGCAAACGTTACGGAATATAACTTTGCCATCCGATGTGATATAGGGAACTTCTATACCGACTGTTTAATTAAAGACGACTTGCACTTTCGACATAATACATACACTAAACAGACAGACAACAGAAATGTACTCAGAGAATGAAATGAAGAGTTTTGTTCCCAGCGGGTCAATGGACGCTGTCTCACGCCTCGTGGCACGCAGACTACGGGCGTGTTAGACTTAAGTCCTTAAGTATTTGCAGGGAGTGTGGTTTACAGATTCCCGCTTTTAAGATTTTGTTTGAAAAGTATTTCCAAGAATATACGCCTATTGAAAACAAGTCGGTAAATGTTTTAGTTTCTCGGAATAAATTAAAAGCATTTAATCGATTTTTTTTTTTTTTTTTACAATTTTGCTTTGCGTCGCACCGACAAAGATGTCTGGCGGCGACGATGGGATAGGAAAGGGCTAGGAGTGGGAAGGAAGCGACCGTAGTCTTTGGTGACAGTGGGCTGCCGACAGTGGGGTTCGAACCCACTATCTCCCGGATGCAAGCTCACAGCTGCACGCGCCTAACCGCATGTCCAACTCGCCCGCATTAATCTATTTAGAGATAATATATAGCAAAATAGGCAAAAAAAGTTTAACTTCAAGTTAGGCTTTTTTAGGCACTATAGGACCACAGCTTTTACTTTATAAATACATGAAACGTATACATACTTCATTTTAAGTTCTCTCTTCAGGAACAGAGTAGGTTTTTGCCTGACATCCGAGGTCTAGTAATGATAGATGATTGAAACCTAAGGCTGCGTTTTTAATTTAATTATTGCCGGGCGGAGTGGCTCAGGCGGTTGAGGCGCTGGCCTTCCGACCCCAACTTGGCAGGTTTGATCCTGGCTCAATTCGGTGGTATTTGAAAGTTCTCAATTACGTCAAGCTCGTGTCGGTAGATTTACTGGCACGTTTAAAGAACTCTTGCGGGGCAAAATTCCAGCACTTTGGCGTCTCCGAAAATCTTCAAAAGTAGTGGGACTTATTATTATTATTATTATTATTATTATTATTATTATTATTATTATTATTATTATTATTATTATTATTATTATTATTGTATTATTTGACGCAAATGTGTCGCCAAAGATCTTTGAGTGTAGTTCATAACTGCGAATATCACGTTACTGACATCCCAAAAGAGCGTAACACCGTGCGAACATGTTTGGAATAATTCGGGAGCCCGTAAACGAGAGAATTAAATAAAAGTAAGGATGTAACAAAGTATGGTACTTACCCTGTTGTGAAATATGGGGTGGGTGGAAGGACTTGATAAGTGCAAAGGCTTATCTACTGGCTTTTCACCCGGATGACTGGGGTTCGGATCGGAAAAGCACATGGCATCAGGAAGGGCACCTGTCGTTAAACCCTCGGTCGGAGCCAAACTGAGCCTGGGTGGCCCCAGCGACCCCAGATATAGGCTGGATAAGCTGAAGCGTTAGTCTGTTGCTATTTCTTGATAGACGCACTATTTTTACACCTGTCTCTTGACACATGCCAGAACAAAAAGTAATGGCTGTAACAGTTTGGAAGCTGCTGATGTATGAGTGGTGCTGAGTAATGACATTCGAATTGGTGTGTATGGATATTACGAAAGGTGCTACTTGTAGGGCTGCTCATGCTGCAATAGCTCTTTCTGGTACAGTAAGGAAAGCAATTGCAAACTACCTCACTTCTCATCACTATACGGCACCGCCAGCTGTTTCCTTATAACCGTATCACCTTTGGTGGTGCTTTTTGAGATCCAACCAGCTTCTGGGTTGAACACATACCGTGATGCGAAATGTGGCAGTGTTTAATCTCGCTTGTTTAGACATGAGCTGCAGGTCGTCTTTGCTAGTTATGTTGCTCTTCGTTGTGTCCTTTCTGATGCGTGGTCGGCGGCAATTAATATTTCATTGTGTTTTTGGTTGTAATTCATTCAGAAGTACTAATACAGAGGAATGTCGTCATCAGTTTTCTTACGTTGCGATTTTGAAAGGGTTGATAGAATACACGATGCGGTAACGATATCTATAATTTTGGAAAGTTTTGTGTATCTGCCTGTTGTTGTGTTTAGATCGAATAAATATAAGAACTACTCATCCATTTTTTCATGAAACTAACCTGGATTAAAGTGCATACTTCAAGAATTTCCCTGCGTTTGGTTTTATCTCATTCCATTAAATGAAAGCTGAGAAATGGCATTACAAGGCGTCTTTCTCACTGCAGGAGAAGCGGAGCGTGACCGAACTGGGAAAATCGAGCCGAGTATTCATACAAGCCGCGCCAATCGGTCGGTCAATACAGTTCGTGTCCAAGAACTCGGGTATCGATATGTCTCTACCACCAGCCGCTGTTTTATTGCTCCTAAGATAGTCCGTGGCGGAAAATTGGCAGTAAAAAGAGACGTTATTGGTTTCATGAGTTGAATGTTTATAGTGAGAAGTACGGAGAATTTAATTCGTTATATGAGGATATTCGGAATTACGTAGAACGTTTCTGGAGATACTTTCTGTATGAGTACCAGGATGTTTGACTACATACTTCAGGATGTACGTGCTACCAAAGCCAAACAGAGCACGACCTTTCGAAATGTAGCAAGGTAATGAACACGAGATACGCAGTATTACAGCAACACGCAACATAGCTCATGATAGTGCAATCGACCCCCGCGCACGGAAGGGGAATCGGCCGCGGAAAACTCCCTCAAAGCAAACAAGTTTGTTTCAACTCGCTCGGTTCGGCCGCGCATGTCTCGGCCCGGACTCGCTCGGCTTTCACTTAGAATAGCCGCTCCCTGCTGCATGTTTGTTTCAGTGGTGGAATTGGTTCGACTCGGACACGTTCCGCTCCGCCTGAAGTGTGAAGGCCGCGTAAATCTCAAGAATACCACCTCTCAGCCGGAGAACAGCAACAGTGAGTTCAGCGATCTCCCTCGCGGGCTATCAGTACCACGCCCAGGTTCACTGTTGATTTGCTCCTAACAGCAGCTGTTGTGTTGGGTACTTCTTGCCCTCTGCTCGCGTTGTAGAATGCAAAGCCATTCTAACTAAACTCTTTAACATTCCTCACAGACTCCAACATTACAAAAATATGATGTCAAATTTCCTTTTGAGAAAATCAAATGATCATAAATATTTATTTCAATAAATGAGATTAAAATTGATAGTGATTAATTTATTTGCATCTAACGAATAGTTTTCGAGAGATATTTGTATGGAATTTAGAGTCCACAAATGTAGAATTCAGTGCCTTGAACCAGACTGTTCGATGAAACTGGGCGACATTTGGACAGTGAGTGAAGTTAAACTCGAAACTCGATAACAGGCTTGGTATACCAGTTCATCTATACTGCTAATAATAAGAGTTGGTGTGTGACATTTCTTAGAGGGAGGTCCGTTTACTGCCTGCCGAGGCGGGATAAAGGGCGTAACTGTGTGGTTGCCATGGAAACGAGGGTGGGGCGACTGCGGTTGCCATGGAGATAAAAATTCAGGGCAGCTCGTCTTGCTGGGAGTTGCCAAACCTGTCACTGTCATTGATAAGAACCTGATTGTTTGTATAAGAGTGATCGCAAATGGGACGACACCGCCTGGCCATGTAGTCTACAACAGATCACAGCGGTCAGAATGAAGGAGGGAACAAGTGAGCCGGAAGCGAGGGATGGGAGCATGTAGAAAGGAATGCTGGAATGTGGCAACATCGTGAAATGGCACGTGCAGTGCTCCTCCCTCCAACCTTACCTGTCAGACACCAACTTTAGTTAAGTCTAGTATAGTCTGGCGATACCCATCTCTTATAAATGTGTTTGAACGAGTCTCCACGTCATTTTCCACAGCTCTAGTGCAGAGATTGGCACTCATAGTCAAAGACGTTTTGTTTCGGGTACTGGCAAGGGCATGGAGTACTAGAGTCCTGTATCACACGAATTCACACAGTGACTGAAATACTGAGCAGACAGCCTCACGTCTTGGGCCATGTGTGCCAATATCTGCACTGGCGATGTAATCAAATTGGAAGTCAACAGCTCCAACCACTTCTGTACTTTAATGCATTATGGGACACTCTTGTTCGGTTAGTGGAGATTTCTTTACAAAATATGGAATGCCCGCCCATCGCTATATCCGAAGTGTTGTGAAACGTTAACGCCTCACAGTGATCAAACCATGTATTTTCGGACATGAGTCTCCTCTTGAAATACGACCAGCTTGTCGTCCCTTACAACATATTCAATGATGTCGGTGTTGTTTTGAATTATCCTGTACATTTTAACGCCGATTCTAGTGGCTAATCGTTGTAGCAAAAATGTTTAAATTTCTGTCGTATAAAGAAATATCGGTTTAAATTTTGAAGACTATTTGTAGAAATTACTGACTTAAGAAGGCGAAAACCTGATTCTTCTTCAAACATTCTTGCCTGACGACAGTGCAAAGCTGTACCCTTGTTCGTGGCGACTGTGTTGCTGATATTCCACTTGTCTTACAAACATGTTGTTCGCCTTTTTCTTATCAGTTGTCAGAACAATGACTAATTGTACGGTTGGTTGATTGAACTTGTTTTCTATTTGGAGCTGCGATACCTATGTTTCCAAGAACGACTTGGATGATGTTGACAACTTGACGAGCATGTTCTTAAAAAGATTTCTCTGAACTATTTGCGTCAGTGTTTTTGGCTTTTGACATAGTTTACGCTATTGCTGGCTGTAGAGACTGTAAGAAACCAAACTTTTGGGAGTTCTTAACGCACAGTCGCCATCTTGAATATATGCTGTTTCTGTAAACAATTACCGGCTACTACGCTATGTTAGCCTAATTTCCTCATCTTCCTTGAAGATGCAGATACTGTAGTGTGTTTTCTTGTATTTATGGAGTGGTGTATCACGAAATAACCGGTCGCGAAAGCCAAGCAATACGGCTGAGAATGTCATCGTACTGACCAGTCTAGAAACGGCAGGCCATCTGCCTATCATCAGACATCTTGGCAGCCGAAGGTCTATAATGGGCTGTTGTGCCACGGTTTCCTTTGTTTGCACAACAGAAGTATTATAGTGTTTAAATATATCTATAAAATGTGAATGATCAGTCGTAAAGAAATGCGGAAAAATATTACTTCCTCATGGCAGTAATTTTCTCTTTCCTCTAAGATCCGTTAATGATTCCAATTTTACTCACCATTAAATCCTTCATTCCAGTGAAACAGAACTTCGACACATTCCCTTTCGTTAATATTTCATTCCTAAACTATGTGAGGAAAAGAATACAATTCCGAAGTCAGTATCGAATATTAAAAGTGAATAGGACTGGAAAGTCTTATTTACAATAGCTGCTGTTCCATCGTTGAGTGGCTAGTTTTGTAGAACTACAGCAGAACTGTTACCTAGCGGTGATATGTGACAGAAGAGACAGAGCATGCTTTAACTGCCGTCTCCGAAAACCATGGAACTGTAGTTAATGGGACATAAAACCAATAACATTATTATTAATAGGCCTCCTATAACAACAGTCAATCGGTCATTCTGTGCAATGTTTTTGTTGATTAGTTTCAGAGGCTCTGCAACGCGTGATTTAACACGTAAAAGCATCATTTCCTGGCCAACCAGTAGAATTACAAGGAAATTGCATCGAACTTGCTTTGTAGAAAATTGGATTTACAGAGCACATGCTGGACTGAGTAACACTTTGTCATTATTTTGGATTTTAGAGGATAAAACATGTATACGTTCGGTACATATCTGCATAGCAGTGGCCGCCTCTGTGGATCAGTGGTAGAGATAGCTGTTTCAAACTCGGCAGAGGTAGTCGGAGTTTTGAAAGGCGGAAAAAGGTCTATTCGACACTCCATGTTGTACGATGTCGGCATATAAAATATATCTGGTGACTCATTTGATGTTTACCCGACAAAATAAATAAATTAAAACGCAACCATGGATGCCCAAAAGAGGTTCGGTTCACTTCGCCATAGGCCGTCCGGTTCCTTAGCAGAACAGTCAACGCAGGCGCCTTTGGTTCAAAGGACCCCAGATTCGCTTCCTGGCCGGGTCTGAGATTTTAAACTTAAAATGTTATTTCTCCTGGCTCAGGGATTGGGTGTTTATACTGTCTCCAACATTCCTGCAACTCTCAAACCACTACAAAAACACGCAGTTCCCATGCACTGCAGATGCCGTCCAAACTCGTCGGAGGGTCTTCCTTACAGGCTAGTAATAGCCACACGAAATTATCTGCAAGGCCTACAGTTAAACGCAACGTTGAAATTGACGATCAGGCAGCCAGCAGGAATTAGATTAAAATGCCTGCACGCGATAGCTGAGTCCATAAATTATTATTTTTGCTAGTTGCTTTACGTCGCACCGACACAGATAGGTCTTATGGCGACGATGGGATAGGAAAGGCCTAGGAGTTGGAAGGAAGCGGCCGTGGCCTTAATTAAGGTGTTAAGGGCTTAATTTGCCTGGTGTGAAAATGGGAAACCACGGAAAACCATCTTCAGGGCTGCCGACAGTGGGGCTCGAACCCACGATCTCCCGGATGCAAGCTCACAGCCGCACGCCTCTACGCGCACGGCCAACTCGCCCGGTTAAATTATTATTATTATTATTATTATTATTATTATTATTATTATTATTATTATTATTATCTCTTTTACAATTGGCTTTACGTCGTACCGATACTGGCAGCTCCTATAGCGATGATGGGATAGGAAAGGGGTGGAAGTTCGAAATTACAGCCCTAGTACCGTATTTGCCTCATGTGAAAATGGAAAACCACGGAAAAGCTCACAGCTGCGCGCTCTTAACCGCACGGCCAACTCGCTCGGTGTAAATTATTAGTATTATTATTATTATTATCATCGTTATTAAATTTACCCTTGCCTCGCTACGGTATTCTACATTGTGTACGGATTTCTGAGTCGGTATGACGCCACTGAATGATGCAATTCTGCTGCCATCTTGAGGTACTAAAATCTCCGTGCCACACGGCTAACAGTTAGGTGTAGCTCTGGACTCCGGCGTGATAGAGCGTCGTGTGAGGTATCAGTTGATTCGTCAGTCGATCAATCAGACATTCAGTCAATCATGATTGATCTGTATTTAGGGCCGTCGCCCAGGTGGCAGATTCCCTATCGGTTGTCTTCCCTTAAATGATTACAAAGAACTTTGAAATGTATCGAACATTTCCCTTGATTATTCCAATCCCTAATTCCTTTACCTATTAATGAATGTTTGCCCCTCTTGAATTCGAACTTTGTCTTCTCATTATGATATTTCCTACTTTTAAAACCTCCACTCTAGCTTTTTTTTTAATGCTATTTGTTCGGGGCGTCGACCCATGTGGATCTTTTGCCCCTACTGGCACCATATTGTATGAACCTGCGTGTAATTGGAATGGCGGTAGTGTGAAATGTTGTGTGTGAGGGACGGAAGATTAAGGACGTCATAAATACCCAGTCCCCAGGCCAGGGATATTAATCATTACAATTTAAAAAACCCTGACCCGGCCGAGAATCAAACCCGGGGCCATCTCACTACTGAATAGCACATACCGCTTAGTGGTGCAGCTAGTCTCCTTACTCCCAAGTCTTCCCAGCCCAAATTTTGCAACATTTTCGTAACACTACTCTTCTGTCGGAAATCACGCAGAATAAAGAGTGCTGTTTTCCTTTGTGTCTTTTCTAGTTCTTGTATCAAGTAAGCTTGGTGTGGGTCCCATACACTGGAAGCATGCTATAATTGGGGTCCTGCCGGAGGCTTATACGCCCTCACCTTTATATACAACCCCTAAATAACCCTCATAACTAGAACAACCTCGTTAATGTGATTACCCCAATGAAGACCTTCCCTTGTAATAACATCCTGGTACTTAAAGTGGTCCACTTGAGGTACTTTGAGGACGATTCCTCCTGGTGAAACTTACAACCTGGACTTTTCATTCCGTTTAACATCATACCATTGTCCATCTCACAACATTGCCGAGGTCTTTTTGTAGTCGCCCACAATTCTCCAAATTATCTGTTGCACTACACACTCCGCAAAAAGACCTTAATTGTAATTCCAGTTCTTTACTCATACCATGTATACCATGTATATAAATAAGAAAATATAAAGGTCCAACAACACAACCTTGTGGAACTCCTCTCTTAATGATTACAGAATCAGATAATGCTCCATCGACTTTAATTTTCATTCTAGATTGCAGAAATTTAACCACCCACTGAATCACATTTTTGTTTAGTCCAATAGCCTTCATTTTCGTAGTAGTTTCTCAGTGGTCTCTTCTTACCGCGCTCTACACGAATACGTCAAAAATCAAATAAACAACATTTTTGAGAAGATTGTTCTGCGAAGAAGATAGATTTTTTTTAAAATTGTAGCTAAAAATTGACAATGCATTTGCTGGCGAGATGTTGTGTTTACAGTGCCCTATGTCTTCTGGTATGGGCTAGAATAAATGCGTTACTTTCATAGACCTGTCTCAGTCTCATCCTTGGCTTTGACAGTATGAAAGTGACCGAGGTATGTGTGATGCTAGTAATAGGCCTACCATTCCTTATGCAGCCAGTCCCTGTTATGGATGGTGTCAAAATGTCACTCATGCATTTCAGTGGGCTTGGCAGACTGATATGTAATAGCATCTTCTGGCTCGGTGAGCAAATAACGGAAAACTTCCTCACTCCTCATTTCCCTAGTACGCCACTTCAGTGACGCCTAGGCTACCTATGACAGCTGTTGGTGGAACTGTGGAGGATTAAACCAGCCTTCGGGCTGAATAGCCAACATACATAAATTGACAATAAATGGCTACAAAAGAATCAAGAACGCATTTGAAAAAAATAGTTCGGCTTGTCAGAATTGCAAAATGTCCAATATCATAATTTGCGAGTGTCGAGAAGCGTTTCAAATGAAGGCGGCCGGGCATCTTGAGGAGGGTACTGCGCTACTGGAGCCCCAGCCAAGAACTTCTACTGCGCCAATGGTGGAAAATGATCTAGAACTCATGGTCTTGAAGGTGTATAAATGTGTTTAGAATTAAGAAAGAAAACAAACGTCAGCAATAAAATTTCAGAACCATACTGACTTGATATCTTATTTTGACAAGATCTGTCGCACCGTCATCATCATCTAGGTATTTTGCCTCATGTCGTGTCATTTCCGCTGTTGCCTGTTGTGCGCAAAGTTTTTCATGTCCGAATATTTATTTCCTTGGATACTGTCCAACATTTGCCTTTCACCATTCCTTCTATTCCTTCTTTCAGTAAACAGTCCCTCCTCAAACAATGTTCGACCCAGTTCATTTTTCTCCTTCTAATGATATGTAATATACTTCGTTCTTCTCCAACTCTTCGTAATACCCGTACCCGGTCTTCCCATTTCACTCGTTCTATTCTCCTCCATTTCTAGTACCTCCAATCTTCTCTCATCTTTCTTTCTCAATGTCCAAGTCTCTGCGCCATACAGCGCTATGCTCCAAATGTAACACTTCGCAAGTCTTTTCCTCAAATCTTTGTTTAGTGGTCCACAAAGTAATTTTGATTTTTTCTTAAAGCCTTCTTTTGCTATGGCAATTCTTTTCTTAATTTCTGTCGTGCAATACATATCATCTCTGATCATACTTCCTAAATACTTTAAGTTACTGACTTGCTCTATTTCTTCTCCACCCTATATTTCTACCTTTTCCTCCAATTATCATACTTTTGGTCTTCTTATTAATTCCCATTCCATATTCTTATAGTTTCATGTTGAGTGTATCTAACATGTGTATCATTTCACGTTCGCTCTCTCCCATCACAACCATATCATCTGCAAATCTTATACATTCTACTCTCCTACCTCCAACACAAACTCCACTTTTTCCATTAAAACTTCCATTGATTATTTCTTCGAGATAGATGTTGAACAGTGTCGGTGATAAAGAGCAGCCCTGTCTTACACCTCTTCCTAATTCAATTTCATCACTCAACTCATCTCCTATTCTCACTCTTGCTCTCTGGTTTAAATACAAATCCTTCATTAGCCTTCTATCCCTCTAATCAACTCCATGTTTCTTCAGGATTGTCATCAGCTTGTCCCATCTGACACAGTCAAAAGCCTTCTCAAGTTCAATAAATACAGCCTACGTCGAAACATGTGGTCGTGACCGCGAGACAGCCCCGTTCGATTGTTTCCCAACAGAACGGAATGTCTTTGCCTTTGAAGATAAGGTGCGTTTCTTTTGGTGACAGCTGTCTTTAATTTAAACGTTCTCTATAGGATTATCTCAAGCTTTCAGATATGTCTAATTTGACCATTGGCCAGACCACTGACAATTTACCATAGATAGTGTATCGATACGGTATGCGGAGTAATGAACCCTCTGAAGAGTCTCAAGGTCTGCATTATATAAGACTACTGTGTCGCTGGTTGCCTGCATTATTGTGCTTTCCAAGCACGAAGGAAGTAGATTCCCCCAGAGACACAGGCAATCTTATTTTCTTTTCATTTTTCGTAATTTATGAAAGTATTACTGAATTTCGTCCGCCTCTGTGGTGTAGTGGTTAGCATGATTAGCTGCCATCCCCAGAGGCCCGGGTTCAATTCCCGGCTCTGCCACGAAATTTGAAAAGTGGTACGAGGGCTGAAACGGGGGCCACTCAACCTCGAGAGGTCAACTGAATAGTGGTGGATTCGATTTCCACCCCAGCTATCCTGGAAGTGTTTTTCCATGGTTTCCCACTTCTCCAGGCAAATGCCGGGATGGTACCTAACTTAAGGCCACGGCCGCTTCCTTTCCTCTTCCTTGTCTATCCCTTCCAATCAGCCCATCCCCCACCAAGGCCCCTGTTCAGCACAGCAGCTGAGGCGGCCTGGGCGAGATACTGGTCATCCTCCCCAGTTGTATCCCCCGAACCAATATCTCACGCTCCAGGACACTGCCTTTGCGGCGGTAGAGGTGGAATCCCTCGCTGAGTTAGAGGGAAAAACCAACCCTGGAGGGTAAGCACATTAAGAAAGAAAGAAAGATTACTGAATTTCGAGAGTCTCCGTGGCTCAGATGTCAGCGCGCCGGCCTCTCGCCACTGGGTTCCGTGGTTCAAATCCCGGTCACCGCATGTGAGATTTGTGCTGGACAAAGTGGACGAGGGATAGGTTTTTCTCCAGGTACTCCGGTTTTCCCCGTCATCTTTCATTTCCGCAACACTCTCCAATATAATCTGTTTTCATGTATCAGTCATTAATCATTGCCCCAGAGGAGTGTGGCAGTCGGCACAATTTCTATCCTCGCCGCTAGATGGGGACTTGATTCATTCCATTCCCGACCCGGTCAAATGACTGGAAGCAGGTTATGGATTTTCATTTTCTAACGCTTTTAAAGACTCGTTTTATCCTAGTTTATTCCTTAGAACTTAGTAACAACTTACTAATAATGCTATTGGAAGATTTGATGTCTTGCGTAGTGAAACTCTGTCATCCCCTATGGCTGGGGGCAGTAAAATACATACACGGTCGTAAGAAGCGACTGGAATGGAAAGCAGGGGCTATCTGGGAGCATGGGTTGGCGACCATGAATCCCCTAGCTGAGTCTTGAATTGCTTCCTTTTGGGCCAGGGTACTCGCATTCATCTCTCCTATCCGACCTCCCTTCGTCAACTCTTGTTCTTTTTCGACTCCGACCATGTTAGGTTTGTGAGGCCTAGGGAGTCTTATTTTCACGCCTTTCATAGTCCTTCCCTTTCTTTTGCCGATACCTTCATTCTTTGAAATGCCGGACCTTTTCCATTTTCCTTCCGATTGTTGTTTATAGAGGATGGTTTTCCAATTGTACTTTCTCTTAAATGAAAAATCACCGAGCGAGTTCGCCGTGCGGTTAGGGACACGCAGCTGTGAACTTGCACTCGGGAGATAGTAGGTTGAAAGCCCACTGTCGGCATCCCTGAAAATGGTTTTCCGTGGTTTCCTATTTTCACACCAAGAAAATGCTGGAGCTATACCTTAATTAAGGCCTCGGTCGCTTCCTTCCCACTCCTGTACCGTCGTCGTTGTAAGACATATTTGTGTCGGTGCGACGTAAAGCAACTTTGAAAAGGATCACCTCTATCACTGAGATCCAGGAGACAGAGATTCGATTCCTGGCCAGATCCAGTAAAAAAACTGGATCTGAAGGCTGATTAGAGGTCCATTCAGCCTGCGTGAGAACAGTTGAGGTGCTACCAGTCTAGAAAGCCAAAAGTAGTGGCCGAGGGGATTCTTATCGCTGACCACGCGTCACATTGTTATCTGCAGGCCTTCAGGCTGAGCAACGGTCGCTTGGTAGGCCAACGACCATCGGGGCTGTAGCGCTGTGAAGTTTGGTGTAGTATTGGAAGATTTAGGGGCTGTCTGGCCGGAGTGGCAAAGGCGTGCTTGGTTCACCTGGGAGGACGCGGGTTCGACTCCCCGTCAGGAAGTCAAAAAATTTAACAAACGAGATTTCCAGTTCCGGAGGTGCGCATCTCCCTGAGGTTCACTCATCCTGCACCACAAATGAGTAACGGTGAATTTCTGGAGTCAGAGTTGGCCGGGCGTAGAGCTAGCCACTCTACTCCATTAAGCGCCAATATTACGGATAGTGGGAGCCTTTATCTTCCACCCGTCCAAAGGCCTTCATGACCTGTACGGAGATGACTTCGCATTTTTCTTTATTAGAAGTTTTGCCTCTCTCAGGTAGGTGTGTATGAACAACAGTGGTTAGTTACTGAATAGAATATGGACAATGTTATCTCCTTCCCCGCCGAGTGAACAACTTCGTGGAGTACATCCAAGCAACAGTAGATATTACGCGTCTGTTCAGCCAAATCATGATATATTGTTGTAAGATAGGCCGCAGGTCACATAACTATAATCATGGGCATCTCATGGGATATTTCCGGCGCATTTAAGCAGAATGGAGTCACCGCTACATCCATCCTTCCCTGTAGTGCAACAAATACATACTGGGGATGTAAATCACATACTTTCTAAGGGCCAAAAACCTGCACTTATGCAGGTCGGAGATCCGCAGCCTACAAGTTTTCAAGTGTTATTGTTATTATCCACAGGAAATGTGCTAATATACTGGGAAATGGTTTCATATCAGAAAAGAAATTACGCTAAAATATTAAAAATTATAAAACTTCCAATTTGCATTGTGCAGTCGGCGATGTAATACAGTGTATTATTATTATTATTATTATTATTATTATTATTATTATTATTATTATTATTATTATTATTATTATGTGAGGCAAATGGAGGGTGATAGGTTACCTAGGAGAGTAATGGACTCTGTTATGCAGGGTAAGAGAAGTAGACGGAGACCAGAAAGGCGATGGTTAGACTCAGTTTCTAACGATTTAAAGATAAAAGGTATAGAACTAAATGAGACCACAGCACTAATTGCAAATAGAGGATTGTGGCGACATTTAGTAAATTCACAGAGGCTTGCAGACTGAACGCTGAAAGGCATAACTGTCTGTAATGATGTATGTAGTATGTATGTATGTATGTATGTATGTATGTTGTTTTTTTTTTTGCTAGGGGCTTTACGTCGCACCG
The DNA here is from genome assembly GCF_040414725.1 of Anabrus simplex. Lineage (NCBI taxonomy): Eukaryota > Metazoa > Arthropoda > Insecta > Orthoptera > Tettigoniidae > Anabrus > Anabrus simplex. Next base: position 81,007,579 of record NC_090271.1, on the reverse strand, counting down.
ACGCAGATAGGTCTTATGGCGACGATGGGATAGGAAAGGCCTAGGAGTTGGAAGGAAGCGGCCGTGGCCTTAATTAAGGTACAGCCCCAGCATTTGCCTGGTGTGAAAATGGGAAACCACGGAAAACCATTTTCAGGGCTGCCGATAGTGGGATTCGAACCTACTATCTCCCGGATGCAAGCTCACAGCCGCGCGCCTCTACGCGCACGGCCAACTCGCCCGGTGTATGTATGTTATTATTTATTTATTTTATTTTACATTTTATGGGCTACATTGGACCACTCTAGTCAATTATGCAAAGCATTTCTTGATTTCCTATCAGCCTAATATTTTTTAATTCTGAGAGATGCCGACTTCCTTTGTTCTGTTGAAAATACTCTCCCATTAGACCTTTTATTGATCTTGGTCTGTAGGCTGGTGTGTGTGTCTTGAAGTATTGTAATTTTTTTTGGAGATTGTCTATTGTTATTTGTAGTTCTTTTATATCCTCCTTAATTTCCGTGATCCATTTAATATTGGTCTTGCTATTCCATAATTTTTCAATCATTCTTCTGCTAATTCTGGTGTCAGGTGTTCTGATAAGATGCCCAAATAATTATACTTGTTTTTGTCTAATCGTACTTGATACTGTTTATTTACGCATGTTCTAATTATTCTTCTTTCTGTCTTAAGTATTTTGTCTGTTTCAGCTGTATTAGTAGTTATAAAAATGGTTTCACTGGCATAAGTTATTTCTGGCTGTATGGCTGTTTTTTTCTTTTTTTTTTGGCTGCTATCGATAAGCTTTTTTTATTGTATGTTGTCTTGGGAATATAATTTGCTTTCTTTAATTTATTTATTCTGTTATGCCAAACTAAAACTATAAGATATTATTTCTCCTAAATACTTAAATTTATCAACAATTTTGATTTTTCTTGCCCATCAAGTGTTATGTTATTTACCAGTGGGGGATGTGTAAACATGATCTCAGTTTTTTCAACGGATATTGTAAGAACTATTTTTTGTACTATTTCCTGTGTACTATTTGGTGTCGAGTTTCCTGAATATTGTTGGACAATAGAGAAAGGTCATCAGCAAATCATGAACAGTTTAAACTTAAATTTTGTTTGGAGCTTCCAACTTTTATGTTCTTTAAGTTGACCTTGCACCATTCCCTAATTATAAATTCTAATGCACATAAATAGTAATGGCGATAAACAGTCTCCTTGTCTTAAACCTGCTTTAATCAAAAATGGTTCAGAATCCTCTCCTCTAAACTTTATTTTTGATATGGTATTAGTTAAAGTAAGTTCTATCAGTTTAATTAATTTAGGATGGAGTCCAAAATTAAGTAATTTTTTTACATTGAAGGTCTATGTATACAATCATATGCCTTCGTAAAGTCAACAAATGTTATTAATATAGGCTAGTTTTGTTTTCTGTAGTATGCCATTATTAATTTTAGAGTGATGATCTGTTCAGCACAACTTCTCCAGGTTCTAAAGCCTCCTTGGTATTCTACTAACTCTTTTTCTAGTTGATTTTAATCCTTCCATATAATATCTTTAAAAAATTGCGTATGTGCAATCGAAGATAGACAATCCTCTATAATTATCCGGATTACTCTTATCTCCTTTTTTTATGAAGAAGGTGTATTAAGGCTGTTGTCCAATGTTCTGGAAACTGTTCAGCGATCCATATTTTAGTTAAAGCCATGTGTAAGGAAATCCGGACCGTGCTACTTGAATAATTTCACATCTCTACAAAAACCTGGTCTTCTCCGCATGCCTTATAATTTTTAGGTTCTTTTAGTACTTTTTCTAATTCTTGAAATGTTGAAGGATCTGTGTTATTAAATTTGGTTTTTATGGGAGTATTTTTATTAATTTGTAATAGTTCTTCAGGTTCTTCACAGTTCAAAAGTTTACTGTATGCTTTTGCCATAATCTCAGCATTTTCACTACTGCTATGTGAATTTTTTTCATTTTTATCTTTCAGCATTAATATAGGAGTAGAATATTTCTGTAGTTGTCTTCCAAAAATGTTACAGAGACTCTAGAATTGGTGTTATGATAATTAACTTCGGTGCAGTTTTTTATATCCTTATGAAATTCTCTCTTAATTTTTCTATTATTTTACGATAATTTCTTCCTGATATTTTTTAGGTTGATACCATTTTCTTCTGATTTATGGGCTTGGAACTTTAATGCCTGATGTCTCTCTTTATAAATTTCATCACATTTTGTAGTCCACCAGGCATGTTTTTTTACGAGGGTTCAATGGTGCTAAATTTTCAGCTTTTTTTTTTAGAACAGGGAACATTTCTTCAAGGTCATCTGTCAGTTTTATTGTTTGCGTGACTTCCTTATATTTGTCATTAACTGGTGTGGGTCAAAATTCCTCTTTCCACGAACCTGCTACGCTGGGGGCTAACATCGAGGTCATCGGCCCCTAATGGTACGAAATGAGACGAAATGGAATGACAAATTAAAAGTCCAATATTCTCCACTGACCAGAATTCAAAGCGTGAGAACGAAGAATGAATGAATGGATGGACATGAATTTAAAACAATCAGTGGATGCGACCCGCAATGCTTTACATTCACACAAACTGACGTAAAACAATAAGATTACTGACCAAGGGACTGCTGCTATAGCATAACACTGAAACGATGATGCTTGCAGTCTAAAGGGGGTCCAAAATCCAAGTTATCGGCCCCTCATAACGGCACTGATCGCTAGGAAAGTAGAACCATGGTATTTGTCCTGTTGCGGTACTAATTAAAAGTAGCAGAGACTCGCGGTATTCCACACATTATTGTACTACTCAGAGGTTATGAAATTCGACATATAATACAAACCTATGTTTTTCTCCCTTTGCGGCGCCATTTACAGGCAACGCAAACCTATGGTGTTCATCACATAAGAGTACTAACCACAGGGACCTTCCACTATACGGTGGTGTTCCTCATATAGTGGTTACTAATCACAGGCAAGGCAGAACCATGGTAGCTATCATCCCATAGTCCTGCTCATATGGTGGTACTAATCACAGGTACTGCACAAGCCGACCGCACGGTGCTCCTGTGTGCTACTAATCACAAACCTAGGATATAGTGGTACTACGCGCAAGTAAAAGCGACCCATGATATTCTTCGCGTGGTGGTACTAATCACAAGTAGTTTCATGGTTCCAAGACAATCATCCCATGGTCGCCCCTTTTTGTCGCCTCTTACGACAGGCAGGGAATACCGTGGGTGTATTCTTCGTCGGCGTCCCCCACCCACAGGGGGTTGTGTGTTTGCTCCGCGAGGGCTATTTTATTTCGCTCAAGTCCGCCGAGAAGCCGGTGAGGAACCCCCTATCCACCACCTGGGACGCGCGTAGATTCACTGTTATTATTATTATTATTATTATTATTATTATTATTATTATTATTATTATTATTATTATTATTATTATTATTATTATTATTATTATTATTATTATTATTACGTATTGGGTCATCACTGAAATATCCAAAAGAACATCAGTAGGTGAAATGCCCAAATTCGTCACTATACTACAGTTATCCGACTAATAATAGGCCTATTTTAGACGACACTGTAGAGACGCTAATACTAGACCAGAAGAGCATTCTCAAAACACACCTTAGAGAGCGCCGATTCAAACGGAAGACATTAGGTCCCAGAAAGACCCATGATGACGAGTGGAGGACCAGGAGCAATATCGAGATACATCAATACATCGAACCCCTCACTGATGTCATAAGAAAATGTGTCTGAAGTTCTAAGAACATTTAAAGTGCATGGATTCTTCCAGGCTGTCCAAAAGAATACTGACATACTAGGAGAAACTCCGTCCGAACAATGGATACACTAGATACATTGACGGAATGAGGGAAGACCTAGAACAGTCTGGCAACACACAGGACTCGATACATGTTAGGACCCCATACAGAAACAATATCGAGAAATGGGTGATTGCTAGAAGGGAGAAGATCTTATCTGTCGAACTAAGCCAGCAGATAAGCCAATACATGAAAACTTACAGGCAAAAGTGCCGAAAATTAACCTGAAGTGTTCTTCATTCTCCACCAAAATAATGATTTTTAACGACCGTAATAGGCCTACATTTTATATAACTTCTGACCTATTATACAGTTATTATAAGTAATTTTGAATTTCATAAACTTATATATAGGCCTGCAGTAAATAAATCAAAGCGTTTTAACATTATAAAGACCGGGCGAGTTGGCCGTGCGGTTAGGGGCGCGCAGCTGTGAGCTTGCATGCGGGAGAAAGTGGGTTCGAACCCCATTTTCGGCAGCCTTGATGGTTTTCCGTGGTTTCCCATTTACCACCAGGCAAATGCTCGGGCTGTACCTTAAGGCCACAATCGTTTCCTTCCCATTCCTAGGCTTTTCCCATCCCATCGTCAGCATAAGACGGTGTGACGTAAAGCAAATTCTTAAAAAAAAAAATTATAGTGAAGAAGGTAATTTAACCGTCTGAACCTTAAAGCACTCAAACCACATACGTATGATGCCGGAGTTTTGGGTGGCAATCGATCAGCTGGCGATGGATATCTGAGCCCTCTTTACCTTGGTGTCATTTTTACTGACCTTTAACGTATCGATTACCTAGGAACTGAAATAGGACAAGACTTTTGAATTCGTCATGTGATGCAATAGACGTAAATACAGTTATGTTGATCTTTATTCCTATGTTACAGGAGAGTTACGCAAAGCTTTGCGAGGTTACCCACCGTAACCAATGTCACGTTCATGGATTCATTTTGTTATCTCCGCTTTGTAGTGAAGGCTACTCTTACACGCGTGTCTGCCGACACAGGAGAACCTTGAAAACTACATCCATACCAACTACTATGTGCAATTGTCAACTCATTCGCCAGATAGCGCCAAATCTCTTTGTTCTTCTGAAGAGTAGATTAGAGATAATTCAGGTATATGTACTGATAATTCAAGGGAATGCAAGGAATGTGTGGCAAATAATCTCACGCCCACAAACTATTGTTATTTCGTAAATGCATTTCTTTTTGTTAGAACGAAGATACTGAACTTAAGTACAATATCCAACCTCGAAGGGATAGCAAAAATCATTTTTGCATCATAAATTGTCGATGACTTTGGAATAACTGAAATAATGATTTGCAATAGAAAGCAGAGGAATACCTAGATTTTTCAGTGCCTGGATATTAACTGGGAAAAAAGGCCGTGGTTATAATTTGTAACGGTTCAAATCCCGTTACAGGGTGATACCTTTATTATTATTATTATTATTATTATTATTATTATTATTATTATTATTATTATTATTGTAACTATTATTATTGTTCAATTCAATTCTGCAATGCTTGTCGCTTGCGTAATTGTAGTCAAATTGTTACGTATATATATGTGTGTAGATTAACACTAAAAACATGTACAGTAAGAGTTGCTGTATATCAGATGTGGATGTAGTGTGTGTAATAACTTGTGACATTGTAATATTGCGAAATACTACTGGAGTTATTTCCGAGTCATTGTTAAGTCATCGTGCGTATTTAGCGGTGAGCTCACTTTCTTGAAGATACCCAGGGTGCCGCCGGAGGTTTCACCATGGGGTGTAACATTTGTCGCGAGGTGGGAGTAGATCATTGTTATTCCTGGAGATTGTGTAGGTGTGTCAACCAATGTTTATAATACGTGGCTGTATATTGTAGCGTCAGTCATTAGTTAAACGGAAGGTGAACAGTGAAGAAGTCAAATGGATAAGTGAACAGTCATTGAGTGAACGAGATGGAGAGGCCTCAGTCGGTCATTAAGTCAACGGGAGTCTACGAGAAGGAGAGGACTCAGTGAGTCATTAGTCATTGAGAGAGAGAGGCTACAGTTGGTCGGTCTCGTAGTTGAAGATACGGACGGGAAGGCTTACCACGAAGTCATAGAAGTCTAGACTTCCCATGAAGTCATATAGGACAGACTTATCGAGAAGTCATCACATGGATACTTAGTCGCCAGTGAAACAAAAAGGATACATCACCAAATTAGGCTTGATACATCTACAGCAAATACCAATTCAAAGGAATACGTTGTAATTACACTCAGTGTTGAAGGTACAGTCAAGTGAACCAGTGAGGGATAAATTTCGTGTATAATTGTTAAATGTCCGGTCAAGAAGAATTCAAACTCATGCCTAGTTTCTTTCAGTTGCAATGTCATAATTTTACATTCTCATCTTTTTTATCGCAGCAAGACTTAATATTTTTCTATACAATTTAAAGAATATATTTTGTTCTATCAAATGAATTTCTCGTATTATTTCAATGACAGAATTAGATAACCTCAAATTTAATGGGGAAACCGAACGCCAATCTCCTTTTCCCAGAACTTGTATGGTATGTTGTCAAAAGTAAGCTTATTACCCCACACCCTAGAGATATTCAAGAATCTCATTCTCTTATTGCTGCACTGAGTTGTAGCTGGCGCCCTTCAAATAACGTATGTGTAAGTAATCGGGTAAGAACCAAGTGTGAGTACAAGGTCCAACAATTGAGTATTTTATTTAATGAATATTCATTTTCATATTTTACAATTTAAATTCAGGTTAGTATGTTTGTAAAGCTAGTAAAGGAGTTAGGGACAACTACAAAGTAAAGCCATTCAAAAACTGTAGACTGATTCTACAGCTGAGAAGCAAAAGTTCAAATATCCATTTTCATCAATTTCTAGGACAGACAAAAAGCTGTAACATAATACCGAAGATTTTATATATACGATTTGATACTCGGTATCGTTGTGTATGATGGACCAGTAAACGTGCAGACATTGACCGGAAGAGAAACATGGCCGTTGTTAAGGTTGAGAGTAACAGTTCACAGGCCAAAGAAGTTGGTTCTGAAAAGAAGAGACACTACGAACTTTGTTTTAAGTACTTTGAAGAAAAGTATCACATACCCGCCAGTTGCTGGGAGGTGATTGGGCTGCTCTTCGGAGCGCGAGGATCTGTCACAAATTCTCGGTTAATTTCTTCCTTCGTTTTGGTATTCCTGTTTCGTTTTTAAAAGATTTGTTTAGATGTTTTACGTAATTCATTGTCAATGGTAAATCAACATTTGTACGGTATATGTAAAGAAAAATAAACTTTCCTGATCAGGGTAGCTGTACAACAGAGACCAGAGCTGATCAACACCATCAAGTGTCGTAAACTACGATATTTTGGACACATCTTGAGGAGTCAAAAAAGATATGAGCTGCTTCAACTTATCCTGCAAGGAAAAATAGAAGGAAAAAGATCTCCTGGGCGAAGAAGAATTTCCTGGCTCGACAACCTTAAAACCTGGTTCAGCAAAACATCTGCAGAACTGTTCCGAATTGCAATGGATAAAGCCAGAACAGCCATGTTGATCGCCAACGTCCGAGGCGGACAGGCTCGCTAAGAAGAAGAAGAAGAAGAAGAAGAAGAAGAAGAAGAAGAAGTTAGCTCATTTTATCTTAATATAAACAGTGTGTCCGCCTCTGTGGTGTAGTGGTTAGTGTGATTAGCTGCTACCCCCCGCAGGCCCAGGTTCGATTCCCGGCTCTGCCGCGAAATTTGAAATGTGGTACGAGGGCTGAAACGGGTTCCACTCAGCCTCGGGAGGTCAACTGAGTAGAGGTGGGTTCGTTTCCCACCTCAGCCATCCTGGAAGTGGTTTTCCGTGGTTTCCTATTTCTCCTCCAAACAAATGCCGCGATGGTACCTAACTTATAGTAAGGCCACGGCCGCTTCCTTCCCTCTTTCTTGTCTATCCCTTCTAATCTTCCCATCCCCCCGCAAGGCTCCTGTTCAGCACAGCAGGTGAGGCTGCCTGGGCGAGGTATTGGTCATCCTCCCCAGTTGTATCCCCGACCTCGAATCTGAAGCTCCAGGACACTGCCCTTGAGGCGGTACAGGTGGGATCCCTTGCTGAGTCCGAGGGGAAAAAACGACCCTGCAGGGTATACAGATAAATAAGAAGAAGATAAATAGTGTGAAAATTACTATCTATTTTAATGCTGTTACCGTACGGTACCCCTTGTTCTAGGGCAGCTATCCCTTGTTGATTTTCTCTCTCCTGATATTTTACTTAACATTTAAAAATGAAATTAATTATTTAATAAGACTATAAGTGACATCATCACGTTTTCATAAAGTCTTCTGCGGAAGGTTTACAGTTCATTATTTGATTTGTTTAAGAATGTTAAAATATCTACATCATCTAAATGCATTTATTTAGTCAGGTTAGAGTATATTCTATATAAGAACTCGCTGAATAGATTGGCATAAGCAGATCATTGAGATAAGTATTCAATTAAAGCACACATGGAAAATTGAAACTATACTTTGTTTCAATATTAATTAAGGCATGTAATAAAATATAAGTGCCTGGTAAAAACTAGCAAGGCAGTTACACATCTGAGAGACATTCGCTTTCGCCATGTGGAATACCTGTGTAAAATGCAGCATAATACTGTAGAATCCATTTTGTTAATGTTTGGAGGTCAACAAATTTTGCAGCACGTTCATTGAGTTGCATAGACGGTCAGATTGTTTGAATTGCACTGCTGGCCAGTTTCAGGGATGTTCGAAATGCAACGATGGCCATAGCCTTAATCGTCCTATTATTGATAATTAATGTCATTGGTTTTACGTTGTACTAACTACATTTGTATGGCTTTCGGGACGCCAAGGTGCCGGGATTTTGTCCCACAGGAGTTCTTTTACGTCCCAGTAAATCAACAGGCACAAGGCTTCTTCAAATACGGTACCATCTAACTGAATCAGGATCAAATCTGCCAAGTTGTGCTCAGAAGAGAAGCGCTCTACCGTCTGAGCTATTCAGCCCGGCAATCATCCTATTATTCTACCCACGATGACAATAATGTTACGAATAAAACTCCGTCTGTTTTATTACCCTGATTTCTTTCAGGATGGCCTAATAAATTCACACACACACACACATACAAACACACAAAATTCTAATCAGTTTTGAATGGCCACACTTACTAATTACAACTCTATTCACAAGTCCCTCTCCCTTACTGCACAGCAGGCGGTCCGGCCCGTTGCTATACCTGCGGACGGTTAATCCTTATTTTCACTTCCCCAAATCCAGTCCCTAATACAGCAGGTGTGTGTGTAGACCTCTGGATCTGAACACAGGACTACGGACCACTTAACACACGATGACTGTTCGTTGGTTCGATTCCAGAGACAGTCCAGTAATTCACACAATCACATGCAGTGAATAACCAAACAGTAACAGCTCAAGAATATTCAACAGCAGGACGATACTCACAACAGCGAACATAAACACAGGTCCATTTACCCTCACACTCACGATAGTGGCTTCCCTCGCTGACTCACGGCGCCCCTCAGTCCATAATAATACCCAAACACACAGTACTCTCAGGTAGTACAGTCTTCCGTTTCACACGTCGTCTGCAGTTCAGCTACTCGCTTGACACTCCGACACACAAACAACAGTTCCTCGTTTAGACCTCGGTAGGACACTAGCGACAGCCAACACCTCTGTCGCCCTCGGCCCAGCCGCCGACCCCAGCACACTGAGTCTCTCACTGACCTCACCACTGAGCCCAGCTGTGACTCCGAGTCCAGCACCAACACTGGATCCACCACGGAACCCAACACTGACCCTAACACTACCTTGGAGCCCAACTAAGACTGACTGTCCGCGGCTAGTCTCCCTTTTTATAGCTCGCGTGATGGAAACCAGAAAATTCGCGAGGTGGCTAGAGGTGGAACATTCCCGTTGAGTCTCCTAGAAACTCACAGGTAAGCCAGCCGACGAGAAAAGTACACGGAACGGCCGGCTCCATCCCACAAGCTAGCTGGGAGATCCCCCGTCGTCTGAGTCAGCCCCTTCCTGGAAGTACCGAAGGGGGCTACCATGGCGCTGGCCAAAAACCAAACCCAAACCCCGTGGCGCAACAGCCCCCGAAGGGCCATGGCCTACCTCGCGACCGCTGCTCATCCGGAAGGCCTGCAGATTATGAGGTGTCGTGTGGTCAGCACGACGAATCCTCTCGGTCGTTATTCTTGGCTTCTTAAACCGGGGCCGCCATCTCACCGTCAGATAGCTCCTCAATTGTAATCACGCAGGCTGAGTGAACCTCGAACCAGCCCTCAAATCCAGGTAAAAATCCCAGACCTGGCCCGGAATCGAACCCGGAGCCTCCGGGTAAGAGGCAGGCAAGCTACCCCTACACCGCGGGGCCGGCACGTAACAATAATATAAATATACATGTCCCTCTTAAATCTGCGACTGCAAATATTTTCGAATTGAAACAAAATGTGGAAAATCTATTTAGGGCCGGTATTATAACAGAGGTTTAAACTGTTGGTTCAGTTTAAACTTCGGTTTATCTGTTAGTCGTGTTTTATAAAACTTAATCTTAAGTTTAACTAAAGATTAATTTTACTGCCACTCATCTGTCGTTTAAACTGAAGTTAAGAATACATACCCTTACAACATGGCAGAACGAATGAACTCGAAGATATTTTTGAGGTGTTTGAAGAAATACTTAGCGATGACGAAGAACGACTACGGGGACTACGAGTTTTCCGAGCAAGGGAACGTCACTTTCATATAATTATGCAATGAAAAATAGCTTAAAATAGGTTTAGGCTTACAAAACAGACTGTCATAACCCTATTTCAGCAAATTGGAGCTAGAATAAAACATGCAACGAAAAGGTAAGAATATAAAAATGACTTTCTGAACCGTTTGAATGTCAAAAGTGTAAATTTTAGAAAATAAAGTAACTTTCTTCTATTTCAGAAATCATGCTGTAGAACCCCTCAGTCGGTTACTAAAATCCATTGCGGTTTTATGTCTCCCGTAGTATGTTTATTAAAATGGGAGATTTCGGAAGAATTCATAAGGCAATTTTTTAAGGACTATATAAATATTTCTGTATTAATTGCACAAGCAATTCTATTTCCTTGCAAGTAATTTTTTTTTTTTTTTTTTTGCTAGTTGCTTTACGTCGCACCGACACAGATAGGTCTTATGGCGACGATGGGACAGGAAAGGGCTAGGAGTGGGAAGGAAGCGGCCGTGGCCTTAATTAAGGTACAGCCCCAGCATTTGCCTGGTGTGAAAATGGAAAACCACGGAAAACCATTTTCAGGGCTGCCGACAGTGGGGTTCGAACCTACTATCTCCCGAATACTGGGCAAGTAAAATTAGGACAACGTGTATTGCTTTTATCCGCCATTTTACCTACAAGAAGTAAACAAAACATTATCGACAGTCATCTTTTCTTGCAAGTCACTGCTACCAAGATCGTATATTTCCTTCTTCACCTCAGTTTAACTTAGGCCGGCCATTATAAAACTCAACATCAGTTTAAACTCAAGTTATAGTTTAACTCAATCTTCAGTTTAAACCCTCATTTTAATACCGGCCCTTAGTCACGAAAGTATCCATGTCACGGGCTCACACAATAGGAAGGTACATACAATCCAGAAAATTAAACAAATTCATAACATAAAGTTACGTTTTTTAAATGGAGCATGATATTTTGTCTATTTAACTGAAAACTAGGGTACAATTAGTGATAATAGACTTGGTTTCACTTTTCTAAACCTCATACCTTCCGGAATGCATAAGAAGGCGCTTCGTTCATTCACACAAACTTGCTGACTGAAATTTGAAGATACAGTATATGTATATCATACGTTTTTCTGTGAAAAAGTCATATGAATGGTCAACCTAGGTCAGCCCGAGGTGATGTATGGTGTGTTGAGGAATGTTTGCCTAAGGTCTGTGCTGATGTTTGACTTACGTAATCTCAGAGCACTGTTTATACATACGTGTTCGACAAGGAACGTTTTTATTAAACACCAGTTGAAGTAAGTCGTTGAAAAGATTGTCCTCAAAATAATTGGTAGATGACTCATTGTTTTATAATGTGATCAAACATCAACGGCGAATTTGCCAGAGCTTGTTGCCGCGTTATTCACTGCCAAATACTGATATAGTAAATCACGTCGAGATTTCTTATATCTATCCCAGTTCTGTTCTGAAGAAACATGTTGCTCTGCTATACACCGATATTCTAAGAACACATCCCATTATACAGCTCGTGCCATTAGAATTAACCAACTAAGGTTAAAATCCCCGACCCGGCCGGGAATCGAACCCGGGACCCTCTGAACCGAAGGCCAGTACGCTGACCGTTCAGCCAACGAGTCGGACATCCACTTAATTATCGAAGGCTACTTACTAAAATAAGATACGCCAACGATGACAGCACTCAGTCAGTTAAAATGTTGATTTCCTTTCAGGGCTTGATGGACGACTGATACATTGACCGGTAAAATTTATGGATCACTTGAATTTTCAAAGAGAAAAGCATGTTGAATGGTATAACATTTTCTTTATTATTTACATTGATTATTTTCATGAAGAAATGATGTAAGTAATGTTACCCGTCTGTTATTGCTATACCCTTTTCAATTAGATATATTCAGTAATCGTTCATTCAGTAATTTTCTTTCTTCTCTTGCAAAGTATGTCATCTGTTTTCTCCCCCTCCCAATTCTTCTTCTAACTTCGGTCCAGGCAAAGCCACCACAAGCTCTTCACTCGCAAATACTTTGGAAATCGACCCGTATTTCCGCTTTTATTCTAGAATAAACTTAATATGTGAATTTATACTCCTTTGGTATTTAATTTTGTTTTGTCTGTAATATAACTGATATCATTAATACCATTTATTCCTTTTAAGATTTTGCATTATTTTGCGAATTTCGAATAATAATCCATTTACTCCATACCGATATATTCTAAGATGAAATGTCGCATAGCTTTTAGTGCCGGGAGTGTCCGAGGACATGTTCGGCTCGCCAGGTGGTCTTTTTATTTGACTCCCGTAGGTGACCTGCGCGTCGTGATGGGGAAATGATGATGACGATACATACATCCAGCCCTCGTGTCAGCGAAAACCAATGATGGTTTAAACGCCCGACCCTGCCGGGAATCGAACCCGGGACCCCTGTGACCAGAGGCCAGCACCCTAACCGTTTGGCCATGGAGCCGGACAAATTCTAAGATGATTTCACATTTCAAACATGACGTTTCTTTACCATATGAATTTTAATTCCGGGCAAAGGAAAGTCACAGTATTGTTTATCGCAGCTTCACATCTGCTCATCGTATCCCCGCTTTCGTTAGATCAGTAAAATTAGTTTCACTTCTAAACACGTTGAAGTGCTCACACGTGTTCTGTGTCTTATCTGACACAAGACATTCTCCCGGCGAGTTATTCTTAATCTTTGATAGCTAACAGCATTTTTGCGTAGTAAGTAGAACCCAGTGCTTGCGGCCTCGAGATAGCTCAAATCATCTTCGGTAGCGTTGGACGGGTTCAATGCCAAAGTGAATGTTAGGCACTGTTGTTTATACATGTCTTGTGCCCACAGGGCGGATTGCCAACCAAGGCTAAGGCTACGGCGTAAATCTTACAAACTGAGTCGTATGACGGAGGATGTCTTGTCTTCGTAATTCGTATAGTATTTCATTCATTAGATAGTTCTACTTTATTTTATATTTCACTAGCTATTGTACCTGTAGGTAATTGGAAAAAAGTAATGAATGGACAAAGTTGAATGTTTAATTTAAATGCAATGTTATCATATGAAATGCGCAATCAAATGAAAAGCGGCGCAGATTCTCACTTTCCACGGACGGTACTACGTTTGCGATGTGCCACTACGAAATTCCAGTGCCGGAAAGACCTGGCCACTGACAGTGGTGAAAACTGCTTTGTTGTGTTCCGTTCAGTGCGTTAACTCTCCATTCCTGTCAGTGGCTCCATAGCACGGAACGAATAGCTCGAATACTATGATAGACCAGTGTGTCAAGCAGAATATGACCCATAGGAATGATAAGGTAAAAAAGAAAGGTACATAATTCCCTAGCTCCTCCCTGTAAGTATTCAGATAGAGGTTATTCCACTCGGCGAGGGAACTCCTCTAGATCACACGTCGTTGTTGTTTGAGTCATCAGTCCATAGACTGGTTTGATGTAGCTCTCCATGCCACCCTATCCTGTGCTAACCTTTTCATTTCTACGTAACTATTGCATCCTACATCTGCTCTAATCTGCTTGTCATATTCATACCTTGGTCTACCCCTACCGTTCATACCACCTACACTTCCTTCAAAAACCAACTGAACAAGTCCTGGGTGTCTTAAGATGTGTCCTATCATTCTATTTCTTCTTCTCGTCAAATTTAGCCAAATCGATCTCCTCTCACCAATTCGATTCAGTATCTCTTCATTCGTGATTCGATCTATCCATCTCACCTTCAGCATTCTTCTGTAGCACCACATTTCAAAAGCTTCTATTCTCTTTCTTTCTGAGCTAGTTATCGTCCATGTTTCACTTCCATACAATGCCACGCTCCACACAAAAGTCTTCAAAAACATCTTTCTAATTCCGATATCAATGTTTGAAGAGAGCAAATTTCTTTTCTTAAGAAAGCTCTTTCTTGCTTGTGCTAGTCTGCATTTTATGTCCTCCTTACTTCTGCCATCGTTAGTTATTTTACTAGCCAAGTAACAATATTCATCTACTTCCTTTAAAACTTCATTTCCTAATCTAATATTTCCTGCATCACCTGCCTTCGTTCGACTGCACACCATTACTTTTGTTTTGGACATTTATTTTCATCTTGTACTCCTTACCAAAGACTTCATCCATACCATTCAGCAACTTCTCGAGATCTTCTGCAGTCTCAGATAAAATAACAATATCATCGGCAAATCTCAAGGTATTGATTTCCTCTCCGTGGACTGTGATTCCCTTTCCAAATTTCTCTTTGATTTCCTTTACTGCCTGTTCTATGTAAACATTGAAAAGGAGAGGGGACAAACTGCAGCCTTGCCTCACTCCTTTCTGGATTGCTGCTGCTTTTTCAAAGCCCTCGATTCTTATCACTGCAGACTGATTTTTATACAGATTGTAGATAATTCTTCGTTCTCGTTATCTGATCCCTGTCATCTTCAGAATCATAAATAGCTTGGTCCAATCAACATTATCGAATATCTTTTCTAGATCTACGAATGCCATGTACGTGGGCTTGTCCTTCTTGATTCGATCCTCTAAGATCAGACGTAAAGTCAGGATTGCTTCACGTGTTCCTACATTTCTTCTGAAGCCAAATTGATCTTCTCCCAACTCGGCTTCAACTTGACCACACGTCATGCAGACGTTTACTCACAGCCCGCTTTGGGACAGACAGTGCATTCGTCTATCGGGACCAGTAGTCTTTCTATTTTTATTACTATTATTCTTATTCTTATTATTATTATTATTATTATTATTATTATTATTATTATTATTATTATTATTATTATTATTATTACGGGAATACCCGTGGAGCAGAAAGAGGTTAAGGAAGGTGCCGGGATGAATTGGTCTATCTACAATTTCAAAATTAATTTAAAACTTGAACTGAAGGTTATATTTTTTCAGAAAACAACAACTTAACCATTTTCACTTGGTGAAAATAAAAACATATCAGGTACAATGCCAATCTTGAAACCAGATTACGAAAAATCCAAGATTCAGAACCTTAACAATTTTGGGAATCAAGCCCCTAGTTTTACAATTTTTAAAATGGAAGTGGTATTACTTAGTTAAGGGCAGAAATCCCCTAATTCAAGAGCACTTGCTCCCTAAATCACAATCTCAAGCCTCCCAGAGGCATTCATTAATCTTACAAATCTTTGAAAAAGAGCGAACAGGCTCTCAGTATCTTCTAGCTTCTTCAAGGCAATATCGGAAACTTACAATCACTGGCCCCTCAAGGCACAACTTACAAGTTGAAAGATAATGTAATACAGAGGTATCTAGTACCCAACCTACAGGGCCTTTGTGAAAGGAACAGGTTAAGAAAACGGCCCGAAACACAAACTGAATGGAGGCGAACACTGCGCCATAAATAATGAAATATTAAAACCCTTAGGGCTCTCGGTCGATGAAGCAGGGGCTATTCCCAAACTACTGAGGTGGCTCGCATGGAAATCACTTTAACACATTACAGGAAGAAATCCATTACAAAACGAAGTCACCTCAATCCAAGATGAAGGGGAGCTCGAGAGGGTACTTCCCTCTCTATCCCCGGTTTATAATTAAAGATTTTATGAAGCCAAAAGAAAAGTTACATTTTATAAAAGTAGGTTACATGGTTAAAGATTCGGACCTTCCCCTTGGAATAATTTGCGGCTACAGCAGAAAGACGGAATTATGTGGCCATCACCTTATAGATGTTCTGCTGCCGACGAAAGAGGCCGCCCGCCTCCTACTTAAGCACACACACTCAGATAGACGACGATCAATTGACCAAGAAACGACAAAAGCCGCAGTTTATAAACCCTCAGGGAGGGTTCGAGATCATTCAAGACTAAACTAGCCACACTCTCTCAATTTTATTGGTTGAGTTCAAAAGTAACACTCAAAATCGAACAAGAAGCCTGTGATAGGTTGAAAATTAATTACAGAAATTAGTGATTGGCTAGATTCAAAACTGGTGGAAAGAAAAAGGAAATATTGCCAACCCAAAAATAATGAACATCAGTCAGTTACAAAAACCTAGAAATACATAACTTCTTTAAATTATAAGTTCTTTCACTTTGCACCAGAGGGCATGATCATAAATGTTTTAGTCGTGTCATCTGTAGAAAAATGTCCAAACTTCTTGAGGAATGGCAAACAAAACAAGGAGAAATTCACTCGGGTTAGGAAACTGCACAGTACCAAAATTACATAATATTTCGGTGGTGACATCTTCTGATTAAAGTTCTAAGTTCCTGTTGTAGTAGTTTCCACTTTAGTTCGATAAAGGAGTTCATTTAGGCGCTAATTTTGAATGCGCGGCGTTGAGGTGTACCTCCCGGTACAATTATTATTATTATTATTATTATTATTATTATTATTATTATTATTATTATTATTATTATTATTATTATTATTATTATTATTATTATTATTGCGTCTGGCCTCCGCAAACGCTTAGTGCAAGTCTTTCGAGTTGACATCGTGTAGGCGATCTGCGCATCTGTGAGAATGGGGCCCAACCTAAGATGATTTCTTATGTTGAAGACTGTACAAATACCCACCTCCGAGAGAGAGAGAGAGAGAGAGAGAGAGAGAGAGAGAGAGAGAGAGGAATTAACCAATGAAAGTTAAAATCCCTGACGCGGTCAGGAATCGAACTCGGGACCCCTTGGCTCCATAGGCCAGCATGCTAAACATTTAGCTGTGGAGCTGTACTTCTACTACGACTAAAATGTATGTAGTCCTCATCTCCTTGTTACAAAGGATTCTTCATGAGAACATTAACAGTGGTCGGAGACAGGAAATATATAAATAAAATAAAAATGGTAAATATTTCCTTTATTATTCGTCGTAGGATGAATTTTTACTGCGCGTAACGTCGGTAATTTTATTTTCTGCAATTTTTGTTATGTAGCATTTATCAATAGGACCCGTATTAACGGAAATATTTAACCTTCCACTAAACTATGGTTTCATCTAACGTGAATAACATTTTTTATAGCTAGATTGTATTCCCCCTGTCCGTGACATTAAGTACCTATTTTCATTAAATTCCATTCAGCCGTTTTCTCGTGATCCGCGTTTTTACAGACAGACAGACATATTTCAAAAATTTCTTTTCCTTCTT
Source organism: Anabrus simplex (assembly GCF_040414725.1). Classification (NCBI taxonomy): domain Eukaryota; kingdom Metazoa; phylum Arthropoda; class Insecta; order Orthoptera; family Tettigoniidae; genus Anabrus; species Anabrus simplex. The sequence goes on along the minus strand of NC_090271.1, from coordinate 80,989,860 downwards.
GTTCTGGATATACTGTAACCGACACAACAATACCTAATTTTTAAATTCTGAACGAAGTATAGACAAAACTCATATTTATATAGATATCACCGGTTATCAGGGGAGGAGTGTGAAGCTGTAAATTCATGCACTTCGAATAACAGCTGGAAAATGGAATGCATGTAAACAACAGAGGCGATACCGGTGTCGAGAGTGTTTATTATCGAAACGGCAGCGTCGACTTCGTTCGCAAGCCATCCTTACAGCACAAAATATGGATTCTCCGAGCCAAGAGAATCAATCCTTTACGTTTATAATACATAATACCTCGACCCGTCTGGGAATCGAACACAGCGCCCCGAGGATCTAACGTTAAGATGGTGATCACTCGGTAATGGTGTTGGACTCTAAAGTGTCAAGAAAATTAGTAGATAAGGGCTTGTTATTTGATATACTGTACAATACCCTGTGTATCTGCGTTTGAAGTTTGCAAACAAGGAAGTTCTAAGAAGCACCTGACTTCTTGGATACGGTTCATTGAATGAAGGTTCCGTATTAGAGAAAATCATACATTGAAAATGCCTTGACAGTCTTGTGAGATGGATAGAGAAATGTTACTTAGTTGTAGACCTACTTCTTCTTAAAACAAAAATCACCAGCACCACCACCATATATGGATAGCAGACAATGGTAAACGGAATGAAAAATCAGGTTGTAAGTTTTATCAAGACGAGATTTCTTCTTAGTTTCAATTACTCTGTTGATAGGGTGATAGTACCTCATAGGGATCACTGTTAAGTACTTAGGCGTTGATGTAAGGAAAGCTCTTCATTGGGGTAATCTCTCGACTCCGGATTTTTATGCAGTAATATGTTAGAATGTAAACTAATTTGGTTATTAGGGAGTGAGGTCTAGACCATTCTTCCGTTATGCAGTGAGAGTAACATAAATTCTAGGGGTTCTGATAGGCCGTGCCCCTAATGTTTATACAAGCCTCATAGCGTAACCGTTGTGCAGGGAAGAGAATATTTGTTACTCGCTTCAGTAAGTTCACATTAACGAGATCGTAAATAAAGGTTACACATCTCTTCATACAATTATGAGGGGATTTAGGGGCCTAGTAAAGATGTGCGGGAGAAAGCATACACGTTCCAGTGTATGGGACCCACGCCACGATTACCTGATAGGAGAACTGGAACACATACAAAGGAAAGCAGCATGATTTGTTCTGGGTAATTTCCGACAAAAGAGTAATGTTACGAAAATGTTGGGCTGGAAAGAAGATGAGCTGCTCGACTAAACGGTTTGTTCCGAGCTGTCAGAGGAGAGGTGGCGTGAAATGATACTAGTAAACGAATACGTTTGAGAGGAATTTTTAGAGGTAGATTCGAGATAAAATTGGAATTCAGGAAGACAAACTGGGCAAATATTCATTTACAGGGAAAGGAATTAGGGATTGAAATAATTTATGAAAGGAAATGTTCGATAAAATTCCAACTACTTTGAAATCATTAAAAGTTTATAGGAAATCTGCCACCTGGGTGACAGTGTTAAATGCAGATTAGTGGTGAATGATGAGATGTAGTTTGCGTTCTGTGTTCCATTAAAGTGACGTGCATATCCTGTTACAGGAAGATTGCAATTTGGTACGCGATGGATACTTGAAGGGGTGGTTGAAAGCCTCCCGACTGGTTTTCCGGCCGGAAATCCTACTACAGAGGATGAACATTTCACCTACACTCTGTTGGGGTCAAGTGGAGTTATGAATGAAATCCTGCCCCCTCCTCATTCAATACGCTCTGCCAGTTGCATTGAAATTGCGTAGGAAGTCTTCTGGTCGGGCATTTCATGGCTCAGCATCTCTGTGGGCGGAAACAGTGAAGAGTTTCTACGATTGATCCTTTCACTAGAGATGAATTTTGGACAGGGGCGTGGCGTCTACGTTGCCGGTGTCGCCCCCTAGGTGTACTCCTTATTATATAATTTGTATTTTCTATTAACAATCTATTTTTCACTTTCTCAAAATACACGTCGTCTTCTCCTCAGAACTCATCGGCAACAGATAACAGTATACAGTCCGACTCCATGACTAAATGGTTAGCGTGCTGGCCTTTGGTCACAGAGGTCACGGGTTCAATTCCCGGCAGGGTCGAGAATTTTAACCATGAATGGTTAATTTCGCTCGCACGGGGGCTGGATGTATGTGTTGTCTTCATCATCATTTCATCCTCATCACGACGCGCAGGTTGCCTACGGGAGTCTAATCAAAAGAGTTACATCTGGCGAGCCGAACTTTTGGACACTCCCGGCACTAAAAGCCATACGCCATTTCATTTCAACAGTTCAACAGTTTAGGCCTACAAGTAATATGGTCGTTCATTTGCAGTCCTCAACAGAAAACTCATACTAAACAACAGATAACACAACCCAGCATTTTCCTTCCCATTCCTAGGCCTTTCCTGTCCCATCGTCGCCATAAGACCTATCTGTGTCGGTGCGACGTAAAGCCCCTAGCAAAAAAATTAAAATAAAATTATTATTATTATTATTATTATTATTATTATTATTATTATTATTATTATTATCTGATATTTTGAGTTATTTAGGGACTTTGATATTTAGTAACACGTGATCCTGTTCCAGATTGTACAGTAACTCTGTTTTTGAGTCGCATTGTCGAACGTACGTCTGGCAGAGACTGGATAGCTCATGCTCCCACGTCAGTGAGTTGAATTCCCATTCTTCAAGGCGTCAGTTGCGTGGGCTTCGTGACGTCTGTCGGCATTAAGGAATCTGACAACAAATCGCCACTTTGTACACAACACACTGGTTTTATTACGGTTCTCCGTAGTAGCGAACGAGCTGCTGTCTCTTACTTCTGACGAATAATCGCAATTAAGACAATGTGACACCGCGTACTGCAATGAGTTTGAAGGACAGTATCTGTGTTTACAAGCCCAATATCGTTGACGACTGTATTATGAAAGCAGTGGGCCACTGTCCGATGAGGAAATACGAACTCGTGGACAAACACCTAAAGGAAATTTCTAAATTTGTAAACAAAATAAATTTTGACATCTTACATCGAGCAAGCAGTTAATATTGACAAAAGACATATGTAATTAACTAGCATGTAACCACGGCTTCACCCGCGTTTATTAATTCACTAGCTAGATGCTTTTAAAACAATTTCTTAAAAAGCAGATTTTAAAAATTTATTAAAACACATCGTTTTTACATAAATTGCATTAATTACATTATATTACCGGGCGAGTTGGCCGTGCGGTTAGGGGCGCGCGGCTGTGAGCTTGCATGCGGGAGATAGTGAGTTCGAATTCCACTGTCGGCAGCCATGAAGATGGTTTTCAGTGGGTTCCTATTTTCACAGCAGGCAAATGCAGAGGCTGTACCTTAATTAAGGCCACGGCCGCTTCCTTCCAACTCCTAGGCCTTCCCTATCCCATCGTCGCCATAACACTTACCTGTGTCGGTGCGACGTAAAGCCACTAGCAAAAAATTACAATATTTTATTTTTAAAAATATTGTAACTCCAATGCTTAAGACGTACCGGGTTGGTGGGTGGTACAAATAATATTAAAACAATATAACACAGCTTCCGGATAAAATATATTAATTGCCCTTCCATTTGGAGCTAAGTTGTCTAGCGTGTTTGCCATTCGAACTCTTGAACAACCCACATACAGTTGACCACAAGAGAAGCACTGTTTCCGATGATCAAGTCCTAAAACTTTAAGCGATTGCCCTTGTGCCTTGTTGATGTATATATCGAAACTCAAACACACGGCGGAACTGCGGATGTCTAAATTGAAACGGTATATCCGAAGAGATCATTTGAATCCGAGGAATGAATACTTACACCCTCAGCATAAACCGTCATGATGGTGGCTTCAATATAGTCGGCATCAGTTTCTTGACTGAGAGTCATATTCCTTTACAGAGGGAAGGAGGATCCATGTTCCTGAGAAGGATAATCGGTGGCACAATCGTCCACTCCAAGATGTTCGTGGTACGCCAGGTGACTCCAAGTTGTTAGGAAGCTCTGTAGTGTAGTTGACAGCCTCATTTGTATTACATGTTGTGTCGATAAACTTGAAAATTTGGACAACACCGGGTAATTTTTGTAGAAGTAGCTTGTTGATGACGTTGACAATTTCATTTCTTGGAGCAAGAATTTCTCTTTGACACAGCCATGCGTGATCGGTGAAATGCTGTACCGACCTATGACAAAACTTTCAGATTTCTGCATGCCGATAGATTTGGCTGGGCATCGCACAAATACACACAAACGCTTCCGGATATTACGGACTGAATTTGGTTCCTCGTGTTGGGGAAAGGAAATGGCTTCCTACGCTATGGACTTAAAATGGCTCCTTGACTTGTATTAAGTTACCTATCTTATGTACGTTGCCTAGCGATGGTGAATCTATGCTGATGGCAGCACGTTGGATCGTCATAACCCAACACACATTTTCCGAAATTAAGAAAAACATACACACACACACACATGGGGCTGTATATCTGACATCAGCAAGTTCATAAAGGGCAGCCATGTTTCGAGTTGCTACGAACCTACTGCGCTGGCGTAGCAGGGGGCGAGGTGATACTCCCACGTGGCGCGTCCCAGGTGGCGAAGAGGGCGTCCTAACCGGCTTGCCGGCGGACTTGAGGGAACTAAAATACCACTCGCCTGTCGTAAGAGGCGACTAAAATGTGCGACCAAGGGATGATTGTATTAGAACCATGAAACTACTTGCGATTAGTACCACCACGCGGGGAGCATCATTCGCTTTTACTTGAGCCTAGTACCACTATGTTAGGTACCAAATAGGTTTGTGATTAGTAGCAACAGAGTACGTTGCCTGCTTCTACAGTACCTGTGATTAGTGCCACTTTCGGAGCGACAGCATGGGTGGGTGACACCATGGTTCTGGCTTGCCTATGATTAGTACCCACTATATGAGGAACACCACAGGATAGTGCGGGTCCCTGTGGTTAGTACACGCATGTGATGAACACCATAGGTTTGCATTGCCTGTAAATGGCGCCGCAATGTGCGAACCACCATAGGTCTGTATTCCATGTGCGAATCTCATTACCTGTCAGTAGTACCATACTGTGTGGAATGGCGCGAGTCTACGCTACTTGTGATTAGTACCGCAACATGACAAATACCATGGTTCTACTTTCTTAGCGATAAGTACCATTATGAGGGGCCGATGACTTGAATTTTGGACCCTTTTAGACTAAAAGCATCATCGATTCAGTATTATGCTATAGACGCAGTCCCTTGGTCAGTAATACTATTGTTTCACGTCAGTTTCTGTGAATGCGAGATATTGCGGGTCAGATCCACTGATTGTTTTAAATTCACATCCGTCCATTCAGTCTTCGTCCTCATGTTTCGAATTCTGGTCAGTGAAGGATTTTGGACTTTTAATTTGTCTTTCCATTTCGTTTCATTTTGTACCATTAGGGGCCGATGACCTAGATGTTAGGCCCCTTTAAACAACAAGCATCATCATCATCATCATCATGTTTTGAGTTATCAAAAGAAAGCGAGTTGACGTGAGAACATATGATCATTTAACAGGAAGATTGTACGTGGTGATTGAACGTCATCATTAGTACCTAAGAAGTGATAAAGTTGGATTCTCACCTTCAAGAATACCAGGCGTATGCTCAGCGTACGACTGCACTAATCGGAGTGCCTTGTACTTGTGCATTGGTTTGATGTAGGCCAATTCAGTCAAACGTCCACCAAGTATACTAAATGCAGTATCTTACTGCTGTTTGTGAAATTTATGAAGTATTTATTGTAAATGTCAGTCACATTAATATTTAAAATAAGGCTGCACATCATAATGGACAACTTTCAAGGTTATATTTCAGTTAGTAATCTCAGTATGTAAAGGTAATTGTACAAAACGATATGTCACCTATATTATAATAAATCATAACGTTAAACAATAGTGGTACTCATGGGAATGCAATAGTTTAAAAATATGGTCAGAATGAGGTGGGTTGTTTTTTAATGTCACACTAACACTTCGAAAGTTTCGGCAAGGAAGGAATGGGAAGTGCTAGGATTGGGAAGGTAGCGGTCGTTGTCTTAATTAAGTTGCAGCCCCAGCATTTGCCTGGTGTGTAAATGGAAAATTACGGGAAACCATCTTCAGAGCTGCCTTCGGTGGGATTCGAAGCCCCTATTTCCAGAATGCAAGCGCACAGGTAGCGCGACCCTAACCGCACGTTGTAACCTATCGTAGGTTCCTTTCGTTTCGAGGATTTCCGTCCTGAATACTCATTTATGTCGACGGTTCTTTTTCTGTTGTAATTTACACATAACCACAACAGCCGAGCTGGCTAACGCTCTTGATTCGATTTCGCGGTCAGTTCATATGTCACTCTACAATGATTTTCTTTAGATGCCTTTCAAACTACCCTGCGCAACCATGGAAACCCATGTTCAGGGCTGCCGAGAGTGGGGTCTGAACCCACTGTCTCCGAGTAGCCACTCGCTCGGTTACTATCAATTCTCTCTGCGGCTGATTGCCGATATAAATGTCTCTGGCTGGCTGGAATAACCTACCCCATTTTTTCTTAAAGAGGAACAAATAGTTTATTTTAGCATGAAGACCGCAGTTAAAGTGACATTAAATACATAATCAGCTTCGTCGTCGTCAGAACATCCGGGTATAAATATCCTAATATCAGCAGATTTCTCACTGTATTACACACACACACACACACACACACACACACAGTCTCGTTTATTACATTGATCTCATAGCGTTGTTGGTTGGGCATTTACCTTTAACGCTAAGTGTTGGGAGATCGAATCTCGGTGGAATCAGTTTACAAAAATGTACTAAAATCAAGCTGTTGGTGTTAGTTGATCTTCTGGAACTATTAAATTCAACAGCAATTGTGAGGAATTCGAAGTAGAATTAATCAGACTTATCTATCTGTTATGTTATGAAGGTTGACGACCCCGGCAATTCGTCATATCTTATCCATATGACGTAAGTGTGTTTGTAGAAAAATAAACGTTCTTACGCACTTGGAATGTGCGTTAACTCCACCACTTCCAAACAGTTACAAGGCGATAACAATTGCTGCACGTACTCTGCGATAAACACTCTACTTCCGGTGAAGGAAATTAACAGCCTGGTAGTCAGTAAAATGCCGTGTACAAAGGACCACCTGGAACTTTTGCTCTGGTGGTGTCGATTAATTATGTCATTCTCGGATCCAGCTGTTCATAAAGAGTGAGATTATAATAATTATTCTTGGTTCAAGGTACCTACAGGGGTTAGATAATGCTGTAAACTTCCCCCTTATTGGTCTTAGTTTTTATGGATCATCTACTGAAAAGTGGCAGGGAGGGAAATGTAGTAGCAGTTTGGCCTATGCCAACGATTTGGTGTTAATGGCAGAATATCTTGGAACTCGAAAATAGGTGCAATGAGTTCGTATTCTTCTTTTTCTTCTTAGGACGCCGTCTCCCTACGAAGGTTGGCGATCCAGTTGATTATGATAGCTCGTGAAACAGTGGTTCGAAAGGTTTCGATGGAAGTTCGTCCATACCAGCGGCGCAGGTCTTGAAGCTAGGAATTTCTCCATCTCCCCCACAGATAGTTTTTCTTCGATTTTCCCCTTGATGATGAGTTGGAGAAGTTCATATCGTTTACCTCTCGTGATGTACCTGAGCTTCAGTGCCTTGACGAATGTTAGCTCTTTACCTTGTTGAACAAGTTGAGGACTTCTTCATTGGTCTTCTCTTCTACCCAGGATATTCGAAGCCTTCTTCCGTACATTTCGAAAGCTTCAATCCACCTCTCCATCAAAGGACTGAGCGGCCAGCCTTTAAAACCATACAGAAAGACAGGGAAAACATAGCATCGCAACATGCGAACTCGGAGCTGAAGGTTGAGATCTCTACTGGTGAATAGGGCCCTCATAACTGTTGAACAAATTTTTGGCAAGCCCAATCCTGGATAAGATTTCCTTCTTGGGATCGCAGTGCAGTGAGTATGACATGAAAATTAGCCTTTCTAATACTGAAGAGATGTCAGTAGCGAAGAAACCTAAGAGAATTTAATGTCATGTTGAGAATACAAAACTGAAACACGTAGAGAATTTCAAGTGTTTAGGATGTGTACTCTCCTAGCATGGTAGCATAGTAAATGAGATTGAATGAAGGTGCAGTAAAGCTAATGCAGTGAACTCGCAGTTGCGATCAACAGTATTCTGTAAGAAAGTCGGCTCCCGGACGAAACTATCTTTACACCGGTCTGTTTTCGACCAACTCTGCTGTACAAGAGTGAAAGATGGGTGTACTCGGGATATCTTACTCATAAGTTAGAAGTTTAAAAAAAAAAAAATTCGTGTGGCTATTTCTAGCCGAGTGCAGCCCTTGTAAGGCAGACCCTCCGATGAGGGTGGGCGGCATCTGCCATGTGTAGTTAACTGCGTGTTATTGTGGTGGAGGGTAGTGTTATGTGTGGTGTGTGAGTTGCAGGGATGTTGGGGACAGCACAAACACCCAGCCCCCGGGCCATTGGAATTAACCAATGAAGGTTAAAATCCCCTATTCGGCCGGGAATCGAACCCGGGACCCTCTGAACCGAAGGCCAGTACGCTGACAATTCAGCCAACGAGTCGGACATAAGTTAGAAGTAAAAGATATGGACATAGTAAGAATGATTGGTCGTAGAAACAGGTGGGAACAATAGCAGGAGGGTGCTCGGAATGAGGAGATAAAAGCTGAGTTAGGAATGAACTCGATGGATCGAACGGACGCATAAACCATTGTTGGTGGTGGGGTCATGTGAGGCGAATGGAGTAGCATATGTTACCTAGGAGGATATAATCGACTAGGTCATGGTGGTAAGGAAGTGCAGGGAGACCAAGACGACGATGGTTACTCAGTTTCTAGTGATTTAAAGATAAGAGGTGCGGAACCAAACGAGGCTGCACAACTACTTACAAGTGGTGGCGTTTAGTAAATTCAGAGGCTTGCAGACCGAAAGCTGAAAGGCACAACTGTCTATAATGAAGATGTATTTCTGTATGAATATTAATAATAATAATAATAATAATAATAATAATAATAATAATAATAATAATAATAATAATAATAATAATAATGAAAATCCACAGTCTGTTTCCAGTCATTCGACCGGGTCAGGAATGGAATTAATGAAGCCCCATCTAGCGGCGAGGATAGGAAATGTGCCGGCTGCCGAAGCCTATACACTCCTCTGGGGCAATGATAAATGACTGACAGATGAAATGTTAATGGAGAGTGTTGCTGGAATGAAATACGACAGGGAAACCGGAGTACCCGCAGAAAAACCTGCCCTGTCTCCGCTTTGTCCAGCACAAATCTCACATGGAGTGACCTGGATTTGAACCACGGTATCCAGCGGTGAGAGGCCGGCGCGCTGTCATCTGAGCCACGAGCCACGGAGGCTTAGTAATAATAATAATAATAATAATAATAATAATAATAATAATAATAATAATTCGGGCTGGGTAGCTCAGACGGAGCTCAAGTTGGTGGCTTCGATCTCGGCTCAGTCCGTTGGTATTTGAAGGTGCTCAACTAGGCCTATACCAGCTCCTCGTCAACATACTTGCTGGCACGTAAAATAACTCACGCGGAACAAAATTTCTGCACCTTTGTGTCTCCGAAAATCGTAGTACTTACTGGGACATTATTATTATTATTATTATTATTATTATTATTATTATTATTATTATTATTATTATTATTATTATTATTATTATTATTATTATTGTGGTCAGTAGTTTACAATGGTTTGATACAGTTTTCCAGTCCACCCTATCCTGTGTTATCCTCTTCATCTCTACGTAAAGGCCGGTCCACACACAATGACTTGTCTATGCAAATGCCTGTGCAAATTAGATCGTTGCAGACAAGTCATTGTGTGTGGACCGGAAAACCGAAAACTGCGCAGAGATTGGAGTAGGGGTTTGAGACCAAAATCATAAATGTCTACACAAACCGCAGACAAGTCGTCACATGTGGATGCTCCATTTCAAACATCACCACAAATCGTGTTCAATTTGACTGTTTTTTGTGTACGAACACTATCAGATTACCGTTTAACTATGGCAAATCTTCGTCAATGTGCACGTGAGTTTCTTTCGAAGTTCACTGATGTATACAAGAGATCTCTTTGCTTGTGGCGTGTTAAATCAAAAGAATACAGTGTCCGGGACAAAAGCGAATGACGCCTATGACTTTTTGGTGCTGAGGTACAAAGAGATTGATCATGCGGCAAACGGAGAAATGGTAAAAAAAAAAAAAAAAAAAAAAAAAAAAAAAAAAAAAAAAAACCACTCTCAGGACTGTCTACCGAGAAATGGGAAAATGAAACAAGTCATTTCGTTCAGGCACTGGAGACGAGAACGTGTGGTATTTCGATTTGTTCCGATTTTTAAGTGATCATGAAACTCCGAGGGAGTCTACTAATACCATGGGTTTATTTATTTATTTATTTTATTTTATTTTATTTTATTTGTTGTTGTTTGTCCAACCCTTGTCCCATTTCTCTCCGGGGTCGGGTATGAGGTGAGATGAATCTGTCGTGGCGGTCTTTTAGTAGGTTTGGGCACAATGTCCCTGTTTCGGCACACTGAGTTATGTCTCGCTGTTCCGGAACACCGAGTGTCAATTGTTCCGAAACATTCTCAAGCGAGACCGAAACAGTGACTAGCTGTCCCGTCAGAAGCGCCACTATGTACTGCCCTTCGCCTACTAGCTGACTGTCGATAGTATGACCGGATGCCCTTCCTGACGTCAACCTCATTAGAGGATTTAATGAGATGAAATGAATGACGTCATTTTCGAGTTCCTTAATCCCTATGTCAACTCTCCTACACTCACCTTATATGATCTGAATAGCGAATTCGGTTCATGCGCACGGTAAAATCAATGAGAGATTACTCAAACTAGTAATGGGGAGGAAACCATACAAAATCATCTTCAGAGCTGCCGAAGGTGGAATTCGAACCCACCATCTATCGACCACAAGGTAGCAAATAACGACCACGAAACCAATTTGCGAGGTTTAATAATGTTTTTCCATTAGATTTACATTGACAGCCCCATGGTGTAGGCGTAGAGTGGGTAGCGTGCTTGCCTCTTACTAGGATTCCCCGTTAGTCCAGGGATTGTAATTCAAGACACAGGGTTGGAACGTGATTCACGCAGCCTCCATGAGAACAACTTACGAACCACTACTCTCGTCATTATTCCGTATTGAAAATAGCTATATCACTAAGTTTACACAAGGAGTAATTTATTATACCTCCTATTCAATACAATTTATTCCACTATTGTTTGGTCAAATGCACATAGGAATGACCAGATTTTTAAGGTACATGTGTCGCCCATGGTAATTCCTTTGTGCATTTGACCAAACAATAGTGGAATAAATTGTATTGAATAGGAGGTATAATAAATTACTCCTTATGTAAACTTAGTGGTATAACAACTTACGAGGTATTTGATACGAGGATCAGTGGATGCAGTCAAGAAAGCCAAACAATGCGCCCAGGGATGACACGCTCACCAAGGGGAATTCCAATATCTGCAAACCCTCTGACTGGGCAGTGCCGAGGTGAGTGGCTCAGACGATTGGGGCGCTGGCCTTCTGACCCTAACTTGGCAGGGTCGATCCTGGCTCAGTCTGGTGATATTTGAAGGCGCTCGAAATACGTCAGCCTCGTGTCGGCAGATATACTGGCACGTAAAATAACTTCTGCGAGACTCAATTCCGGCTCCTCAGCGTCTCCGTAAACCGTAGAAGTAGTTAGTGGGACTTGAAGCCATTATTATTATTATTATTATTATTATTATTATTATTATTATTATTATTATTATTATTATTATTATTATTGGGCAGCAGTCGGCTTGGCTAGCTAGGATCCTTAATGGACTGAGTGTCCCTCGGGTTTAGTTTCATATTCCTTCCTGTCAACATAAAAGTACTGAAAAGTGATTATCGTGGTGAACCGACGCGACGGTCTAGGGTTAGCGAGCCTGTCTTTTATCGGGAGGCCCCTGGTTCGATTCCCGCCCACATCAGGGATTCTTACCCGAATCTAGGACCGGTGACAACAATTGAGGAGCTTTCTGACGGTGAGATAGCGACTCCGGTCTGGAAAGCCAAGAACAACGGCCGAGAGGATTCATCGCGCTGACCACGTCTTACCTCGTAGTCTGCGGACTTTCGTGCTGAGCAACGGTCGCTTGGAAGGCAGAGGTGCATGGAGGGTTGCTCATGGTGCGTTAAAAAATGTTGATAACCACTACTCCACAACTCATCTTTCTCCAGCTGCCTGAGATCGATTGTGGTGATCTATTTAACTAAGCCTGATCTAATGAGGAGTTATGCTCATTCTCTGAACAAGAAGTAAACTGCTTACTCAGGTTACCTTCAACTCGCTTAGTTATTATTATGCATGTATCGCGCGCAGCCGCAGTTTGTCGCCGAATTGCTCTTTTCTACGAAACGCTCCGACTGTAAATAGTTACCAAGACTTCGTGGAAGCGCGCAAGCTTGTACTCTTACATCATAGACACAGTTGTCGATATTCCATTGAGCGGGCGGATCATCGCTTTTTACCTCAACATTGAGTGCGCAACGCCGACGAGTGGGCGTCTGTGGTATGCGGACGAGGTGCGTTCTCAAAAAAAAAGAGGAAGTTTTAATCACAATGTTATGTTGAGCTTGTAAACAAAATAAGTGCTATTCTAGCTCTTGAATTTGTGAGAAGAATGACCAGCGACATATAGCCTACCTCTTTCCAGGTAATGCTTGCCCTTGCGCAATGACTACTACTCAAAACAAACACAAACTGATATTAAAAAATGAATAACCTCTGGATATAAAGGTTACAACGGCACTAAATACATAATTTTCCAGCCACCCCAAATCAAGAAAGCTACCTTACAAAATTTATAACAGCTTTTATTCTTGGAAGAAAAGTTCTGAAATTAATCAACAATGTAAAAAAAAAGTTTCCAGTGTATATTTTGTTTAAAATTTGGATTGAGAAACAATTTCTTAAAATTGATGCATGGTTGAAACAGGTTAAAAAAAGAGGCACTGTTTGGTTCCACTTGCGATAAAAATATTAAAATGTAAATTAAAAATTTTAAACCTGAATAATCTAATGTAAAATGAGAGGAGAAAAATGACGGTGCTATTGGATTTTTTGTAGCACATAATATTTTGGTCGGCAGTAGAGCTCGGATTTGTATGCGCATTGAGATAGTAAAATATTCTAGCAAATATGCGCGAAAAATGAATGAGGTGAGGGACTGTCCCGCTGGGATTTGGTGACTGCGTCGTCCGGCCCAGGTCTGACTTACGGTGAAATGAAAGACACATCAGACAGCCAATTAAACATAAAATAATGTACAGTATTTGCAAGTGGCCGATGATAACTGCGGATAGAGATGGTTGACTTCGTAGTAGGCAAAGAAGGACATAAATAAATAGATTGAAACTCCTCGTGGTCCCTAGTTGGCCGATTAGCTAATATTAGATACAGTGGGTCATTTTAATATTCGGACAAGACAGACAATGGAATGTTTCCTGACATAATGCGTTCGCAAACAAATGTATATACAACAAACACACGTCCAACATTTCATGAGTATATACCCCACGTATCACAACAAAATTAAATGTCAAGCGAATTGATGAAGTGTTCCGATAGTGATAGAAAAGAAAATCGTGAGATACTACACATCACTTTATTATTCGGACACGTCGTCGTTACTCCATTTGCACGTGACTACCGTACTTAACTGCCGCAAGGGAGAAACGTAAGGAGTAGGACACGTTTCCCTGAACTTCACTGCAGAATCGCGTTTCAACAGCGCCAACTGGTTATTTTCCACGATGCAAAGGGGCGCAATTGCAGAGATTTCGCACAAATGTTGTATATGAGTAAGAGTACTGCCGATGACATTGTACGGCGATTTAAAGAAGAGGACAGGATTACGTCTATACCGCAAAACGAGTCAACTGAAAAAGCTAACTGGTCGTGGAGAGAGACTTCTCTACGATCCTAAACTGAATGTGCCACAACTTGCACGGGAATTAGAAGAGGAAGCTGGTAAATCAGTGCACCCTGAAACTGTGCGTAGGACTCTTCGAAAGGCCAGATTTAACGGGAGGGTGTCGAGGAAAAAGCCATTCATCAGTGAAGTGAACCGAAGGAAAAGATTGAAATTTGCCTTGCAATATGTACACAAGGACACAGAATGGTGGAAACTTGTGTTATTTTGTGATGAGAGCCAATTTAATATTTATGGATCGGATGGGAGGAGAATGGCTTGGTGAAAACCAAATGACGCATTAAAACGGAAATATTTGCAACCCACTGTCAAACATGGAAGCGGGATGCAATGGTATGGGCGTGTTTTTCGTCTTCTGAAGTAGGTGAAATGTCGTTCAGTGAACATACAATGGACCATAAACAGTATCTAGCCATCCTGAAGCAGAATTTACACCAAAGTGAAGCAAAGCTTGGGATAAGGGACATTTTTAATTTCTATCAAGATAATGATCCCAAACATAAAGCGTGGAATCTCCGAATGTGGCTGTTGTTGAACTGCCTAAAGGTGCTTGAAACTCCACCCCAGATCCCTGATCTCAATCCCATTGAGAATTTATGGAGTGAACTTGGCAAGAGAGTGAAGAATTCCATAATAACGTCATAGAAGGAACTGCAACGAAAACCGATACAAGAATGGGATAATATTAGTCCTAAGGACACGAAAAAGTTAATTTGTTCTATGCCACAACGACTGAAAGCCGTGGCAATGCCATCAAGTACTAGATTGATTTGAGTTCCATGTTACGCTACAGTTTAGGTCATTATGATCCTTGTGTCCGAATATTAAAGTGGTTTTGTTATGTGATAAAGTGACGACTTATTTTTTATCTACATGTCATTTGTGTTCTGAGACACTTGTATTATTATGTAATCATATTGGAAACATTCGGGTTTTGTATTGTCAAACTTTCTTTTCTGTGTGTATAAAAAAATACAAATATAATGTTCAGATTGTCACATGTCATATGGTGTCCGAATATTAAGGTGACTCACTGTAAATATACGTAGGCCATCCAGAAATAAAGTTTCCTTATTTCTTTTCTTGTAAAGTAAACTTGTTTAGTCGGGAAATATGAGTTTGCACGACAGATCTGTGACGTAGCAGTTATATACCGACCGGACAATTCCCACCTGGTGTCAGTACTTAGCGCAGCAGAAGTGGCTCAAAATGGCGGCTCGTATTCTTCCTCCCGCCGCCTGCGAGGTTCGGTCTGTGATAAAGTTCCCAGAGAAATTCGGGCCATTGAAAGCAAGAGGCGTGGAATACTCAATGCAGGTGTTGTGTTGATCCATGGCAATGTTCGCCCACACACGGCTCGGCGCTCAGCAACTGTTATGCAGGAGTTCGGCTGGGAGGCAGGGTGCGAAATCGCGGGGGGTAAGGGAGGGATTTCCCCCCACCGATAATTTTATCTCAAAGATTCCCCCCCCCACTAAAATTGCCCGGGGGGGGGGGGGATTCTTTCATTACAAAATTTTGAGGAAAATGTAGAACACATAATTTGTGACTGATATTAATGATTTTTACTGTACATATTTTTATGAACACATCAGCAATAATTCAAGCGACAGCCAGACCTTCAGCAATAAAACAACGCAGCAGTGGCAATCTGGACCTGAAATCTATTATTCATGTTTCACTCTGACAAGTCCATCTGAAACCCGGGAAAAAATATAAATTACTTGAAGCTCTCCTCCTTTGTAATTTATCTACAGTATGTAGCTCGAGCTTACACCACTCCTGTACTTCTTGGAGAGGGCGTGTTTCCGATAACTAGCCAATAGGACAATATTCACTTAAGCAGTGTACAAACCGACAAAATTTTTCAGTCAAAATTTAGCCCTGATAGAGGAAGGTTCCACTAATACAGCAATAAATCAGGACAAATCGCGCCTCGTCTGGCCTTTCGTAAGAAAGCGACAGTCTCTCAATACTCCTCAGCTGATTGGAATAATGCTCTATTGTTTATCATTCTCGTTATAACAACAAAATTCAAAATTCAAAAGAAAGAGCTACAATCTACATTTGTCTGGGGGGGAGGGGGTAATTAAATTACAGGAGAAATTTAAACCCCGCCGTGAAATACTGTCTGAATAAACACTAGTAGTTAAGCCCTAAGTCCCTCCCCCCACCATTTATTTCTGATTTCGGACCCTGCTGGGAGGTGTTTGATCATCCACCGTACAGTCCTGATCTTGTTCCCAGTGATTTTCATCTTTTCTTGCACCTCAAGAAATTTCTGTCCTACTGTCAACATTTTTTTACACGGACGAAGAGCTGAAGACGAATGTCACACGCCTGGTTCCATTCCCAGGCGGCAGAATTCTGCGACACCGGCATACTAAAGTTGGTCTCACGGTGTGACAAGTGTCTCAATTCTGGTGGTGTTTAAGTCGAAATGTAGCTCCAACATTGCTGTATCTGGTGCAAATAAAGTTTTTCATGTAGCTATGTTGTCTTTTTTAAATAGGGAAACTTAATTTCTGGTTGACCCTCATAAACACGTCATTGTATGTATGTGGCCTTGTTCCATATCTCCTCATCTTCAAATACCACCAGACTAAGCTAGGATCAAAGCTGCCAACCCAAGCTCAGAAGGCCAGCGTGCCACCGTTCGAGAAAAAAATACGTGGGGTAAGGCACCCCTAGGGTTGATTGTAGGTAGGGGGTGGCATGTAAACATAATCGAAAATAGTGTCGAATTCGCAGTTTTCGTGGCGCTGAGATGAGTCGTGACACTTCGCATATTGTTCAAGTTCAAGTTCAACCCACAGCAGCATGGGGGCTGAGACGGAGTGAAAAAGAAAATGTCGAAAATGACCGAGATTATGGATATACAAGGTGAAGGGAAATTCGCGCACTCGGGCGTCACATAGCGACTCCTCACATGCCAGCAGTAAAAAAATGTCTCTCACAAAAGTTCGTCCTGCGAGTATATCCGGCAGAAAAAGGACGTTGAAGAGTGGCAATCTGGCAACACTGTAACCACATGTAGGGTAACTACCTCAGTCAGCACGTAATAGCTGTGCTGTACAGTTGGTGCAGTGGATAGAGTTTTAGGTTAGCATGCAGGAGGTCGAGGGGTCGATCCTGGTTTGAGGCGTATGTTTTTTTATTTCGTAAATGTAGTCCAGGTGGTATGGTATCTGGCATCTTAATCGTCAACAGCGATTACAGCGGGTCCTATAGAAACCATTTGCACTTACATACTACGATCCTAGAAATGCACGAACATTCGTTTTCATTGGTCAGCTTTGAAAGACGCCCTTTCCACGTCGTGGTCGTGAATTTATTCACGCCACTTCATCTACTAGATGCGTTACAACGTGTTCAGCGTTACTAAATTTTGTAAATGTAGGATACATGTGACCTAAGAAACAGTGTCTTACTGTCTTAAAGTATGTAATGTCCGATGGAAATTAGCATCTAAAAAGTGCGCCTCAATCCAGGATCGAACCCTCGACCAACTGCATGCTAACCCAAAACTCTATCCACTGCACCAACTGTACAGCACAACTAATGCGTCATGACAGAGGTAGTTGCCGTACATGTGGTTACAGTGTTGCCAGATTGCCACGTTTCAACGTTCTTTTTCTGCCGGATATACTCGCAGGACGAACTTTTGTCAGACTTTTTGTTATTGCTGGCATGTGAGGAGTCGCGCTGCGACGCCCGAGTGCGTGAATTTCGCTTCTGACACACACACACATGCACATGACTTACTATCTGAAAAAAAATACAGTAGTGTGGAGTTAAGGCACCCCTAGCACTCTTAGGGGTAGGGCTGGAGAGGGGATGACACGTAAATCCATAGTTCTCGGGGTCGCGGAAATGAGTAGTGACAGTGAGTTCCACCTACAGTCTGACGGGAAGTAGCAGCTGAAACTGAGAAACTTAAACAAGAGGTGGACAACCATCATCCTCTCTATGGTCATGACTAGGGGAAGGACTCGTGAAATAGTACAACAGCGTCTCAAGTCACGGAGGAGTTTCATTAATAACACCAGGACAGCTTCAACCACACCACGCGTTCTTAGAAATCAATACTGGCAACAGCAGTCCACACTATCAGACTGGAACCGGCCAACAGAAGGAACTCCAGCACATACTTCACAATGTTGGCCTGTCTGGAAGACCCTTAATGCCTAGAACCAAGGCTACACTCAAAAGATGGACTTATATAAAGAATGCTGATTGCGTCTGTGGTGCAATTCAAAATCTTGAGCAAACTGCCCTGTGGAAACCCAACTTGAAGACTTTATTACAGTCAGTGACAAAGCTGTTTTGGCTGCTTCATACTGGAATACTTTCAGCATTTGAGGATTCTTGGATACGATCACCACCACCTTGACACACGCTACGTTCATATTTATCTTACAGCCAACTGACTGCAAGGATTTTATTTACCGTGGTTACGTGGTTTGAATCACATAGCTGTTAGCTTGCATTCGGGAGATGGTGGATTCGAACCACACTGTTAGTATCCCTGAAGATGGTTTTCCGTGGTTTCTTATTTTCACACCTGTACCTTAATTAAGGCTACGGGCGCTTCCTTCCCAGTTCTAGCCCAGTCCTATCACGTGATCGCCATAAGATCCATCTGTGCCGGTGCAAATAGCAGAAGTAATATATATTTTTAATATAATAGTAATCAGCTGAACACGCAAAGGGGACTAGTTTAATAAGGAAGTTGCGAGTGAAATATCCATTTTCAAAATGAAAATAGAAATATATGTTTCCCCTGGAATATGCATTTATAGGCCTATACACTATCACATCAGTCAAATTGTCATAATTAGTCTTCTGTTATTTCTCTTATCATTCTCCTAATTTCGTTTCCTTGGGCCTCAGCTGTACACGGCTTGTATGGTTTTGATTGTATAGAACTTCCAAAAATCGCTTTGCCATAGTTCACATGCACCTATCATAAGATTTGTTTTTAAAAAGATTAATGCATCTACAGTTACTTAATGGTGTACTTACTCATGGTGGATAATTGTTACTATGCACTTTATAATCACTGTGCACTTTATAATCGCATCCACTGAGAGCGTCAAGGAAATCACGTTTCTCACAGGCATAAGTACAGAGCTCTACTAACGACCGGGCCTTACGGGACAGAGGATGGGCCAAAAGAGCTGCAGTCTCTAGCCAGGTAGCTCTTTGCTTGCCCCCTGAGTTGTAGTGATGGGATATTACATTCATTTTTCTGAATAGATTCATTTGATACCGTTCAATTTACTGAATCGATACAGTGATCCGATTCACGGTACATTTAGAGTCACCGCTCCTGTTACATCTGTGTAGTGTTACTGACGACTCACTTAAATCACTGTTCATATACAACGGTCGTCTCGTGATTCGATTATTGAAGTCTTATGCAGTGATGCGACGTTCGAACTGAGAGACTACTGAGCGGCTCTTCCCAGTATAAAACAGATAATTGTGAGCGGTCATGAGCATGAGTCGTAGTCATAGGGCAAGCTAAGAGAGCTGACTTGAATTAAATGTCGAGTGTCAACTAAGTTTATGAAACTATTTGCTATATTAGATTAATTAAACTAATGTATAGAATAACCTAATAGCCTATCTACTTATTAGCTACTTCGAAATTATGTTTTGACTACCATTTTAACTCTGCAAATAAATCCAACGATTATATATAAACCTCCCTGTAAGATGAGGACATTAAATGCAAGTGGGTATTATTTTCATATGAGCTGAGGACAAGAGTTACAGCGCACGATTCTTTCAGTGAGCCATGGCTCCGTAATGTATATCTCTCCCGCAGCGAAGTTCGGCTCCCGGCCAATGTCCAGTATTCCGGTAATGAACCACGCTCTGCTACCATTTGTTATGTAAATGTACATTTACTTGATACATAACATACTTCGAGGAAAATGTTAAAACCTCAATAACCAAATACTGATTTTCAGAAAATCCAGGCAATGTGTTAGTGATATATATACCAGGCCAAGCAGAGTACAGCAAGGCGATTCGTAGGAAGAATTACGCCAGTCAAGTCATACCGAAGGAGGTACAACTCCCCCAACTTGAGCGATTAAGCAACACCAAGCAATTAGAAAAGTATCCAAGGCGTCAGCAGAGCAACGCAGAGATAGTTTACTGGGCCTTTTTCCCAAGAGGTATTGCGTGGTAGGTGCATATAAAACCAAAAAGAGGGGGGAGGGATACAAAAATGACAACCCAAACAAATAAATTTTAAATAACAGGTTGTATTGTAAGAGCATCAAAAGTTAACATCTTTACAAATTAAAAAATAATCTTTGGTATTTTCATATGAAAATAAAGATGGCAGTGATAAACAATCAAAGTACAAATCATAACATTGAGGTTCAGAAAGGCGAAGGTCGGGAGAAATTGAATGAAAATCCTAAAATACAGGGTGGAAATACCTAGAAATTTTATAACAACGAGAATGTAACAATCACAAGAAGTAGAAAAGTAATAGAGAATAAAAAAGGGGGAGGATGAGGAAACAGGTAGTGATCAGGCTGCAATATCCATTTTCATATCGATGACATTTCACGTTCACTAACAACACGCAGACTAAGTTCCATATCACTTGTAAAGTTCGCCGATCCACGACTCCTTTTCCTTCACTATTTTATAAAAAACCCACTAGATTTTGAAGTTTGTCCAGCAAATTTCGTAGTGCCCAGAGTGGGCCAAAGTTCAAAATCAATAACAATAGTAAGGCCAGACAGGCAAGGAGGTGAAGAAAATGAAAAGCATAACAACAAGTCTGCTCACCCGGCTCGAAGAAAATATTGAAGTCGAGTAGAATAGACAGGATAAAAATCAGCACGGACCAGCCGTGCGAGGAAGTTGCTGCTCCCACTGCTTTTACAAAACACAATCCACACCTGATCGCCGATCGAAAGGGAGCGGCGAGTTCTATAGGCGAGCAAAGCACATGCTGGAAAGTACTAGAAACAGATGACGTAATGATGTGCCGGTGACGAAGGCGAGAGAGCAAGCAGTAGTGGACGGGGCGAGCAAGCAGACGGAACAATGGCGGAGCAGTACGATGTTTACAGCAGCGGGACGACGAAATATGCAGAAGGTAAGAGCAATGTAGAAATAGGGAGCACGTAATTGTGTGTGTGTGTGTGTGTGTGTGTGTGTGTGTGTGTGTGTGTGTCACTCAGCACTGTCGGCTGCGAGTCAGTTGAATCGTGTGCCGTCAGCTCGCCGTTACCGCGATTCGATTCACTCGGACAGTTGAATGAATCGATACACTGCTTCGAATCATATACTCAGTAGCAAACACTGCTGAGTTGGGGAGTACAGTTTGTCCTTCCCGTCAGTTCGCTGTGCGCGCCTAACCTATATTTGCTATAGTTTAGTGGTCACTGTACAAGGACCTTATGGCTCAGTGAGAAAAACAACGAAAAACTACCGCACTCCTAATTCCCCTATTACAGCTCTTTAGTGACACTTAGGCTATTCATGGCAGCTGATAGTGGAGCTGGTTGGGTTCTAACCAGCCTTCGGGCTGACGACTCAACATATCATTATGTCATTATGATTGTTATTAACAAATGAAGGGTGTTGATGAAACAGTAACTGAAAGCTTACACAACTACATGTTCCACAAAAAGTCCATCATTGTCCACGACGTACTCTATACGGCCAATCATACGTGCAGCCATAATAACAGCCTGATCTGGAGTTATAGCAGTTATCACAGACACAGGCTGTTTACACCAAAAAGGAGATTCACACGTAATTAATCAAGGGACAAGGTGCACGAGTCAAACACATTTCCTTAACTAAACTCCACAAAAAGGCGTCGCACACCGCGATGTCTGGGCTTCTGGCAGGATAGGAAAGCGCAGATTCCCTGGTCACGTCCCTATTCGGAAAGAGTTCTTTGAACACCAGATTACCATTGCCGATATGTGTTGGAGCAGCCTCGTTCTGCCGAAAGACTTGTTGCTCGAAATCCAAATCATTGCTCTCATAACAGGTTTGTAAATCGACATGGAAACGGTTAAGCTCCTGCTACCGATATTATTATTATTATTATTATTATTATTATTATTATTATTATTATTATTATTATTATTATTATCAGCAACAAGGACATCGCAATTGGGAAATATCCAGGTTTCAATGATCACTTATAGTAGTGTGATAATAAAATAGAGTTAAAACAAAATTACACAACAACAACAACAACAAAAATAATAGGCTACAATAAGCAATACCATGGAAAGTAAATATTACAAGAAATACTAGTAGTTTAACATTGTAAATCCAGCATCATCGTATACAAATTCACACACAACTTAAGTATTTCCAGTGTTTAACATTACGGCTTACTATACTATAGGTTGAGCTTACTACTAGCTTAACATTACAACACTGTCATATACAAATTCACACGAACCTTAAGTATTTCAAAAATTTACACTATTACTTAGAGTAAATTGAGCGGTCCAATTACTAACTTTTATCTTAGCATTGTAAATACAACAGTTTCAAATACAAATTCACACATACCCTAAATAATTCAGATGCCGTAATACTACACTCTACAGTGAGTTGAGCGTTGCATTAAAATATAACACAATAACATAGAAACTTACAATCTTTCACTACTGACAGGTCACACACCACTACCATTCGAACTCTGCGTGGATATACAAAATATTATCCGCATCCGCGAATGGTTATCAGCGGATATTGTAAATATTTAACTATACTACACCCAAGATATTGAAACGGATAGATCTGTTAACGCAATGCAACAGGCCTGATACCTAGTACCAGACCCCCTATGTTGACAGGTTTATGAGGGATTTGCTCGTGCGACAACTACCGACGTATTGAACGGTTATCTGTCCTTCCTTCCAGTAATTGCCGGCATGAGCCAGTTAGGTCAGATTTAAGGCTTAATGGTCTTAAGGATCTTTATATATCACCATTCTCCCATACTAATGTGAAAGGTTGCCTCACCACAACGAAAAGTAAGAGTATACATGAGTGAAAATCAATAAACTGAATTATTTACAAATTATGAGGAAAATTATCCGCACCACCATACACTTTACATCCGCCAAGACACTAACTTCGCGAATATCCGTGCAGGGCACTATCTATCATCTGGAAGTGAAGTACGGACGGATACTCTATGAGCCGCACACATTGTGACCTTTTCAGAATCTGAGGGTTTCTGCAGCTATTCTCCTGGCTTCTTCCGCCCAAGGCATCTGATATTCTTGTTTACGTGCCCACTCAGGAGTACATGGGACTCATCTGACCACCACCCATTGAATCCACATACAGACAGCCCAGCACACAGGCACAGTATATAAACATTCGATGCACGCACAATTTTCGGTTATCTTTCTTTGCAATACCTTGTACATGATACATTATCCCGGCGACAACATCTGCGTACATTAGTACTGCGACGAATTTAATTGGAAACATAAACCACATAAAACGTATATACCGATAACAACAAAAATATAGGAGATTACATAATAACGAAAAAATTATGAAAATTACTTGTAAGTTGTGGAATAATAATTACAAACAATAGCACGAAATTTGTGGAATATAACTTAGAAAATTCCCTTACAAGCAGCGTAACATATTAATTGCGATTCACGTAAAATTTACAAAAGTAAAGTGCTTAAAATATTCCTTTACAAGTAACTCAACAACGCAATTAGGAATTCACTCAAAATTTACAGAATACTACTCTAGTATAAGCATGGTTGTTCTATTTCCGTTTATTGGCTGTACCTCCTCCTTCCCCTCCTACCTATCCAATGTCAGATTTCCCTGTTCTGTTCCTCATTTCGTAACACATTTTGAATAAATGATTTCGTCATATGCTCCAATAAAACGCCAGACTTTGCATTTAAAACTGGGATATATGCATAAAAAGGACCAAATAGACAAAGCGTTCATACTTTCACAATCTTACAGCTTTATTTTGACGACTGCTAAAATATTATGCACACGGAGTGATGATGTCGGTTGTAGTTTAAGCAAACAACGTCTTTCTTTACGCTTGGAGGGGAACATTGAAACTATAGTAGTCCTCGTAAATGGTGCCATTACCTATAAGACTTGGTAGAAGACAACGTTTTCATCTCCTACCAGTCCATACTCTCTGTCAGCAAAATAACAGAGCAGAATATATTATATATTTGTCATCCACAGCAGATGATGCTTGTTGTTTAGAGGGGCCTAACATCTAAGGCCATCAGCCCCGAATCTACAGCATAGAGGTCTACTCACAGTCATGATCAATTAAATCAGTAATTTTGTGTTCATCAACTATATTAACTAAAAACTTTAAAACTTGAATGTATATCCTAAAACTGCGTATTGTGACCATGAAAGCCGAGAGCGCACGGGGAGACTACAATGCCGGCATAACGGCGACAATGTGTGCGGGGCCAGCAGCGATCATAATAATGCCGCCAGCGAATTGTTAAGGCTCGCGATAAGGAAACTCCTTACATGAAGCTGGAAGCTAGTTAACAATAAAGAATGAGCCCAGAATGATCTGGAAGTAGAAACTACGAGAAATTCCCGTGACCCTTAAAAAAAAAAAAAAAAAAGCGAAGAATGGACCCGGCGAAGGACGGTCAATCTCAAGTCAGTCTTAAGTCAGTCGCGAGTGAATGCATGCAGACGATCGTGAGTCCGTGACGAATCATTTCAGTGAGGAGTGAATACGTCAGAAAGCTACGTGGAATTTATAGCAGCTTGTTGATTGTGAACTAGGTTGAGCTGTGAAAGGACTGGTGGACAGCAGGAGTGCGACGCGGCACAGGATTGGCCATTCGATTATATCCGTGATTAAAAAACTGTGTCGAGTAGAAAACTCAAACACAAATGAACTTGTAAATAATTTTAAATATATGTTTTTTCACTAGAGTTTAATCCTAATGTAAACATAGTATGTCCACGCCTCCGCCAAATAGAGTTGTGATTCGCTGAGCGTGTAGTACCGACCTCCACTCCGTCAACGTCTCGTGTTCGGACGTACAGGGCTGCGCATCGCATACAACAACAGTGCGAAGATCTGAACTTCTGAATAAACGACTAAACCTGGATTATGTTCAGTTAGTTCATTGAACACAATCACGATGCACTGCCTATGGTCACTTCTGAGCGGTTTTCCTCGTTTATGCTTCACTACACGCGATGGTCCTACCTCTTGCTCCATTTCTCTCACTATGAATACTGACACTGACTGCTGCTGCAAGATGCAACACCTTATCTCCACGCTGTACAGCTTGGAACTTTCCCTCACTACGAGAAGACTTCCTGTGTTATACCACGCCTTGTGCCTTCATTTCTCGTTATTTACTCACTATTTTAATCAAACAAAACCATATATATACCGGTATATATGACAACCATATTTTAATTTCATTACGTACTCTTCCAAACTCTCCAAATGTAATAAAATAAAATAAAATAAAATAAAATAAAATAAAATAAAATAAAATTAATGCGACGCACTACTTTTCTTCGAGCTCGCATACAGTCGAGTGAGTGCGACGGTTGCTTCTCCAATCAACTATGTCCATGTCCACATGCATAGGCAAGGTGCTCCGCCCATTTGTTTACATCAGGATTAAACTCCCGTGAAAAGCGGTATAGTGGCCCTGCTAATCACCATGATATATTAATATTTAAGAATTTTGTATTCGTAATTTACAGTTTTTAAACTCCCAAAGTGGTTTTTGATCTTTAGCGGAAGAAAAATGCGAAGTCTTCACTAAATCTGAAAGTTACTCAGGAAGTTGAACGTCGTCAACAGCCTGTGTTTTACTGGGCAGAGAGAAACGAACTTTTTGCCTAGTGCTGTGGATAGGGACATGAAGCAGAATCGTCCCAGCAGAGATCAATAGTCTACTCTGCTCCTTAAGCATTTCTAAACCATACTAACATTTGCTTGAATATTCAACACCATTCTCATGACCTCACAGATTGTTATCCTAATTATAGCAGCATTCCTTTTGAAGCATCGTAGAATGAAAAGTAATAATAATAATTTAATATTGCCTACACTAATAGACTAAAATCAGTCCGTTATTAATGACTTGGGTTTACAATAATTGTTCAAATTATTATTATTATTATTATTATTATTATTATTATTATTATTATTATTATTATTCTATATCCACAGTGTTATGACATAACATTTATTTACCAGTAAAAAGGTCAGTTCTATTTTTGAAATAGATTAAAGTTTGTGTTAAAATCAACAGCTCTTTTTTCTTTTTTTCTGTCTTTCTTTCTTTCTTTCTTTCTTTCTTTCTTCGAGATGTGCTGTTGTATATAATCTAAAGTGGTGGTGAATGTTCTAGCCATCTTAAAAATGTTAAATTAGATCTCGAATTTGAGCGCGATACATGGAAATTCAGGAAGGAAATGAACTTAGTTCTATCGATTTGTGAATTTATTTTGTAAATGAACGTTATCTCTCCTTTCTGTCTTGCGTCTTCTAAACTCTCAATTTCTAAACTTCCCAGAAGCTCGTTGCACGAAATCATACTTGAATAGTTAGATTCTTCTTTAAAATGCAGAAATAAGGATAACTGTACTCTACTGAACAGAAAGGAGTGCTCAAATGTCTGTAGCGGATCCACTTCATAAACTCTCTTGCACACTCTATTACTGGTGTGAGGATACCGTAAGTTTCTACCTCATCCTCAAAGGAACACCAAATTAGGCGAGCTCCGACCTTAACTAATGTGATCACAAAAGAGGGAGCGAAGTGTTATTTACCTTGCAGTATTTGCCTTCAGCTGTCAGCAGCTCATCATCATTCAGTTTGGGTACCAGTGTCGGTTTGTACAAGCTCTCCTGGAACAAACCAGTCATGTCTGGATGTTCTAAAAGTATCTGGCTGCCTTTGCGTCTCTTTTTGACGTGATGTAGGCCACCTCACGAGAATACTGTCCTGAACATTGGAGATATTTAACAACGGTGGAGGTTATCGAACAGAATTTCCATACCATTACCCATAGGGTAGCCCGCCTAGTGGCCATGATCGTTAAGGCATAAAGTCTCTGTAGTCTATTTATTTATTTATTTATTTATTTATTTATTTATTTATTTATTTATTTATTTATGTTAGGTTATTCTGTGTGCCGAAACTAATTTTGAGTAATAAATTTATAAACGACTCGAAAAAGAAACAACTTAATTCATGACCTCACAGCATGTATGATATTGTAATTCTAATTTTACTTATTTGATGATCTTAATTTGTATCCTAATTATAGCGGCATTCCTTTTGAAACATGTTTGAGATATTTGAGTAGGGCCTACTACATTTCTCTAAAAGTAGAATACAGTTATCCATAAATATTGAATTTTAAGGAAGCATCTAACTATCCATGTACGATTTCGTACAATTAGCTTCTGTGAAATTGTAATAAGTTGTTTCTTTTTCAGTATAATACTATTATCACATGTTTTCTTTTTGAGGTAGTTAAATGTATTACTCAAAATTAGTTTCGGTAGGCTGACGAACCTAACACTTACAAATTGACTGAGTCAAAACTGAAAATAGATGTCTTCAGATATTAAAAAAAAATCCACAGTTCTAGTCCTTCAGGCAAGCAACTCCATGTTAACAACATCGTAGGGGTATCAGCTACGAATTTTAGGTAAATAAAATATAATAAAGTATGAGAATATATTCTTTATTTATTTCTAAAAATGTCAATACTTCCCTTAATCATCGTTATCCGATCGCTTAGATTAGCAGCTTGCCATTTTCTACCACTACGAGCGCTAATGTGAGTCAGTACAGAGTTTTACTTAAGCCCTTATAACTACATTCGGTGTGCACATTTTTCAAAAATAAAAGAAACGCCACAGGGTGGTGAACCGAAGAACACATTACAGAAATAATTCTGTAAATAAGTTTATTTGGCTAGGATTTGAATAAAAAAGGAAACAAGTAAAGAAACGAGCGGTTTTAGGCTGTTTTTTTCAGAACTGCACTTAGGTCGGAATGATTTTCGATTTTTTTTTTTTTTTTTTTTTTTTAGTTTGGCAGAGCTATCGTCCGACTTACTGGCTAAACGGCCAGCGTTGAGGCCTTCGGTTCGGAGGGTCCCGGCTTCGATTCCCGGCCGGATTGGGAATTTTAATTCTGTCTGATTAATTCTTCTGGCTCGAGGACTGGGTGTTTGTCCCAAAACCTTCTTCTTCATATTCCGACAGTACACTATACTACCAACCATCACAGGAACACGCAACGGTGATTACAACCCTCCATATAATGTTGGCGTCGGGAAGGGAACCCGGCCGTAAAACAGGACCGAATCCACATGTAAGACGCAGCTCGCATCCGCGACCCCACAGATGTGGGAAAAGCGGTGGTAGTAGAAGGAGAAGAGTTCGTTAGATCTATCCAAGGCTCACAATTTGAAACCTTTCCTGCCCTTTAGCCCTTCTACTTTCCACACAATTCAGGAAATTGCTTAATTTTACGTTTACCGGGCGAGTTGGCCGTGCGGTTAGGGGCGCGCAGCTGTGAGCTTGCATTTGGGAAATTGTGGGTTCGAATCCCAGTGTCGGCAGCTCTGAAGATGGATTCCGTGGTTTCCCATTTTCACACCAGGCAAATGCTGGTGCTGTACCTTAATTAAGGCCACGGCCGCTTCCTTCCTATTCGTAGGCCTTCCCTGTCCCATCGTCGTCATAAGACCTGTCTGTGTCGGTGCGACGTAAAGCAAATAGCAAAACAAAACAAAAAAGTAAGTTTTTCGTAATATGAGGACTCCTACTTTGTCTGATAAGAAATGTTTTCGACATCAAAATTCTCTGTAGTCTGCATTCTAGGTATATTCTGAAGAACTTAACCTGGCATTCAGGGAGCTAAGCAGACAAGACTGTTAATTACTTTGCAATAAGTAAACAAAAAGGTTTTGTCCATATGACCCCTTCTATGGGTAGACTATTACAAAACATGATCATCGTCGTAGGGTTAAGTTTTTCAATCCTGTCTTGTCACAGCCAGTATCACTCTTAATGGAACTATATTCTTGAGCCACCTGCGCTGCTCACGTGTGTTTTATAAGAAGTAGGCGATAACATGCTGACCATCGGAGTGGGCATAAAACAGTTCACATGATTAGCACATAAGGAAGGGATTAGCTGCTTGTGTTTTACATTCAGGTCAATGACCATTTACTGCTACCGGCCGTGTGAGAGAGCATTGTTCATGAGCTAAATATAACGGTAGAGGATTGAATACTAGGCTTGAGCGTTGGTAAAATTGAAGCCCGTCAAAATACAATACGACAATACTAAATTCAAATGACAAGTAATGCTGTTATGATGACGCAAGCACTGGCGAACACAAATTTGAGAGTCAAAGTAAATGGGGAATTAATTTCCATTAGGAAATCGCGGCACAATCAATAGCGTTAACAATTTTTATTACAATGCAAAGTAATACGTAAAATCTAAATGCAGCCTCCAGTAAATCAACTATGATGATCTATTGTAAGAGAGTTCCTGAATCCTTTACTAATTTTACAAATATTATAAAACTGCATTTAAATTGAAAATTATGAAAATTAACATTCATTAAATAAAATACACAATCGTCGAACCCTGGACTCACACTTACTTCTACCTGCTTACTTACACATACGTTATTTGAAGGGCGCCAGCTACCACTCAGTGCAGCAATAATAGAATGATAATCTTGACTATCTCTAGGGTGTGGGGTAATAAGCTTACTTTTGACAACATACCATATATGTTCTGGGAAAAGGAGATTGGCGTTCGGTTTCCCCATTAATTTTGAGGTTAAGATATTTTACTGTAGAAATGAAACGCTAAATTAAATTGATAGAACAAAATATATTCTTTAAATAATATATAAAATATAGTGAGTCTTGTTGCGATAAAACAGATGAGAATATGAAATGATGACATTGCAACTGAAAGAAACTAGGCATGAATTTGAATTCTTCTTGACCGGACATTTAACAATTTATACAAAATACTTGACTGTACCTTCAACACTTTGAGTGTAATTACGACGTATTCCTTAAATCTGGTGTTTACTGTAGATGTGTCACGCCTAATTTGGTGACGTATCCATGTGACTACTTCTTCTCCATATCATATGATTTCTTGGTAAATCTGTATGGTATTCAACTAAGTAACCGACCAACTTTGGCCTCACTCTCTCAATGACCAAAGACTAATGCCTCACTGAGTCTTCTCCATCTCGTTCCCTTAATGACCAAGTGTGGCCTCTGCTTCCAGTAGAATAATAACTGTCTACTTATCCATTTGACTTCTTCACTGTTCAGCTTCCGTTTAACTAATGGCTAATGACAGACGCTAAAATATGCAGCCACCTTTTATAGACGTTGCATGGCACACCTACGTAATCTCCAGAAATAACAATGACCTACTCCCACAACGCGACATATATTACATGTAATGGTGAAATCCCCTGGGGTTCCCTAGGAAAATCAAAGGAACAGAGCTCAGTGCTAAGTGAGCACGATGACGTAGCCATGACGTAGCGATGACTTGACAGAAATGCCAGCAGTATTGCACAATATAGCAATGCCATATCAACATCTGATATATATACCAATCCTCACTGTACATGTCTTGAGTGTTATTCTACACATACGTATATATGCATGAATTTAACTAGTTATGCAAGCGACAAGCGTTGCAGAATTGAATTGAATAAGAATGATAATTACAATAATAGTAATAATATCACAGATAGAATTATAATAATACTGATATAATAATAATAATAATAATAATAATAATAATAATAATAATAATAATAACACAGATAAAATCATAAAATAATAAAAATACAGGTATCATCTTGTAACGAGATTTGAACCGTTACAATTCGCCTCCCTCATAAATAAATCGAAGAACACAGAATCGATTGATTTATGAACAACGTAATATATATATAAAACCCTGACACATATAAACACTTTAAATGAGTACACAACAATAATTTTCTTTTTCAACATCCATACATTTTATAATACATCACATAATATGAGAATTTTTCTCGCACGATCCAGTGTCCCATTTTCTCTCTCTCTCTCTCTCTATCTCTCTCTCTCTCTCTCTCTCTCTCATACAAATCGCAAGAGTATAGCACTCAATTTAACACTTACAAATAATTTTAAATGATTATACTGCATTCTTCTTTTTTAACATATCAAAACTTTTTGTGAAAATTCACTTAGAGAACTTTTCTTCCCTTTTTTTATCACCGATAACTGTCCAATGTCTTGTTCTCCGCTTTGCCACACAACACATGACAATGTAGCACTTATTCTTCCAATACACCAATACGACACTTGGTTCACACGCAAATTCATATATGTTAGTTTTATTTTGCCAGTTTCTTTTTTTTTTTTTTTTTTTTTTTGCTAGGGGCTTTACGTCGCACCGACACAGATAGGTCTTATGGCGACGATGGGATAGGAAAGGCCTAGGAGTTGGGAGGAAGCGGCCGTGGCCTTAATTAAGGTACAGCCCCAGCATTTGCCTGGTGTGAAAATGGGAAACCACGGAAAACCATCTTCAGGGCTGCCGATAGTGGGATTCGAACCTACTATCTCCCGGATGCAAGCTCACAGCCGCGCGCCTCTACGCGCACGGCCAACTCGCCCGGTGCCAGTTTCTTACAAAAATTAATCATCTTATTCTTATCTCAACAAATCTCACGTGAAGTACTTCTTTACATATATAATACTATAGATACCGACAATACCCCCTTCCTGATCTTTTAAGGAATATGCACACTTCCCAATACGGTTCACAATAGTGAAATACCCCTGATACAAAAGAAACAATTTAGACATATTTCCCTCCTCTGCAGATGATGTAATGGAACTCTGAGTAGCACTCTGTCACTCAAACTGAATCAATTTTGCCCTTATTAACTTACATATCTCAATAAATCCATCCTTCTTGGCAACAAAAAACTGAAGGCTCAATACTATGGCTACAAGACGGTTCAATTATTCCGCAATCCAGCATAATGTTTATTTGTTCTTAGACGTCACTAGCATTCTTAAGCTGAATGGGGTACTTACCTCCCACAAATGATGAATGGTCATGTACTACAAATTTGTTCATATACGTGTTCTTCCTCACTTACCACTAAATACATCTCGATGCTTACCTAACATCGAACACAATTACTCCTCCTGTAATTCACTCAAATTACCTCACGTCACTGCCTCATACTGACTATCCCTCGGATACTGGTCGTTATAGACACGTAACACACCTCAACACATTTCCTCTCACTAGGAACACCTTCACTTACCTCTCATATATCTTTAAAGAACACACGTTACCAAACACTTACCTCAGACCCATCATAATTAACACGTACTTCTTTGCTAGTTTTTCTCCCAGAACAAACACACACTACCTAAATTAAAGTCTATTCTACTTCCGTGATTTGCAACCAAGTCAGCTCCTAAAATAACTGGATACACAAGCATTGATACAACAAGGCATGCTGAAACTTACAATTATATTTAATCGTGATTGGTACCGCTATCATTTTATTTACTCACTGTGACTTACCCAACGGCTGTTAAAAAATAGTACCTTCTTCACATCACAATTTCCATCATCGGATTTGCTATCTCACTACTTACATCATATTCTCAGTATTATAAGTACTTACATCACTTAACAGAACACTTCTTACATCTACCTTACTACTACTATTAATTACTACGTCATTACTTAAATATCTCACTTAACATTACTTAGGTCACAATCACACTGTACTCTTAAATCTACTTTCACTACATAACTATTTATACTACATACCTGTTCATCTACTACCTTCAGCCTGTCTACTTAACTTACCCGATTCCCTGTGAATCTGAAATACTCTGGCTCGATAACGACACCTTGATAACCTTCATATTTACTCTATCATAGTCTCTCTGATAACTCAAATCCGTACGCCTCCCATCTTCCGATTCTCTCCGGTTACTCTTCTGACCCCTATCACCATCGACATAACTCTTAATCCTCTGCTCATCAATATTACTACTTCTTTGATACACGGCTAACATTTTCCCCCCTCTCTCTACTATACTATCCCCAGATATCATGCGCTCTCTCTCTCTGGCCCCTGTAAACATTCTTCCCAAAGCCTGTCAATGAACACTTTAAACTCTCCTAAATTAGACATATTATTCCAGTATACTCGAAACCACATTTTCCTTTCGCCAATAAAAATATTCGACAAGATTTCCAGCACGTATTCCCATTCAATATTATTCCTCAACTTACTTGCAAATCTTTTCTCAACTACTTTTACAAATTCTATAGTATTAAACTGTTTCCCAGAAAACTTGGTTAAATCACGATCCCTACTAAACAAACCACTCGCTACTATCACCTCTACCGCTGTCTCACCTCTAAATTCCTGCCGAATCACTTCCTGGCAACTCAAAATTTCTTCTTCCGCTCCTCTCTCAGCCTTCCCTTCCTCTATTCTCACGTCTTCCTTCAAATCTTCCTCTCTTTCTCTTACCTGCTGTGATAGCGTTTCCTGTTCGTTCCGTAGTTCAGTGACCTCCACAAGTTTGCTTTCAATCTGCTCGATTCTACTAACCTGTTCCCCCGTATCTTCCCCAACTGTATTGCAAATCTTGTCCAATCTTTCCTCGACTACCTCCTGAATTTCTTCCCGATTACTAGAAATGTTATTACTTAACAGTACGATATTATCTGTACATGTTCCTTTGACATGTTCAATTTGAGTATGAAAATCGCTCCGATTCAACTCCATTTCTCCTCTAAGGTCAACACACTCTTTATTAAATTTATTTTCTAACTTGCAGATTTGACCAGTTACCTCTACTATGTTAGTATCTATTTTAGAATGTAGTGATTCACTTAACCTATCTATTTTATAATCGATCACATTAAAATGTTCGTTACAACTACCAATCATTTCTTCCATCTGTTCATTATTTTCATTACTAGTATCAATCTCTTTCTCCCTCTTACTACAGCTACCAATGACTTCTTCCATTTGTTTCTTATTATTTTCACTACTACTACTACTAATTTCTTCCATCTGTTTCATATACTTTTCGTTATTCTTTTCAAGGAATATATTTGGCAATCAGCAAATTAAAAAGTTGTAGGTCCTTCCCCACTAAAACAACCTTTTGAGTTTCAGTGTGCTTCTCGACTTCTGCACTTTCCTGAATTACCTCAGAACCTTCCATCGTATTCACCTGCTCCCTATTTTCAACTTCACCTTGGATGTTCTTAGAAGCAACAGTCTCCTCATCACGTGACTTACTGTTGTCTTCCTTGTCCATCATTTGTTCGCTAGTAATAGTGCGCGATCTCAAATTAACTTCCCTCTTCAAATCCCTTGACATGCCACAAAATACAAATATATATCAAAAAATTACACTCCTGACATTTACCGGTAATAATTCCGTTGGCTAAAATTGTGCATACTCCTCCCAAAATGAACCTATGATATGCTGTCATTCAGAACAAGTTCTGAATTTATTCGTGCACCACGTTGCGTCGGCACAATGTAAGAGAGTTCCTGAATCCTTTACTAATTTTACAAATATTATAAAACTGCATTTAAATTGAAAATTGTGAAATTAATATTCATTAAATAAAATACACAATCGTCGAACCCTGGACTCACACTTACTTCTTACCTGCTTACTTACACATACGTTATTTGAAGGGCGCCAGCTACCACTCAGTGCAGCAATAATAGAATGATAATCTTGACTATCTCTAGGGTGGGGGGTAATAAGCTTACTTTTGACAACATACCATATATGTTCTGGGAAAAGGAGATTGGCGTTCGGTTTCCCCATTAATTTTGAGGTTAAGATATTTTACTGTAGAAATGAAACGCTAAATTAAATTGATAGAACAAAATATATTCTTTAAATAATATATAAAATATAGTGAGTCTTGTTGCGATAAAACAGATGAGAATATGAAATGATGACATTGCAACTGAAAGAAACTAGGCATGAATTTGAATTCTTCTTGACCGGACATTTAACAATTTATACAAAATACTTGACTGTACCTTCAACACTTTGAGCGTAATTACGACGTATTCCTTAAATCTGGTGTTTACTGTAGATGTGTCACGCCTAATTGGTGATGTATCCATGTGACTACTTCTTCTCCATATCATATGGTTTCTTGGTAAATCTGTATGGTATTCAACTAAGTGACCGACCAATTTTGGCCTCACTCTCTCAATGACCAAAGACTAATGCCTCACTGAGTCTTCTCCATCTCGTTCCCTTAATGACCAAGTGTGGCCTCTGCTTCCAGTAGAATAATAACTGTCTACTTATCCATTTGACTTCTTCACTGTTCAGCTTCCGTTTAACTAATGGCTAATGACAGGCGCTACAATATGCAGCCACCTTTTATAGACGTCGCATGGCACACCTACGTAATTTCCAGAAATAACAATGACCTACTCCCACAACGCGACAGATATTACATGTAATGGTGAAATCCCCTGGGGTTCCCTAGGAAAATCAAAGGAACAGAGCTCAGTGCTAAGTGAGCACGATGACGTAGCCATGACGTAGCGATGACTTGACAGAAATGCCAGCAGTATTGCACAATATAGCAATGTCATATCCAACATCTGATATATATACACCAATTCTCACTGTACATGTCTTGAGTGTTATTCTACACATACGTATATATGCATGAATTTAACTACAGTTATGCAAGCGACAAGCGTTGCAGAATTGAATTGAATAAGAATGATAATTACAATAATAGTAATAATATCACAGATAAAATAATAATAATAATAATAATAACACAGATAAAATCATAAAATAATAAAAATACAGATATCATCTTGTAACGGGATTTGAACCGTTACACTATATCACATGGATTTTAAAAACTGAAAACTGTCGCTAACTTTAATCAGAGCATAATAGAGCAAATTAATAGAAATTAAGTGTTGAATAATACAAGCCGAAGGAATGGTTTTATGGAGAAGTATACTGCGACCCTAATTCTAAAACCGCCCTTTTACTTTTTCTTTTGTAAACAAGATTAATATAATGCAATGAAGCTTAAGTCCCCTGTCATTTATTGACAAAGTGGGGAAACCAAACAACTCTAACGCCTTCTAAGGAAATTCTAAATCCCTCTAAGGAAATTGAGAATAATACATTTAAGTTCCAAATCTTCTGAGATTTAGTGCTTTTGCATGAAGATTTGAAGTATCTATAGAAATCTTAGATTCAAAGAGAGGTTCTATTTAGGTACCGGTAAGTTTAAAACACACTGAATCTGGGAGGATGTTATCTCCAACTATGCAAAACGTTTTCCTTATCTCTTGTAAAATTCACTGAAATACACATAGGATATTTTAATATCAGGATCGCGGTGTGCAGGGTCTCTCTTATAAAGCCAGACCGTCCAGCGGTGTTTCTACTGTCCGAGACCTCAAGCAGCTGTACGGGAGGCGCGCACGTAGTACTTTACATTGCAAGGAGCGTGCAAGCATCAGTCGCCAGTCTGAATCTCAGCTGTTAACATGGTGAGTTATTTAAGTACGAGTCGGCTCGGTGGGTACGCGCTGCATTTGTTCAGCAATTTCCTGCTGAAGTGCCACCTTCATGAGCACAGATTCACGTAACTGTGAAACTACTGCCTCAGTGCTCAATAAGAAACATTCCTGCACACGAACAGTTTTAACAGAGAAAAAGCTACATGTTACTGGTGCGATTCTTGAACGGTCACGGGCACCGAATAAATCACTCACAAAATTAGCACAACAAGTAGAGGTTTCGGATTCTTCTGCACCCAGAGCTACAAAGCTGTTACACATCAAACCGCACAGGTTTACACGGACCCATTGTTTAAAACTTGCTGATCCAGCCACAAGAGTGAGTGGTATCTTGCCTCATTGAATGGTCGTTTATTCGACCCACAGCTTGTGTTCTTTTCGGATGAGGCCTTATTTCATCTTAATGGTCGTGTGAACAGTCGTAACTCTCGCTATTGGTGTGCAGAAAATACTAATGAAGTCCCTCATTGTGAAGGATGAAGCATCTTTTATAAGGTAAGATTTCATATAATATTGTATAGACGCTTAAAGCAGGGCGGCCGCGCACCACGTAAGATGGGCCGAGGCTGCTGCTGTAGCGCAGAGTACAAACACCGTGCGCTCGGTCTGGGTTTATAAGCAATAAAATAAGTTTCACTCTTCGAAATAGAGTACTGCTGTTAGTGCCAATGTGCGGAGTTGGATTGTGTCTCCAGAAATGAACACTGAAGCAAATCCAAGTATATCGAGCGAGTTAGCTGCTCAGTGGGCCGTATAGCATTCGGGAGATGGTGGATTCAAACCCACTGACGTCAGCCATGAAGATGGTTAACCGTGGTTGCCCATTTTCACATCTGGTAAGTAACATACTTAAGGTTACAGTCACTTCCTTTCCAGTCCTATCTCTGTTCTATCGCATTGTCGCCATAACAAATGACTTGGTGCGTATGTGGAAATGGAGGGGCTATCGTAAGATGCTAAAAAAGTCTTGGACTAGAAAGATAGCATGTGCAAAGGTCTTTCAAGAAAAATCAAAATTAAAAAAAGGGCATTTCGTCAATTAGGAAGCGACGTCTGTCGTGGTGGAAAAGCGTAATTATCCACTAAAATCTAATGCAGACGGTCACGGAAGGCTTCATTCATGAGAGATATTGGGACGAAGAAATGTGTGAAAGTGAAAGAACCATCATTGATCACTGAAAGTCGTGGAGAGCATTCATGACACTTGATAAACTTCGGGTGGATGGATCGATGTATGAACCGACGGAATACGTGGCTTATTTTTAAAATCTCAAGCCGGTCAACAAAGTAATATTGACATAATTGAGGTTCAAAAGTTATTATTACCTAGGGACCGGATTTTTTTGAAAATGCATGTGCGCATATGCAAATAAACATTTAGTGGGTTTATTGGATTTATTCCATATTCTAAACGTAGCAGCATATTTCAGCATATACATTGAAATTAAGTATATTTTAAACATCTCGAACAAGATTGGTTTCGCCTGTGTGTTGAACATCCCTTGTAAGCAACTTTCTGCGTAGTAGATAATGAGTTAACAGTATTTTACCAAAGTACGCAGTCTAGCTATTTCAAGAAAGAGATGGAATGGGACATTCATTTGACCATCTGGGGAGCTACTAGCCCAGGGTTAGTTTCGTGAGGAGTTTCTTCAGTTAATGTGTTACTTTATTCTTAGTCTGCAAATCCTTTACTCAAAATGTCTCAAGAGAAGAGCAGCAGAAAGTATTTATTAAATCAGTGGATGTCAGTTAATAGTGATTATTTAACTGATGGCGTTGTTGTCTGCTGTCAAGTATACTCGAAGGAAGTGAAATGCGAAAATCAATTTCAACTTGAACAACATGCAAAAACGAGGGAAAGAAAAACAGCACATTAAAACTGCTTCTTACGCATGTAAAAACCAAAGCCTCCAGTGAACAAAATTGGCTTATTCTTAAGTGCATATTTTTCCATTTTAAAGCATATTTTTTCATTTTTGTGCATAATTGCATGCATATTTTAATCCTTCTTAGTGAATAAAGATTCGGTCCCTAATTATTACAATATGTGGCACGTCATGAACACTAAACTCATGTCTTCACTGTTAACATTTTTGTTGATATTGTAATGGATATAGCGTCCGCCATGCCAACTGGCAGTGGGCCCGGCCCGGCACCACCCCTTACGCTTCAACTGCGCCAATCACAAGCAGCGCTTAAATGCTAGGCCAGTCCCACTCGCTTCCGCTCGCGGTCCCGTAGCAGAGGAGTATGAAAATGACTCCACGATTAATCTGGAGTGTTCCATCTCGCGATGTTCCTGAATCCATCCAGCATCCGGACGATTCTAGAAGGGCCAGTGCAGGTATATAAGAGAGGAACGACTTGCCTGCAGTTAGTGAGAGTTTGAGTTAGAAGTTGGTGTGGTTCAGTCGTGAGCGACTGGCAGTGTAGTGAAGTATGTGACCTGCCGTGGTTATCGGACTAGTGTGCTACAGTGCGGACTGTCAGCGAAGGAGAGAACGTGTAGCCGTGCGACGTGGGACCTTGTGTGTGAGTGTAAAACTGTGTAGTGTGAGAACAAGTGAGAAACGAAGGGAGAGAGAGCGCGCGAACTGCGTAAGTTTGTGTTATGAGCAAAAGTTGTGTGTAGTCTTGTATAGTCTAGCGCGTAGCTAATACATCGTAGTATTGAAACTACCAGTCTAGTGTTAATTGATCCTACTTCCCTGCCAACTCGTTACAATATTTTTATTGAAGTTTTGAAACTTGTTGTTCAGCTGGTTTGAAAATCATCATAAATCCCTATGTTAAAATACGAAAGAAAGAGCATACATTAAACAGACATTGACAGTATGCGGCAAAACAAACGGCACCGAAATTACGAACATGTTGTGAGCATCAAGATACTTTATTATAACAGGTAAGGTGACCACGGCAACTGCTGTTCAGTAGACTTAACTCACAATTTAACAATATAGTCGTCTCATTGAGAATTGTTAACTCGAATAAATTGTTGATACTTGTAATAAATGAACATGGCAGCGGCCCTGTGTTAAGCCTCTTAACATCTGTTAAAATTTCAAAATGGTAGCATGTGGTAGACGTAAGTTTGAAGTTTTATTGCTAAACGAAGACTATTTGTAAATGAAGAAGGCAAACGACGACCCATACTAAGAAAAAACTACTTTTTTAGAGTTGTCAGAAGAAAGTTTTCTAAAAAGATACCTAATTACCAAAGCCATAATTACCAAGATACTACAAGAAATTGAAAATAGGTTAGTTTCTCTACAGATTGAAACTTACCTGCGTCTCCAGTGCAGCAGTTGCTTATAGTTATTAGATATTATGCTTCAGACTCTTTTCACGTAATTGTAGGCGACTTTGTTCATGCCATTGCAGCATTAACATAGGATTACATTATTTATCTCTCAGTAAAAGAATGTCCGAAAATCATTCAAGACATCAATTATCACATTTCCCCGGTGTTGTAGGAGCCTTAGATTGCACTCACTTAAGAATGTAACTTATTGAATGTTGTAACATAACCGTCCGTTCTTTTATTTTTCAAGCACACTCTCATACTTTCAAATTAAATCTGTAACATCATTTGTCTCGCAATCATTCATTATAATAACGCTTTTGTTGCCCCTTACTTAATAAGTTTACGTATAAGTGGTCTCCGCTAACCATAACCTATAATAATGTCAAGCTTGTGTAACAAAATATTATTCCAACATACCACTAGGAGTGCTTTATGTAAAGAAACAAAGGACGCTCAGTGCCAAACGCGTTCAGAAATCTCATGGAAAGGTATTAATTTGTCTTTAAGTTATTGTTTCGTAACAAATATTGGAAATGTGTTGGTGAAACAGGGTACTTTTAACCGAAGCGTTAAATTAATAACAATCGTTAGTTAACATTTCTTAAGAACATAAAATAAAGAACGCTGTAGGATAGGCCTACTTGTTGACGTCGTCACCTTTCATGTTATAATGACTTATCTTAATGTTCAGAGCATGTTTGTAATTGCAGTACTGTTTATTTTGCAGCATATTGTATTGTGGGATCTTGGACCGGTCCTTAGATCCTTTCCTAGAGAACAATCTGACCGAGGCCAACGTACCTCAATGGGTAAGAGCATCCGACGCAAAATCGGAAAGCTGGCAATTTTTGTTCTTTACTTAACGTCTCTCCGATATGTACTCTATGAAGTGAACACGACCTCACACGTTGAAAGTTTATATCGAGTACGAAATGGTCGTGAAAACTGAAATATTTATTCATATTATCATCATAATCTTGTTATAGCATTAAAAGCCGGATGCGCTTGTGAGGTCACTTGGTTTTTCAGGTGAACATTTTACTGGACGATCTAACGGGATTCGAATCTGAGCCGGCAGCTTGAAATGCCATCACTGAAGCCACTGTCTTAATCATGCTATAATAATAATAATAATAATAATAATAATAATAATAATAATAATAATAATAATAATAATTGTACCAGCTGGTACACCTCTACGCCGCACATTTAAATTTTCCGCCTTAAAGTACTCCTCTACAGGAGAAACTCTGAACTTTAACAACTGTATCAACTCATAATTTTACTCAGAAGATGTCACTACCGTAAATTTTGTGATTACGAAGTTGTCAGTACTGTGTGGAGTTCAACTTGTTTTGTTTTCTAATGATCAAGAAGTGTGGACATTCTCTGATAGATGACTCTACAAAAAACTATGACCATGCACCCTGGTGCAAGGTGGAAGAACTTTATTTGAAGAAATTTTGTATTCATAAGTTTGTTCTTTACTGAAGTTCGTTCTTTCATTTGTGGGTTGGCAATATAAATCTTTTCTTTCCGCCAGTTTTGAACTTAGCCAATCCAGAATTTCTGTAATTAATTTTTGACCAATCGTCTTCTTCGATTTGGAGGTGTAATTGTAAGCTACCCAATAAACGACTGTGGGTGTGTCTTAATTATTCTTGAAAGGTCTCGAATCTTCCCCGAGAGTATAAAAACTGCTGA
This sequence comes from Anabrus simplex, assembly GCF_040414725.1. Classification (NCBI taxonomy): domain Eukaryota; kingdom Metazoa; phylum Arthropoda; class Insecta; order Orthoptera; family Tettigoniidae; genus Anabrus; species Anabrus simplex. Next base: position 80,948,019 of record NC_090271.1, on the reverse strand, counting down.
TTTTCCTGGCTCTCCGCCACTCGAACAACATCTAGCCTAGTGTATGGAAGTGTAGCAGGGGGCGGGTAGCGCCTCTTCCTTCGGGCACCAGCTCTTCACAAAGGTATCGCCTCCATTCTACTTGGTGTTGCGGGCCATTAACTTAACCTATGATTTTTCTACTAAGGCCCATTTGGTTGGGTACAAGATACCCCTGTTTCTTTGTAAGTGTGCCTTGAGGGCAGTTAATAGTAAAGTCCGTTGTGGCCTTTGATAGGCTTGAAAAATTGAGAGCAGGTCAGTTCTTTCTTGTATTTGGATATGTGCCTCTAGGAGGCCTGACAGTGCTAGATGGGAGCAAGTGCTCCATGTAATGAGGGGATTTCTGCCCTTTGGTAATATGTGGTTGTGAGCTGAGTGCTCAGAAATTGTAAAAATTAGGGCTTGTGGCCCAGATTGTTAAAATATTTCTAAATCTTGGCTTTCCTGGTATTGTACCTGATTTGACTTGTTGTAACTTGTTTAAATCTGAAATTTTATGTGAAAATTGTTTTGCTATTTTTGAAGATATAACCTTTAATGCAGTTTTAATCAATATCTCAGCTTTGTAGTTAGACCCATTCCAGCCCGCACCTTCTTTCACCTCTGCGTTCCACGGGTAGCCCCGTAACAACTACAACAATAATAATAATAATAATAATAATAATAATAATAATAATAATAATAATTTTTTTATTTTATTTAGCGTATGATGAATACAATATTATTTACAATATATACAACTACCATCTCAAGCTCGTAACTAAAGTTCCATGTCAAAATTTAATAGCCAGAGAAGAGCTTCGTTTGAGACACAGTTTAAGTCCTCAATAGAGCCTCTGTAACTACGCAAAGGACACTCAAATGCAAGGTGTTCCACTGTCTGTTCCCCTTGTCCGCAGTCACATTGCGGTGATGTCTTCCATCCCCATTTGAAGAGAGTGGCTCCACATCTACCTTGGCCGGTCCTAATTCGATTTAGCATCCTCCACTGCCGTCTGGGAAGAGAAAAACCATCTGGGCACTTGCATGGGTTCTCAATGATGTGGTGATGTGGTAATGCGGATTGCTGTTGCCATTGTTCTTTCCAGGCGTCCGATACATTAAAGGAGGTGTCCTGTAAATTCATTGCAGTACGCCAAGAAGGGTGTCTGGATTTCAGTCGTTTAGCTGGGGAAGCTGCTATGTCAGAATGAATAGGAAGGTGAGGATTGTTTTCAATTTTCTTCCACAAGTTAAGCAGTGACTGTGATCTTCTTAGGGATGGAGGTGGTATGTGGCTTAGGGTGGGAAGCCAGTGTGTGTTAGTTGGTCGGATGCATCCTGTAATGATACGCATTGCTTGGTTCAGCTGGGTGTCTACTAATCCAGTGTGAGCACTGTTAAGCCAGGTAGAGCAGCAATATTCAGCGACGGAATAAGAGAGTGCAAGAGCAGTGGATCTCAGGACTTGGGCATTAGCACACCAGGATGTACCTGCCAGCTTTTGGAGGATATTATTTCTGGTCTTGATCTTGGCTGACACATTATAGAGGTGATTCTTGTAGGTCAAGGACCTGTCTAGGGTGACTCCCAGGTATTTTGGGTTACTACAATACTGTAGATTCTCTCCTTTGAATGGTATGGTTGGTTTGTACCCAGCACTTCTATTCCGCAAATGGAAGGTAGACACAACAGTTTTCTTGGGGTTTGGTCTAAGGTTGTTGTGATAAAAGTAACTGTCTAGAATCTTTAAGTCTGATGTAAGCGTCGACTCAGACTCATCGAAGCGTTGATGTTGGGCAACCAATGCGATGTCATCTGCGTAGATGAATTTTCTGGATTTAGTTACAGGAAGGTCATGTGTGTACAGGTTGAATAGAAGAGGGGCCAATACAGAGCCCTGAGGGAGTCCGCCATTTATCTTATGTACTTTACTTCTGGAGTCTTCGGAAAAAATCTGGAAGTACCTATTACTCAGCATGTTACTGAGTAATGTGGAGAGTTTCAGACAAGGGATGATGCTGATAAATTTGAGAAGGAGCTTATCTTGCCACACGGTGTCATATGCAGCTGTCAGATCTAAGAAGACGGCCGTGCTTACCATTTTGTTCTCAAATCCATTTTCAATATGGGTAACTAGTGCTAAAACCTGTTCTTCACATCCTCGTCCAGGTCTAAATCCAGCTTGCTCGACTGGAATATGCTGGTTTATTGTCGCAAAAATCCTGTTATATATCAGCCTTTCCATAAGCTTCATTGTAACACTGAGTAGTGCTATTGGCCGGTAACTCTCAACTTTTGTTGGGTCCTTAGATGTTTTCAATACAGCTATTATTTTTGTTTTCTTGAAGACTGAAGGTAGGTTACCTGTCTCTAGTATGTTTGTGAAGAAGTTAGTAAGCCATTTAGCAGCAGCTGGTCCAAGATGAAGAAGGAACTCTGGATATATACCATCAGCGCCTGCCGCTTTGCCAGGTTTTAGACTTTCTAAGGCCTGCTTAGTTTCTTGTAGTTGAAATGGGGCAGAGAATTCAGAGGATCGTTGAGCCGAATGTTTCTTTTCCTTCAGGAGGTGCTTTACGTGCCTTCTATGATGCTTTTCAACTGAGACCTTTGAGGTACAGATCATATGCTTGGCCATGTCGTCTAGACTGATGCTTGTTTTCGGTCTAATTTTGCTGTTTGGTGTGTCCAATTTCCTGATCAGGCTCCAAGCTTCTCTGCTGGAGTGAGTGAAGTCTAGGGACTGTACTGTTTCTTGCCAAATTCTCTTCCTATTTTCATCTAGGGATTGTAACAGTTCCGAAGCTGTATCTGGGTCACCATTGGCCTCAAATTCTTTGAAGAGCCTTTCACTCTCCTCGTTCCAGCCGGGGATGTATTGTTTACGATATCCTCTTGGGATACATCGTTTTGCTGCACTTTTAACCACACCGATGAATCTGCTGTAGTTACTATGAATAGGTCTTATCCATCGCAGGTTGGAGTCAATCTGTTTAGAAAATTCTTCCCAATTGGCTTTTTTAAAATTCCATCTCTTTTTCGGGCAGGAGTGAACGATGGGCACAAGCAATCCAGACTGGATAATTATTGGTCTGTGCTGACTGTGAGGAAATTTGTTGAGCACTGTGCGTCGTATGTTGCTGAGTGGGTGTTGTGACTGCGTTACAAAACAGAGATCCGGGGTGTATTCTTTGTTCCATCGTGCAGAAGAGAAGGAAGCCTTATCCTTGGCATCATAGATAAGCTTAAGGTTTTCAGTTTCCATCCAGTCAGTGAGCTTTTCCCCATTACTGTCATTCTCTTTGTATCCCCATAGTGTGTGATGGCTGTTGAAGTCGCCTGCAATTATACTTGGATTTTGCAGAGATGGAATTGGTGGAGACGGCCAGGGAGTTCCAGGAGGTTTATATACGTTAACTACTGTCAAATCACAAACTTTGATTGAGGTAGTAAATATTTCATTATCTGAGAGGAATGGCAAGACTTGATAGTGGGTAATATCACTCCTCACATAGGTGGCAATCCCATACTTTGCGTGATTAACTGCGGACACTAATTTAAATCCTGGAATTCTCCCTCTGGATTGCAGCTGGAGATCATTTTCCGTGTGGGTTTCTTGAAGCAGGATGATATGAGTCTGGTGTTCTTTGAGAATCTTTGCTAGGTGTTCACACTTTGCTCTGCTTATGCCCTCGATGTTAAGCTGGCATATTTTCATTGAAGGGCCAATGTTACGAACTTGAGGGCCCTGAGAAGGGCCTCTAGGTATGATTCTTCTCCATTTTCCTTGACCGGGAGGTCGTATACGACAGTTCGGTCTCATCTTATTCTGATGTTGCTCACTTAGCACCACCCGGGGGACATGTGTAGGGTAATTTAAGGTTAAACCTACGGACATGAGCAACAGTGGTCCCCCATAATAATAATAATAATAATAATAATAATAATAATAATAATAATAATAATGAGTCCATCTTACCTCTTGGACATACATTGCGCTAAGGACAGTATCGCCAAACTAGCCATGTAGTGGAAAACACAGGGACGGAAATGAAATTAAATGGCGTATGGCTTTTAGTATCCGAGGACAAGTTCGGCTCGCCAAATGCAGGTCTTTTGATTTGACTCCCGTAGGCGACCTGCGCGTCGTGATGAGGATGAAATGATGATGACGTCACATACACCCAGCCCCCATGCCAGTGAAATTAACCAATTATGGTTAAAATTCCCGACCCTTCCGAGAATCGAACGCGGGTCTCCTGTGACCAAAAGCCAGCACGCTACCATTTAGCCATGGAGACGAACACAGGGACGGAGTAGCAAAAGCAAAGCAAAGTCATCTCCGTACAAGCCCTAGAGGGATGGTAGGTAAAGGCTTCTACCATACGTAACCTCGGCACTTGGTGGGGTAGAGTGGTTAGTGGTTAGCTCTACGCCCGGCCGCCTTTGCCCTCAGGAATTAACCTGGTACTCATTTTTGGTGTAGGATGAGTGAACTTCAGGGCCATGTGCACCTCCGAAAGTGGAAATCTCGTTTTTTAAATTTTACGACTTTCCTGACGGGGAATCGAACCTACATCCTTCCGGGTGAACCGAGCATGCCTTTACCGCCTCAGCCAGGACGCCCGTATTATGTCGTTATGGATCTAGTTACTGTTGTTAATGGTTAAATATGATTATGCCTACTTTCGAGACGTGAATCGCTGTTCTAAAATATGTACCGCTCAATTAGTCAATTGCTGTACTATTGATCAACGTGGAATGTTATTGTCGTGACTTGGTACCGTATCGAGTTACTCCTTTGTTTTGTCTTGTGCTTGGTGCTGCAATGCTGCAGTACTGTGATCTACCAAGCAGATTATACAACTAATAATAAGAATAATGACTCTAAAATATTTATGTATTGTGCAAAAGCCATGCGATAAGATACCATCAGTCAACTCTCTATTACTATACATGCGATGATATTGATCAGTCTTCTTCTTCTTATTATTATTATTATTCTCTTTGGTGCTCATGTCGAAGGCCAGTTTTACTACCGGGTGCTCTTCCTGACTATGAAGGGTTATATTCACAATTACGCGCGCGCGCGCGCGCGTGTGTGTGTGTGTGTGTGTGTGTGTGTGTGTGTGTGTGTGTGTGTGTGATGAAGAGTGTATTGGGATGAACACACACAGACGAATTAAACAGGTGCGACTGAAATCCCCGACACAGCCGATAATCAAACCCGGGACCCTCTGAACCAAACACCTCAACACTGACCAATCAGCCAATACCAGTGATAAAAGAATTGCCAAAAGAAAGGTTCGCCTGGTACCCTTAAAATAATAATAAATAATAATGCTATTTATTTACGTCCCGCTAACGTTTACTGTTTTCGGAGACCCCGAGGTGCCAGAATTTAGTCCCGCGGAAGTTCTTTTACGTTATAGTAAATCTACCGACACGATGCTGACGTATTTGAGCGCATTCAAATACCACCGGACTGAGCCAGGATCGAATCTGCCAAAAAGTCAGCGCCTCAAATGTCCGAGCCACTCAGCCCGGGCCCTTAAAAGAAAAAATGCATCTACATCGTATAGAAGTTTTGGATTCACCGCGCTGTCGATATCAGTATGCGGAGGATGGAGATCTCAACCATATTTTGTTTAAGTGTGGCCTTTATGATGCTTCCCGAAGCCGCTTTCTATCTGAACTATATTATCTACAAGTGCCATTCGTGACCAGCGCTGTATTGGTGTTGCAAGGTGAAAACAATTCAGTTCTCAATGCTGTGATGGACTTTTTGAGAACCGCAGATATAAGAATTTGACTTTGTGCTCATCGCATTGTTGCCAGTGTTTTGTTTGTTCTCTCTCTCTCTCTGTCTCTCTCTCCTCCCGGAAGAGAGATTCAGTATACTTGAATAATGAACTTGTGTACTTGAAGAACGTGGACGATTTGGTTTTTATTTCTTATACTGTATGTACTTTGCGTTGACAATTTATAGTTTTTTATGTGTGCTGTGAGTGTTCTTTGTACATGGAGGATGACCAAATGTCACAACAAAGGTCAACTAAATCAACAACAACAAAAATGCACTGCCTGATCTGTTAAAAGATCTAGCAGGCAGCTGACTGCACCTTTCTTTACATTGACCTACCCTCTCTGTCATAATGTCTTCATTATGTCAGTAAAAACATAATTTCCCTTAATTTTGTATTTGTACTAACACCGTTAGCATTGTTTTAACTGGAGCCTTTCCTCCCAGGGCAAGCGAGGTAACAGCGGCGTGATGTCCCGTTCGCTTACATGAAACTTCTCAAGGTAACTTCCGTGACAATCATGTTGTGCTTTAAGAGACACGGAAACATGTGACATAGCTGTAGTATGCCACACATGACCGTTCGAGGTATTTGCAGAAATAGACCAAATCCCGGTTGGCCAGAGTAAAACTGGCGCGGAAAATATTTACAGTAGGACTGACGGGGGATTGAACATCATAGAAGATTCTGGAAATCTGAAGAAATGAAAACATTGAGGATCCAAAAACCCGACTCCACTTCACTCAGAAACCACCGGCAGAACTCAGCATGCGAAGGTTTCGTCTAGTCGCTTTAACGCATGCACAACAGTACATTTGTAAGGATGTAGATGCAGGTCCTTTTTGATCATGAATCGACACGACGCTCTCCTAATTCCCTCTTGCACAGATAAACGGCCTTGAGATTTCGTCAGACTTAATTCCAGGCTTTCCGTCACTCGAGCAATGTTTTCTGGTGTTCGAACGATCTTCGGATAGTTACGGTATTTTTTCGCTACACAGCCAGTTTCGTGTCATTTTGCCACTAAATTTTGCAGTGCAGGCTTTGCTGGAGGTTTTGGCAAAACACTTCCAGTCTCTTGCGCACAGGTTTTTCACGAATCGTGCTTCGCATAACACTCGACAATGAACACGCACTGTTTTATCGTGAGCATCAGTTTGTGTTGCATTCAACTGGTCACTAAACACATCTGCTCCTCTCACTCACACGTTATGACACAGCGACGTACTCGGGAGATGCGCAAGCGCAGACATGTGATAGCAACCGATTGATGCATCGAAATCACGGTTTCCAGCATTTCCTGTGATGGACAGTTCCCCTGTTCATTAACAAGGGTCAATTCTGCGTGAGTCTTATAAATATTTCCCGGCCAGTTTTATTTTGGGAGGTAGCGGGTTCGAACCCCGCTGTCGGCACCCCTGAAGATGGTTTTCCGTTGGTTCCCATTTTCACACCGGGCACATACTGGGGCTGTACTTTAAGGCCACGGCCGATTTTTTTCCCATTCCATCGTCACCATAAGACCTATCTGTTCGGTGCGACGTGAAGTAAATTCTAAAAATAAAAAAATAAAATACTTTTATTTTGTCCACCCTGTAGTACTTTTTAGGGTAGTATTTTGAACTGTCATTGTTCACTCAACATTGCAGAATACAAGCTTGTAGTTTTACATGATTGGTGATATCGTTAATGTGGTCATAGAAACGAGACTTGATTGCTTTTCATGTCTAAAATCCCACGTACATTGATAGGATTCAAAACACATCCCTGAAGAGAAACCATCGACGATGTTTTTTTTTTGTTTTTGTTTTTTTACCCATTATCACATCCTAGTAACTATTCCAAAAGAACTCTGGAGGTAGAACAAGCAGCAGCATAAGGTGGCCTCTGTGAGATCTCAGATGAAATTATGTAAAGTAGTAGGACAGTGGTAAGAATAATATTATACTTTGCACTAGGACTTCATAAATTGAGAATTAAATTAAATTAAGAACAACAACGTAAGTATACAGAACTGATCCATCCGTTCATTCAATAATGAGGGCTCTCTCCCGGTTGGTTGTTATCCGTGACTGGGAGAGAGAGATTTCTTTTCACGCATGCATGAATTCATTTATTCATTCATATTGGAATTTTCTCACCTTATCTGCGGGAGTTCCGTAGAAGTAGGTTGAGAGCATTCAATCGCCCTATCACTCATTCAGTAATGCATGATTGCTCTCTCTCCAGTTCCTGGCGATCCGGAACGAGGGGCTGGGAGTATTCCATTCTAAAATAGTAAAAAAAAGTGTACAGAACAACACTAATCAGTATTCTGAGTACAAAATCTGTCATTGGAGAGAGGTCAAGATTTCAATTATCTCGGTGCGAAAATAAAAGATTGTAACCGGGAAGAAGAAAACATTGGAATAACAAATGCCAACAGGTGTTACTTTTCCGTTAAAAATTAACTTCAAAATTAATAATTTTATTGGCTTTACGTCCCACTAACTACGTTTTTACGGTTTTCGGAGACGTCGAGATGCCGGAATTTAGTCCCGCAGGAGTTCGATCAGATGTGCAGTATTTCTTTACCGTCTGAGCCACTCAGCCCGACAACTTGAAAATTATTGTCCAGGAACACAAAATTCAGAATATAGAGAACAATCATCCTACTAGTGCTCCTCTACGGCTCTCAAAATTGGGTCTTAACTTATAAAAAAAAGCTGTCGATCACATTACGTTTGTAAATTAAGTTCCCAGGAATTTCTTAAGGCCTTTAAAACAAAACAAAACAAAACAAAACAAAAAAAACAGCTCGAAATTACGCAGCAATCAGGACATACGAACGACCTATAGTGACTCTGATATTAACTGCTATAAACCGGAGCAGACATCTGAAATGGTTTGAACAAATTCAGCGAAACGATTACCTATACACAAAGTCTTCATTGGACAGCCAGGAGGGAAAACACTTCTGGATAGATCGAGAGGTGTCCGGACATTTGCGGTCACTGAGGTGTGTTTGTGCCCCGGTTATGGCGGCCGAGGTGCGAGAGGTATCTGCCTCCCGAGAAGTGCGATCATCACCCTAATCGACCAAAATATCATGTGTACTCGTGTTTGGAGGTTGTTTTAGAAATAACCAATACGCTTACAAAAAAAAACAATAACACCATTATTATCCTCGTTTGATTTTACGTCAGATGTAGGTTTGGAATGTGAAATTTATATTTTAATATTTTTATTGCAGATGGAACGCAAAATGTATCCGTTTTTAAACGTGTTTCAATCACGCGTCAATTTTAAGACATTGTTTCTCAAAAACCAGCAGCGTTTTTGAAAACATAGAATTCTGAAATTTATAAAGAAAATATAAAAATCCTAACGTATATTGAGTAAAAAGTTGGATTCGATCAGATGTGCAGTATTTCTTCGCCTCTTGTCCCCAGTCATACTTTGCACTTGTTCTTCTCCTTAAAGACACACCCAGGTGACGATCCCATGTTGACTTTCCCTATACTTTCTGTACATATAACAATTGTAATGTGCTGAAGGATTTGCCTTATTAGTAATTGTCAGTTCCATTACAGCACACAGCAGTAAATACTTACACCATGAAGTTTTGATATAGAATGGTGTTTGTCTCTAAATAATGATCGAAGAATGTTGTTCTCGAAGCGAGCGAGCAGGAGCTCAGGTAGGTTAGTGGGGATACTCCACTATTAAGTTAATGAGGTCCACCCCATACTAGAGTCACCGCAAATGTCTGGTAACCGCAAATCTCCTTGATCGCAAATATCCGGCAACCGATCGAGACACTGCTGGGGAGATCAAGCCATACAGGACCTTCTGAATGTCAATGGAGAAGAGGAACTGAAGAAAATGGCGAACAGATTTGGACGCGATTAAAATACTTTTGTGTTTTAAATGGGCATGGTTGTAATTGTTATATAAAATATACTGTACATAGTCTGCCTGCTGTCATTTCTTGATGGATACAGTACTTTTGCATCCATCTCTTGGCACAGGCCAGAGTAAAGTGTAGCTTCCACCGAAGTCCCAGTCTCATCCATGGCTGTGACAATATGGAAGCTGCTGGGGTATGGGTAGTGCTGAGTAATGACATTCAGAGCACGACTAGTGCATCTGAGTGTTATGAAAGATGTTGCTCATAGGGTCAGTCTTGCTGCAATAGCACTTTCTGACCTAGTGAGGAAAGCAATGGCAAACTACCTCACTCATCTTGCATAGTACGCCTCATTTTGGTGCTGCCATTGGTTTTTGGGGTTTCCTTATAACCGCATAACCTTTGGTGGTGCTATTTGAGGATCCAACTAGCCTCTGGGCTGATGACCTAACAGACAGCCAGACTGTACATAGTAGCCTCTTTCTCTGACCGGACAATAATATCTCGAAGACCATATGATCTAGGAAGCTGCAAGTTAGGGATGATTCACATTATGGGTACGATCACGGTACGCTGACGCCACGGTCGCGGTCCACTCAGATATTATTGAACTGAATTGAAGGGAACTATACACACTAGCGATCACAGTACGAGCACGAGCAAGCAACGCACATGCGAGCGTACAGTAGTGCCTGCACTTTTCAGTCTCCACCCCTAGCTTCTGCCTTGGAGTTATGGCTTCTCTAAATGTTGAGTTTGTTTTCTGAAGTTCGGGAGCAATTTTTGACAGGATCATTTCAAAGGTACCAATGTTCATTCTAAAGTCCTGTAAAAATGTACTTTCATCGTCCATCAAATGAGGAAAGAGGGTATAATATTCTCCTTCATTTTTCCTATTAATTAATGTGTAATTTATATTTTAATATTTTTTATTGCAGATGGAAAGCAAATGGCATCCAACATGTCCTCCTCTTACATTTGTTGTTCACATTTCTTCTTTCTTCTTCTACATCATCCAGCGCAATCGCAATAATTGCGAACTCTCTCGTAGAGAACTCGCCTGACATTGTACAGCAACAACAGGCTGATCTCAGCTGAGTGGTCGAGACCGGAGCTTGCCCTTAGGCTGCTCGTCCTAATGTGAATACCTACTGTTTGTGATCGGACTGTGACCGTGGCGTGAGCAGACCGTGATCGCATCCCTCAGCATGCCGATAGCGTCCAACCTATAACTGAAAGGTGGCACGTGATTTTATTGTGCTTACACGTGAGGTAGGTTAGAAGTTGTTGAACTTTAAATAACTTGACCGGATTCCATTTAAAGTTATAACTTACTCGTGGGGAGAAAGCATATTTCGTAGAAGCGTAAGCATTCATAACATTCACCAGTGCAGCACGTGTTAACTTTCCTTGGATACAGCAAACGTTACTCAAACTTGACTAGTAAATCTTTGAAATAGAATTGAATCAGCAATAAGTTTTCCACTGAATCCACCGATATCCTGTTCCTTTCTGGTGTGTACTGTACATTCATTAAACAAAGTTTTTTCCATATCAGCATTGTGAGTAAGTGCAGCATACAAACACACGCACTTAAGAAATTCAGGACAGCCCAGAAAGTTTTCCGTGATTTCCTCATTTTCTCACCAGACAAACTCCGGCGCTATATTGTAATTAATGCCACGGCCGCAACCTTCCTATTCCCTAGCCCTTACCTACTCCAGCGCTGTCAGAAGCTTGTATGTGTTACCAAGACTTTAAAATCAGTCGATAATAATAATAATAATAATAATAATAATAATAATAATAATAATAATAATAATAATAATAATAATAATAATAATAATAGTAATAATTGATGTGCCTTTTGAATAATAATGGCGTGTAGCCACCAGAGAGGCCTGGTGCAGATCATTCGAGTTGACGCCTTATAGGCGACCTCCGTGTCCGAGAGGATGGGACCCTACCTATGACGAGTTTTAATGCTAAATACGGCAACCCCCCCCCCACACACACACACACACGCGCACACAGAGAGAGAGGGAGACCCCGAGCCTTTCGAATTAACCAATGAAGGTTTAAATCTCCGACCCAGCCGGGAATCGAACCTGAGACCCGTTGGAGGAGAGGCGAGCACGCAAACCATGGACTAGTTCCGTAAAGGCGTAAGCAAAGCAAAGTCACCTGCGTACAGGCCATGAAGGCCCTTGGAGGAGTGGAAGATAAAGGTCTCCACCATTGTTAACCTCGGCACGTGATGGAGTAGAGTGGTTAGCTCTACGCCCGGCCGCCTTTGCCCCCAGGCATTAACCTGGTACTCATTTTTGGTGTAGGCTGAGTGAACCTCGGGGCCATATCCACCTCCGGAAGTGGAAATCTCGTTTCTTAAATTTTACGACTTCCTGATGGGGATTCGAACCCACGTCCTTCCGGGCGAACCGAGCACGCCTCGGCCAGGCAGCCCCTGTAAAGGCGTAAGGCACAAGTAAATAATTTTGTGTTGTCTTCGTGTTTTTAAGTATTATCTGTTATAAGCGGTTCCTTGACTGAATGGTTAGCGTACTGGCCTTCAGTTCAGTGGGCCTCGGGTTCGATTCCTGGCCCTAAAGCTGGGCCAAATCCACGTCAAGTGCCGACCCCAGTGAATTGGGAAAGAGGCCAGGAAGAAGATAGGCAGGTGGAGTAAACATAATTCTTCTGACATAATATTTTTCAAGGACCCATTCAATTAGTTATATAAATTTACAGGATAGGTTACGTTGTGATTTAAAAAGAAAATAGTGGTAAAGTAAATTCGTGTCCTTGTCCAGAGGTGGTAGAGCTCTTTTTTCAAGCACACCTCCCATTGGAGGTAAGCTGCATGTGCAAGCACATGCCATCCTTCTTGTCGGTCTTAAATTTCTGGCAGTACCAGTAATCGAACCCGGCCCTCCAATAACGCAAGTTGCTTTACGTCGCACCGACACAGATAGGTCTTACGGCGACGATAGGACAGGGATGCCGACAGTGGGGTTCGAACCCCCTATCTGCCGAATACTGGATACTGGCGACTGCAGCTTTAGAGCTCGGTCCTCCATTAACGGCTGCTAATACTACTGTTACACTACGGAGGTGGATAAAATTAGGGGTAATAAATAACTACAATAATCAAAATTTCCCGAACAGTATAATTTTTAATATTCTTTGTATATCTGGCTCCCAATAACTTTTCTTTACGATTTTTCCTCACAGAATTTCAATATCATCTGAATCCATTACACCAGTCTTAAGGCTCAACAGATGTCAGTAGAATTCGTATCTGTTGAAATATTAAAATTGAAGATTTGTGCCTTACGCATGGTACTTACGAGAAGATTTGACAATACCATCTCATTTTTATTTTTTTCGTGTGACTATTTCTAGCCGAGTGCAGCCCTTGTAAGGCAGACCCTCCGATGAGGGTGGGCGGCATCTGCCATGTGTAGGTAACTGCGTGTTATTGTGGTGGAGGATAGTGTTATGTGTGGTGTGTGAGTTGCAGGGATGTTGGGGACAGCACAAACACCCAGCCCCCAGGCCACTGGAATTAACCAATTAAGGTTAAAATCCCCGACCCGGCCGGGAATCGAACCCGGGACCCTCTGAACCGAAGGCCAGAACGCGGACCATTCAGCCAACGAGTCGGACATACCATCTCATGAAGCACGTACATGTAATACGACTCCCTCTGTCAACACTGCATCGTACATTTGTCACTGGCCGATACGTGACCTGGCTAGTGTTAAATGTACTATTCATGGAACGGACGAAGCACTGATACCCAATTATCTGTTTCATTTTGCCTCGTCCACAAGTCGCGCATCAATCTTTCATAAGAGCACTCTCACCGGCACACTATTTTACGGATGAGATATTTATGGGTAGTAGAAAAGCTGCGTCATTACTCATTATTTAACTGTGGCCGTGAATAGAAGCTATTTCATTATTTATGAATTAGCTACCCTATATTTTTACGGAATGATTTATGGAAATTCAGTACAACATTGTTAACAACCTTGACTCAATCGATAGATGGTGAGGCCATACATTCTTCGTGTCCTATTCTCGTTAGGCTGCGAACAACCTCTGCGCCTCAATTAATTCGAGCAAGATTTCCTTTACCTACTAGAAATCCGCTAACTGCTTACACTTCTTCTTCTTCTTCTTCTACTACTACTACTACTACTACTACTACTACTACTACTACTACTACTACTACTTTTTCCACACACGTGGGGTCGCGTGTGCGAATTGTGTCGCACATGCTGATTTAGCCCTGTTTTACGGTTGGATACCCTTTCATACGTCAAGCCTATTATGAAGGTATGTAATTATTATTGCGTGTTTCTGTGGTGGTTGGTAGTTGTCTGAATATGAAGAGGAAATTCGCCATCTGCTTACAATAACTAACCGAAATTGTTTTCCTATCACTTCGGTGCTGTAGCGTATGCAAAGTTTTCCGGTAATTTGTTTATATCTAGTACTACTACTAATTATTATTATTTTATTTGAAACGTTTAAGTGGAGTTGCGTTAAACTCGGTCCCCCCCCTCCCCCTCATGTATGGTACTCCTCCAATGTATGATACCTCAAACATCATGATTGTTGAGGGGAAATTATATATTTTTTAGTTTTTCTCGACAATGAATCTTTGCTCCTTCGAGTTCTGCAAACCATTTTGTCCTAAAAGCTGTAATTGTCGAGATATTTTAGTTTTCATCTGACGGTGACCAGGTACCAAACCCACCTGTTAGCTGTCAAGCGCCGTTTCCTCGACCTGTTTCTTTCTGTGGCTATGGAAGGCACCTATGGTCATCTCTGCGTACTCCTGTGAAGTAAAAGAAACTTTAGGGGAGAGGAAAGCTGACAAAGTCTAAGATGCACAAAATGTAAAACTGTTTGGGGGTTGCACTTCAAACTAACACACACTCCGTCAAAAATTTGGAGGAGTTTGTTTTTAAAATTACGAAGTAGGATCTTCAAGCTAGAGCAGGGCCTCTCAGGGTGCATGCGCCTGGTGCATGCACTGGGTTCGGTGCAAAAGACAACTTCGCTTGGTTGACCAGAGTGCAGACCCCCACTCCTCGATTTGGAGCAATAGGACTGTCTCTCTCTTTCCCCACGCCTGTCTCGCTCGTCCGCCTGTCTCCCTCTTCTTCACTTGCTCCGTAGCGCTCCAAATCCGAGCCGAGTTGAGCCGAGCTTAGCCGAGTAGCCCAGAGACGAAGCGTTGGTCCAAGTCGAGTCGAGAGGGACCGATGCACTTTGCACAGGAACTCTACGCTCCAATTTGCACGCGTGAGATTTTGGGCGTTTGAGAGGCCCTGAGCTAGACCATGAACCAAATTAAGAACTGTATGTGGAAAATTACTTGTAGAAAAGTTCGTTATTAGAATAAGAATTTGAATTTTCAAAATCACTGCACCTGGTAGCTGATGTAGTAGTATAAGCCCATTTACGACTACATTAAGTACCAAAAGCGCGTGTTTGTCTTTCTCTGTGCCCGTATTTCTTTCATTCTTTTGCTGTGCACTTCGGTCTTCTTTTCTCTCTTTGGTCCAAGTTCTCCGGTCGGTTTTCTTCGCTCTGTCCTCTTGGTTACATTACCATTTGTTAATTTTGAATCTAAGGATATCCAGTTTTGGATGTCTTGGAGGTCATCATTGTAATCGGGAGACAGATGGGTTTGAATACCCTGTCGGAATGATTATCCGGGGTTTCTCATTTCAAGTCTTCTCAAATGGCGGGATGGCGCCTTTTTGTTTTTTCAAGACCACGGCAGATTCCTTCCCATTCGTACCGGGAAAAAGCAGCAACAGAACTGGGGAACCGAACATGTCTGGTTAGGCCCAACCAAATCATAACTACGACCTAGTTCAGAAAGTAGCGTAAATTAGCGGGTATTTCCGGTCCAACAATTACGAAACAAGTTCTTGAATGTAATGCGCAGGGGAATCGCTGTAGTACACGCATGCAAAAAAATGGGTGTCCCGGTATAAACAAATTTACAAGGTAGGTTACTTTGTGACTTAAAAAAATAGGGGTAAAGTAAATTCGTGTCCTCTTCCCGAGGTGGTACAGCTCTTTTTTAAGCACACTCCCATAGGAGGTAAGCTGCATGTGCCTGTTTAAGCACATACCATCCCTTTTGTCAGTCTTATATTTCTGGCAGTACCAGGAATCGAACCCGTGCCTCCAAGGACGGCTGCTAATATTACTGTTACATTACGGAGGTGGACTGCTGCATTGCTGCAGCCCGCTACAAGACTCTTGTGATTGAAATGGGCACAGTGGTGGATGTATAGCAGTCTACACACACTGTCTCTTCAGCACTACCTCTTCACTCCCTTCCCCTCCTTTTCAGTACTGGAGTGGGCCAGTGTTGATTGTTTACGTCGAGAAACCATTTCCTGTGCATGCGTGTACACGAATAACCTGGAAGAGAACTACTGCGAACCAAGAACTGGCAGCAGTCACCATGACATGCCAGGAAGCAGAAGAGTTAGCCCAGAACAGAGTGCAGTGGAAATATTCGTGGAGACCCTATGTTCCACAGGGATTTATTTATTTATTTATTTATTTATTTATTTATTTATTTATTTATTTATTTATTTATTTATTTATTTATTTATTTATTTATTTATTTCAACAATGGAATGTATGTTCCGGATAACAATTATCGTGCAAAATTACAAGTAGCTACTCTGATCCAGAGAATGAATTCTAAACAGTAGTAGATATTTTTTTCAAGACCTTCGGCATACACGTGATGTACTGTAGTATCACTAATAGCTGCGTTTGTTGCAAAGCGTTGTTTAACTGAACTACCAACGATAACTTGAAATGTGGTAAGGAAAGTGCAATCAAGTGTCAAGCCACGTGTTCCTTTTGTGCAATTACAGACCCTAAAGAAAATACCATTCGAATAACGGGAACACATAACTCAGCGACTAATTAATAATAATAATAATAATAATAATAATAATAATAATAATAATAATAATAATAATAATAATAATAATAATAATAATAATATTGCATTTTTTAAATCTTCGTATGGTTTTCTCCAGAAGTATTACATACGCTCCTGAAAATTACGAGCCGTTGAAAAGAAACAGCTTCATACTTGAGATACATTGTTCGCTTTACGCTTAATTAGCTGATAAATTTATGAGTTAACGTAACTCATCCACAGTAAGTGAACAACTGAAAAAACTTGCTGCACGAAAAAAAAAAGTTCTAACTTATTTAACAAACAGACAAACAAAGCAACCCATAACGCTGCATCCCTGATGGAGCTTCACCTGCCAGACGACTGCTACCCAGCCCGAAGGCCTGCAGATTACAAGGCGATGCGTGGTCAGTGCTACGAACCTTCTCGTCCGTTATTCTTGGGCCGCTATCTCACAGTCAGAAAGCTCCTCGGCTGAAATCACGTACCCTGAGTAAACCTCGATCCAGCCCTCAGACCCAGGCAAAAATCCCTGACTAGGCTGGGAATCGAACCCGCGTCCTCCGCGTCAAGGGCAGACTCGTTACCGCTAGATGCTTTAAGGCTAGAACGCAGGGCGACCAACTTATTAAATTTAAAGATTTAATTTGTAATAATTGGGCAATGTGAACGTCGGCAATAGTTCATTTCTTATAAAATCTTCGGAGAAATCCTGTGAGAACATGCTAGTTAAGAGAGAACTACAAGATGATGTACTGTACCGGCAAACAGGGTCTCTTCACTGTATGCTTCACAACATCGAATGCGAACTAACAATCAGAAAATAACAGAAATCGCTAGCTACGATAGTAATGGGAGAGAAATGGTAAGGATTCAACGTTAGCTGACACCAATTGAAAATGAAGTAAAAGTGATTTTGACCTCGGTGAAGAGAGAGGAACATGGAAATTACAGGGGGAAATCAAATATGAACATCAACAGCGTTATTAAACAATTTTGAAATTACCAAAAGAGCTGTAACATTTCACATGCCTTTGCTTTTGGAAGGACAGTAAAGAGAGAGGCGAAATTGCACTCACGTTGAACACACTATGTTGTACAACATGGAGTGGCGATAATGTTTTAAATGTCACATGTAGCGCCTACTTCCAAGGCTGTCTATCAACTTAGTCCTTTGTTTTCTTCTGTCACACGCTGTCTGAGGGCACATTAGCTAATCTTGGGCTTTTAAACTTAATTAGAAGTTTAACTTTGACGATGTCTGTTGATGTTAGAGAGTAAAACACCGAAGCTAAATAACCAACACGGCTGTTTCAGCAGCAAGATAACTTGTATCCTCTTCAAATGGTAAACACACTGTGTTTCTTAAGTAACTTCGTCGTTTTTGTTATGCTTAATAATAATGATAATAATAATAATAATATTGGTTGTACGTCCAACTATTTTTTTAATTTTCGGAGACGTCAAGGTGCCGGAATTTTGTCCCACAGGAGTTATTTTACGTGCCAGTAAATCTACCGACACAAGGTTGTCATATTTGAGCAACTTCAAATACCACCGGACTGAACCAGGATCGAACCTGTCGAGTTGTGCTCAGAAGGCAAGCGCTCTACTGTCTGAGATATTCAGCTCGGCGTTTGTTATGTTTTGAAATAGAATACGTTTATAGTTCTGGAATCGTCCTGGTACTTGGGGTAGTGAACTTCACAAAAACATACAATAGCGCCGCCATCTTAAGGTAATAAAACCGCCATGCCGCGTGGCTAACAACTGGTGTGGCTCTGCATTCTGGCGTGGTAGCAAGTCGTGTGAGATATCGTTTGATTCGCCTCGGTGAGTTCTATAAGTATGCAGCGAAAGAAATACCAAACTGAGGAGCGAACAAGAGCGAAAACATTAATTCTTTCGAAAAGTGTCGTGACGTGTGCGGAGTTGCTCAAAAAGAATGAGTGCATGTATTTTATGTTCTTCTTATTCTTCTTCTACCGAGCTCGATAACTGCAGTCGCTTAAGTGCAGCCAGTATCCAGTAATCGGGAGATAGTGGGTTCGAGCCCCACTGTCGGCAGCCCTGAAGATGGTTTTCCGTGATTTCCCATTTTCACACCAGGCAAATGCCGGGGCTGTACCTTAATAAAGGCCACGGCCGCTTCCTTCCAATTCCTAGGCCTTTCCTATCCCATCGTCGCCATAAGACCTATCTGTGTCGGTGCAACGTAAAGCAAATTTTAAAAATTCTTCTTCTTCTTCTTCTTCTTCTTCTTCTTTAGATGTTTGCCCTCCAGGGTCAGTTTATCTCTCGGACTCAGCGAGGGATCCCACCTCTACCGGCTCAAGGGCACTGTCCTGGAGCTTCAGACTCTGGGTCGGGGATACAACTGGGGAGAATGACCAGTACCTCGGCCAGGCAGCCTCACCTGCTATGCTGAAGAGGGGTCTTGCGGGGGGATTGGAAGATTGGAAGGGATAGACAAGGAAGAGGGAAGGAAGCGGCCGTGGCCTTAAGGTAGGAACCATCCCGGCATTTGCCTGGAGGAGAAGTGGGAAACCACGGAAAACCACTTCCGGGATGGCTGAGGTGGGAATCGAACTAATCTCTACTCAGTTGACTTCCCGAGGCTGAGTGGACCCCGTTCCAGCCCTCGTAACACTTTTCAAATTTCGTGGCAGAGCCGGGAATCGAATCCGGGCCTCTGGGGGTGGCAGCTAATCACACTAACGACTACACCACAGAGACTATTTTATGTTCCTCACATTTAATATTTTATCAAAACTTAATTTTAAATTAATTAATTAATCATTTACTGTTGTGCAGGTGGCAGATTCCCTATCAGTTGTTAACCTAGTCTTGTGTTACATGATTCCCGTCTGGTGCCAATGATCGTGTAAGCGTCAATTCTATACGGTCTGATACCGTGGATTGTCGAAAAAAAAATCACCATGAGAATGTTGGCCGGCAGGTAGGAGAGGTGGTGGTATACAATTTCTAATCACTAGATTGCGTGCGAAAAGCTTGGATTAAATTCCAAACCTCTCCACAGTGTTCATATGGAGTGAGGGCATATGGCTCTGTTGATGGTGATTCGTCCGTCGGATGGGGACATAAAGCTTTGAGCAGACATGAGTAGACTACGTGCCGACGCCGGGTTTCACCATCTCCCTACCTCATTATCATCATACCACATCCAGGCGCGCAGGTCACCCTTGGGAGTCAAATAGAAAGACCTGAACCAGGCGTGTGGAACATGTCCTCGGACACTCCCGGCACTAAAAACCGTACGATAAGTAATTTTAAATGATTTCAAGTAACTTGGGAATTGATTGTACATTTCCCTTGATAAATGATTCCAATCCTTAATTCCTCTTCCTATAAATGGATATTTGACACAGTTTGTCCTCTTGAATTCAAACATTATCTTCATAATATGGTTTCAGGTGGTTTTATAGCCTATTGTGTAGAATAGTAAATAAGTTACAGGATTGTGAGGGACTGCAAAGAAATCTTGTCAATGTTGCGAGATGAGCAGCAGACAATGGTATATTATTATTATTATTATTATTATTATTATTATTATTATTATTATTATTATTATTATTATTATTATTATTATTATTTATTTTCCACTAATTGTAGTTACAATTTAGGGATGGTGAATGGAGAAAGGGCATAGACCCACATACACAAAAGTGCCTCCATCACCACTTAAAAATTATAATATACAGTAAGTGGGATGAAAAGTCAGGTTGTAAGTTTCACCAAAAGGAAAACTACGATGGGGTGTTAGTACCTAAACGGGGATCTCTGTAAGTACTTAGGTGTTAATATAAGGAAAAATCTTCATTGAGGTAATCACATTAACGAGGGCGTAAATAACGGTCACAGATCTGTTCACGTGGTGAAATGAAATGTCGTGTGGCCTCCGGAGAGGCCTGCTGAAGGTCTTTTGATTTGACACCCGTAGGTGACCTGCGCGTCGTAATGGGGATGAAATGATGATGAAGACGGCACACACACCCAGTCCCCGTGCCAGGGGAATTAACCAATCATGGTTAAAATTCCCGACCCTGCCGGGAATCGAACCCGGGACCCCTGTGACCAAAGGCCAACACTCATTCTTCACGTGGTTACGAGGGTATTTAGAACAGGGGTTGTAAGGATGTAAAGGAGAGGGCGTAGGCTTGTGTCTCTCGTGCATGGGATTCTCACCAGGATTACTTGATACGAGAACAGGACAAAAGCCAAAGGAAAGCACCCCGATTTGTTCTGGATGATTTCCGACAAAGAAGCAGTGTTACGGGAATGTGACTTCTTTTTTTTTTTTTTTTTACAAGTTGCTTTACACATATAGGTCTTACAGCGACGATGACACAGGAAAGGGCGAGGAGTGGGAAGGAAGCGGCCGTGGCCTTAATTAAGGTACATTTGTCTGGTGTGAAAATGGGAAACCACGCAAAATCATCTTCAGAGCCACTAACAGGGGGGTTCGAACCCACTATCTCCCGTATACTGGATACTGGCCCCACTTAAGCGACTGCAGCTATTGAGATTGGTGGAATGTGACTCAGCTTTTGTTGTCTGATAAAGGAAATAATTTATTTGTCCTCCTCTGCCTCCTACTGAAATTAGTGTACGTGCTTTCAAAAGACATTGTATTTGTGGTGTCCGTTGAAAATCGAAAAATCAGCGAGAAGCATCTTCAGTAAAACACAGGAAAACCCATGGGTACAATGAAAACAGACTTCGTAAACTAATAATATATCACTATGATAGAAAAAACCACCCCAATGAGAAACTGTGTATACTCCATTGTCAGAGCGTTCCGTGAATGGAAGACGACTAGCGAGCAGTCCAGCTGGTCAGAGCGATGTGGAAGGATGGACGGAACTACACTATTTTGTGGCGCTGTGCAGAGGCTCCATGTCTCATTAAGAGTTCGTTCTAGTCGTTAAATCATGGTTTATTGGATACTAACAGTCTTCTTTCTCACGTTGAACGCATTAAAAATCCTCATTTGTTCAACTTTGATACTCTCATCTTTCTCTGACAACCTCCTCCCCTTTTCCCGTTTTCATCTGCAAAAGAAAATTTAACCTATATCTTAATATGGACTTATAGGAACACAAATGTGAAATTTCATTTAAATCGGATCACCGTTTTCACATGCTGAAGTAACAAACAAACAGCCGAGTCGAGTGACTTGGATGGCAATGCGCTGCTTTTCCGAACTCAATTAGCGAGTTAGATCCCGGCTCAGTCCAGTGGTACTTGAATGTGTACATATACGAAAGTCTCATATCTGTAGATTTATGGTGTATGAAAGAACTCCTGCGAGACACGTCGGCGTCTCCAAAAAATCGTAACAAGTAGGCGCTGGGACGCCAAATGGAAGGTGTTATTATTAAACAAAGTGAAAACATTTATATCATTGGTCCCAGTCCTCATACGAAGACTCAAAACGCTTAGATAACTTTATTCCCAATCAAAATAACCAACAGATAGACGGGCAGGCAGACAGATGCCTCAAGTTCATTTATGTAGATGTGTGTGTTTGTGTAGTCAACATTTAGTGTTCTTAACAGAGCAGCTGATGCCAGATCTGTCATGGACACTGCTATACACGGATGATATTGATCTGGTCGACGAAACTCGTGAGGAGGTAGAGGGCCTGAGAACGACGGAGAGCTTCTCTGGAGAGAAACAGAATCAGAATCAACCGTAAGAGGACAGAATGTACGTTCTGTAACTAGAGCTGTTTGGTAAACACACCACTGTCCTCGTAGCCCATGACATTCAGGTTCTCTTGGCTCTTCATTGACACCGATGCCTTAATTGAGAATGTCAAGTACGGTATCAGTACTGCCTCGATGAAATGGCAATTGCTCGGTATTTGTCTAAATTGTCACTTCTTATTCTTCTTATTCTAGTCCCTCTCCGTTTCGGATGTCGGCAACCATCTTGACTGTGTTTTCTCTGCTGTGAGCTGCGTAGGATAACTCTGTCGATGTCTCGCGAATCCGGTCTCTTAGATTTTTCATCCAAGAGATTAGTCTCCTGCCAACACTTTTCTTTCCGGGTATCTTCCCTTGCAGAATTTCGTTCGGTAGATGGTATCTGCTTCTGTTTCTCATAATGTGACCAAGGTATTGACGCTTTCTCGTTTTTACAATGATCGGCAATTCCTTATTCTTTCTCACCCTTCGAAGGATCTCTGCATTTGTGACATGATCTGTCCATAACACCCTTAACATTCCTCTAATTTTTTTATTAAGTGATTCCCAGATAACATATCGTAGCGAAGGTCGCATTTTTGTGGCCAATGTTAACTCAGGACCTTTAAAAAGTTTTCCCATTTTGTTGAACACAGTCCTGACTTCTCCAATGTGGGACTTCATCCGAATTATCCCCTTGATCATTAGCGGTGGTACCGAGGTATGTATACTTTCGGACTTGTTCAACAGGTTTCTAGTTTCTAGTCGATTATAAGATGACATTTAGGGATAAAGTTTTGGCTTATGACCATAACTTCGGTTTTCTTTATATTTTTGTCAAGACCGTATTTGTGGCTAGTCGATGGTGACTATAAACTTTCCGGGCTGTCTGCAAAAGTCAAGTGTCATCCGGATACAGAATGTTGTTTATCCATCACTCCCATTTCCATATCTCCCAATGCTTCTCTGAATATATGTTAAATGACACGCAGGCTGCCGAATTGGCGTCGAATCAGTGTGTCTGCACACGGCATCTCAGTCCATACTATTATAATTGCTGGTGGCCTAGTTACTTTGATTTCTTGAAAAGGCCTTGGTCTCGCGCTTTTATTCTGAATACCGTTGAAAGTTCGTTACTTGACATAAATCGTAATGAATCTGGCTCGCGTTTATCAATCATGGACGTACGTTATGGTCCTCAACCGCCACATCCAGAGCGCCCAAGTAAGCATCCGTTATACCGGGGAAAACCGCACGAGATAGTGTGGTGACCGAACTTTCCCAACCGCAGATACTGCCTTGGTTATCTCCCTGATGTTCTTCCTGCTTTCAGCCTTGAGCTTAAACAACAACCCACTCTTATTGATTGATTGATTGATTGATTGATTGATTGATTGATTGATTGATTGATTGATTGATTGATTGATTGATTGATTGATTGATTGATTGATTGATTGATTGATTGATTGATTGATTGATTGATTGATTGATTGATTGATTGATTGATTGATTGATTGATTGATTGATTGATTGATTGATTGATTGATTGATTGATTGATTGATTGATTGATTGATTGATTGATTGATTGATTGATTGGCTGTTTACATGTTGCTGCCCGAGTACTTTCTTGAATGTCTTACTTTTAGGACTTTCATTACCTGTTAATTGTGGCTTACAATCTTTTATTTTTAAAGTTATTGTGTGGTGTTTAGCTTTAGATTGTTTCGTTTCGCGTTAAACTTTGTTCTTGTCGCAGTCCAGATTTTTTTTTTTCGCTAGTGATTTAACGTCGTACCAATACATCGAAGATTTTCGGCGATCCAAGGATGGGAAAGTGCTAGGATTGGGAAAGTAAGGTCCGTTGCATTAATTATGGTATAGCCCCAGCATTTTCCTGGTGTGAAAATAGGAAACCACGGAACCACCTTCAGCGATACCGACTGTGGAAATCGAACCCACTATCTCCCGAATGCAAGCTCACAGCTATGCGACCCTAACCGCACAACCAACCGCTCGGTGCAGCTAGATTGCTTGACAAGTAGGTGATCTTTCTTAAATAATAAAAATAAGTGATGCTGATAACTGTATTTATTTACGCGTCGCGCTGTAGATGATGTGCACGATTTCAACTGTTATTGGTACTGTCAGCAGTCAGTCCAGCAACCCCGAAGACTGTGGATTCAACACTTATTTCGGTAATTTAAGACATTTTCTTTTTCACCTCTTCTCACCCCACCCCCTTCCCATGCCCATGGGGGCTGAACTTGGACTCAAACGGCATCCGAAATGTCGCTATTCATCTCAGCGATCTGACCCCAATATCTGTCGTTTCCGAGTATATATACACGTCACCCCCTCCTCACTCTCACCCCTTCGGGTGTCGTATCACCACAGTAGGCCTACTTTTTTTTTCAGTTAGTGAATCATATTTGTACCAAGCGTGTTAGAAAGCTATATTGTAACATATAAGCTGGGTCATTTTCGACATTTTCTTTTTCAGCCCTTTTCATCCCGTACCAGATGGGGGCTGAACATGGACTTACAAGGGAACTGTCCGTACTGTCATATCGAAATCGACGATGAAATTTCGCAGAGACCATGAGGAGGCCCATAAAATAGCGATGTACAAATATGTAGCTGCCATAAGGTTTCGAAATCTTGATACAAAATCCGTGTGACAATGCAGCTTACTGGACAACCCTTGCTCTTTGCTGGCTCGCGTGGCGCACAGCGGAGTGGAGTTGCAGTTGTGCTGGAGAGAGAGAGAACGAACTGGCGGGCTGCCACGCGCCAAGGTCACTTTATTGTTCCGAAACGAATGTGAAACATTAATTAGGTGCGTTAATCGCATGATAAAAACACAAATATTTTTGGCACCATGCACAACTCTACTTGTTTGAAGGCAATATTTCGCAGGCACTTCGAACTCGGGAGGTCTCTCCGTTATATAATTGGTTGCGAACCACGAATATTTAATCATGCCCTTGAACCGTGGGGAAGAAAATTGAAAATGAATGAAGGACTGCATTTTCAATATGCTGTTTCTCTGATAAACATCAAACTGAAAGTCTTCACAAGTCGGCACAATGTCTGTTAAGCGGCGATACAAAGCCTTCCACTGCCGGAAGAAAAACTTGTCCAAGGGCTGTATTTTCCCTGTAGTACCGGAGGGAATCTGGAGAATTTCTATACTGTTACCTGGAGGAATATCTTCAAGACAGCTATTATTACTATAAGTAGTCCAGAAATCTAGCTGTAGCAAACACTTCTCTTCCGCAAATGGGTAGAAGGATTCTTTAAACCAATACTTTAATTACGTTTTCCCTATTTTCCCTGATTTTGTGGCTGTTGCAATTATATTTCTGGCATGCAACATTTCCTCGGAAACTCTCGGACCGAAAGTTCCATTTGTCCCCTGTAGTACGATGACTAATTTCGGGAAAAGAGTACCGGCCATACTAATTGTAGGCATTATTGTGTACGAATGGGGGTGCACTAACTGATTGAGCAAGTGTTTCTGTATGTTTCTCACCATCAAACGATAGTCATTTTCACCTTCATTTTGCGCACGAAACTACTCTGATCAGTATTGTATATTGAAGAAGGGGTGTAGTCTAAAAGTGTATCTCAAGTATGAAGCTGTTTCTTTTCAACGGCTCGTAATTTTCAGGAGCGTATGTAATACTTCTGGAGAAAACCATACGAAGATTTAAAAAATACATTATTATTATTATTATTATTATTATTATTATTATTATTATTATTACTATTATTATTATTATTAACATTATTATTATTATTGTTATTTCTGTGGTCGCTCGAGCCACCCAGATTCATTTTGGTTCTGGTTGGAGGTTTAAGACCAGATGCCCTTCCTGGCGCCACGTGATTCTTGAAATAAAAATCTCGACCTACGATTCGAACCTCAGCCTTCCAGGTGGAAATCCAGCAGCTAAATCACTGAGTTAATCACGCCCCATTTATCTAGGCTCATAAACATGTATAATTACTGCCATGAGCAGCTAAAATTGGTACAATAAGCATTGACTATATCTGAACTTCATCGTATTTGATTTTATACCATTTTCAGTTAGGGCCTTCGTGGACGTTTCTGGTAAAAGGCACGGAGGAGCGTTTACTTCGCTATACCAGATTCATTCCGTCGATGTCATCAGTTCTAGGCATCACCGAATAAGCGTACCATGAAACTTAATGCCGTGTGGCCTCCGGAGAGGCCTTGTGCAGGTCTTTCGAGTTGACGCCTTGTAGGCGACCTGCGTGTCTGTGAGAATAGGGCCCTACCTATGACTAATTGTAATGCTGAAGATGGCACAAACACCCAGCCCCCGAGTCGTAAGAATTAACTTAAGAAAGTTAAAATCCCTGTCCCTGCCAGCAATCGAACCCGGGACCTTAATTTATCCTTGGAACCGGACATACGACGGAAATGAAGAGTGGGGTAGTTCCCCGTTGCTGTCCAACCGTGCCAGAATGTATTATCGTTGCGCCTGTGAAAACCGTTACGTTACGGTATATTATGTTTGGAGAAATACTGACCCGCAGTACATATATTATGAAGTGCGAGAATTCCTTGACAATATTCGGACAATATTCGGACAATATTGAAACTTACATGGCAGAACCTTACCGGGAAAAGTTCTAAGCTAAAATGTTTCACGTAGCGATATTTTGCAGGCGCACCGACAATATCAGTTTGCCAGTCTTACTACAATTCGTACTTTAACTAACACTGTCTGCTACATTCACGTCATTCGCTCTCATACCTCAGTCGCCTGCATATTGACAAAACCGAGGTTGAGAGCGAGATAGATCGATGAACGTTATAACTTATTCTCACCCATAGCAGAAGATATAGTGCACTGTAAACACTGTTATCTCATCAGAGATAGATCTGACCTTTCTAGGGATTATTAACACGTATATTTAAAACGCCATCGTGACTGGGATAACCTTAGCCTTAACGGCAGGCGTCGTTATTCCGTCCGCTTCATAGCGATTATTCACCTCTCGTAAATACATAAGTACCAGCGTGTAGAGTCCACTACCTCATTGCGTGCGTAGTGGAGCTGTTTTGATCACGCAGAATGGATAAGCAAATAGTAAACGTCACAGCTCATGAGAGGCAAACATTTCGCCATCATTTAGCCCATCATCCTCAAGAAGCTGTGCCTATGACAACATGCCTCTTATCAGATGATATATAACATCATTCTATCATCATAATGAGACTTGGACATAGTTGTTAGCCAAGTCACTACTTCTTGTCCTGGATTGGAGCTCTTGAATCATCAAGCTGACCCGAGTGAGGTAGCAGACTGAGGTCACCCACTACTTAAATGCAAAAAACAGTCAACACCAGTCAAAGCATGGTTCTGTCAATTTTATTATTAACCGCAAAACTAAATCGACCTTAGGGAAGCAGACAACATGGAAAGCAACCGTCAGGGACAGCGCTATACGACTTGATTCCTATGGAAAGAAGGCGTTACCACTGCAGAAATTCATCTGCGCTTGGTGGCAGTCTGTAGAGAACATACGCCGTCACGTAAAACAGTTTAGACTGGGTGGAAGGTTGGAAAACAGGGCTCATGGTAAAGGAACCATGTCTCATCACCAGTCACAAGCCTAGTCATGAAGTCGGCTGGATCTTGATCATGGTGTTGCAAAAGTTCTCTGCACACGGCCACACGCCTCTGCTTTTCGTCTGCAGACAAGAGTCTAGACACACACGTGGATGACACCTTCCCTAACTGTAAGTGGCCGTGCACGATCCGCTGCAGGGTATTTCGGCTAATTCCCATGGCTGCCTCCATTTCCGTAAATTTGATGCATTTGTTTCCTTGGATGGCCTGTTCCACCCGGGCAATGTTGGCTGGTGTTGACACTGTCATATTCCTTCCAGAACTGGTTCCCTTGTCCACCGGTGTGCGCCCTGTTTTAAAACCTTCCACCCAGTTCGTGGTGGCGCTTGTTCTCCACAGACTGTCACGAAGCGCCGATGAATTTCTGCAGTCGTCACGCCTTCTTTCCATAGGAACCAAGTCGTAGAGCGCTGTCCCTGACAGTTGCTTTCCATGTTGTCTGCTCCTACGCTGACAGTGTTGTTATGGAATGGCTATGACGAGATGACGAGTGCATTCGTTGGCCCCTCTGTGTGTGCTGCTACCAAACAGTGGAACAAGACATTAGCTACACGTCACCACCTTCAAAAGTGAAATGTGAACCATACCCGGACGTACACAAAATAAAGTATAAAACAATATGGTACGCCCTTCGTATTTTAACTTACAATATTGCGAGTTGGATCCACTGATTATTTTAAATTCATATTAATTTATTTATTCTTTCTCATGTTCTGAACTTTGGTCAGTGGATAAATCTTGGAATTTTAACTGTCATTACATTTCGTCTCATCTCGTATCATTAGAAGCCGATGACCTAGATGTTACGCCCCTTTAAACAAGCAGCATCATCACACGCTTTTTCAGTTGTGAGATTCGTGTTCATATTATATTCGCAGTCGATAATAATAATAATAATAATAATAATAATAATAATAATAATAATAATAATAATAATAATAATTGTTTACGTCCCACTAACTACGTTCACGGTTTTCAGAGACGCAGAAGTGCCAGAATTTTGTCGCGCGGTAATGTTTTTCTTTCCTGTTAAGCGCTGGTAAAATTGCCGATACAAGGCTGGCGTATTTGAGTACCTTTAAGTACTACTGGACTGGGCTGGGATCGATGCCACCAATTGGGCTCAGAAAGCCAGCCCTCTAACAGTCTGAACTACTCAGTCCGGCTGAAACAGATCTTACGGCGACGCTGGGAAAGGACAGGCCTAGAACTGGGAAGGAAGCGACTATGGCCTTAAGATACAGCCCCAGCCATCATTTACTTGGTGTAATAATGGGAAGCTATGTAAAATCATCTTCAGCGCTGCCGACAGAGGAGGTCGAACTCGCTATCTCCCAAATACAAGTTAACGGCTTCATGGCTCGAACCACGCACCGCACTCATCCTGTGATTAAATATATTGCGATATTTATTTAGCAATTTGTTTAGTTCAAGTTACACGTTCACTTTGTTTTGAAATCATTGTACTGTATATCGTATTCGATGTACGCGCTACATAGAGCCTCATTAGCTTCAGTGGCAATAAATTATATATATCCCTCTCTTTAGAAGTATATGCAACTCTTGGTTACAATTTCACAAGTCCCATGTATACTGTAATACGTACAGCAACTACGCAACTTACGTTTTAGTGTTCTACGATCCTTTGAGTCAGTACTAACTCATTTTCAGCTGCGTATTTAAATTATTGACAGTCAGTCTCCTCCAACGAGTGACTCCGATGCAGAAATAGGAGGAAGTTTACAGCAAACAAACGCTGCATATCATTACAGCCTCCCTGCTGTTCTTCCGTGTTGATATGTGTATACATTTTCCTTGTCGATCCACCAATTAACGCAAAGCAACAGTTTCTCCTGGATTGTTATGGCTTGTTTTCCTGTTATACATTTAGACTCAATGCTCTTTGTCTGTCCCGATCCTGCTCCTTGGCTGATGGTCAGCTTCGGTTCAGAGGGGCTCGGGTTCGATTCCTGAGAATTTTTATTGCTAATGGTTAATTTCCATGTGTCTCATTCCTAGGCTGTATTGTCAGCGTTAAGGCCTATTTCAGAGCATCCCAGGTTCGATTCCTGGCCGGGTCGAGAATTTGAATCGCGCCTGATTACTTCTGGCTCGGGGGCTGGGTGTTTTGTCCCAACACTCTTCTCTTCATATTCAGACAACACATCACACTACTAATCACCACAGAAACATGCAATAGTGATTACGTCCCTCCCCATAGGGTTGGCGTCAGGAAGGACATCCGGCCGTAAAATAGGGCCGAATCCATATATGCGAAACAGTTCTCACTCGTGACCACACAGGTGTGGGAAAAGAAGAAGAAGAAAGGGTCAATTTCCATAGATACACTGGGTCTAATCCACGCGACCTCCTCCTCCAACAAAAATAACAATAACATCATTGCTTTTGCGTCTTACTAACATGCCGAAATTTTATTCTGCAGGAATTCTTTCAGCGACAGGAGGCTGTCGAATTTGAGCAGATATCACCGGAATAAGCCCGGGTCGACACCGCCACTAGCTGAACCACTCAGCCCGGCGCGGTCACATCTGAATCTGGCACCACTTCCACTTAACAGTACGCCTCGTTCCCGACTTTTTCTGACCGACTCTTTCAGTCAGCGTTCGCTTTACGTTGATAACTATGCTATCCATGCACTGGGAAAGTGAGTTGTGCTCCATTTTCTAGCTGGTCGTTCATCCTTCGTTTATTGATTATATTGGGAGCGTGGTAGTTCAGTGGTACAGTAACCAGCTCCTCAAACATGGCGGTAGCAGTTAGAATCGCGACCATTACGTGATAAATCTTCAATAAATGTAGAGTCACAGCCATGTGGTTTCTGTTCTACGTAAAACTTCCCCTAGTTTATGAACAGAAATTAACTGTCAAGTAAACTGCAGCGTTACTTTCTTTTGATTTTCTGACCTAATTCGCTTGTTCCTCGAAAGATGTGAATTTTCATCATATTATAAAACAGTTATGATTGTTGATCTGTGTTGATGCGTACATATTTGTTGAAGTGGAACCCATTTCTCTCCAGTTTTGATTCAGTCTGTAACTGTTAGGTTCTTCAGTCCCTCGAAACTAATTTATAACATTTTATAAAATACTGAAAAAGAAAACATTCTACGACAGATAATACCTGAATCCACGCGACCACAATAATAATAATAATAATAATAATAATAATAATAATAATAATAATAATAATAATAATAAATTTACGCCTCACTAACTATATTATGGGTTATACCTGTTTTTTTTCAGCTATTTTCTAAAGAAAAGGAAGTTAATCATAAATTAGTTTGGACAGATTGAAGAACCTAACGATTGCAGATTAATGCTTACATGATCATCCAAATATAGTTCTAGCTTCATTACAGAGATATAGGATACAACAACTCGATGAAATGACCTTATACGTATACCTTCTGAGTCTGAGTCTACCATCTCATGACATTATTCTATATTCCCCAAAATGTTATCGGATATTGGGGGCAACACCATCGCAATGCAAGTGCTTCTTATATTCTTTTGAAGAAAAGGTTTGAGAGCAAAGCTTGTTGGCGAAGAAGTATGTGATTAGAACCAGAACATCATAAACTACGGCCGACTTATGCGTCGTTCTAGCTAGAGCGACGTGAGGGATGCAGTTGGCCGTGATCAAACTAAAGATTTATTTTTTTCCGAGAGTATGAGGTTAACGTTGTATTGCAAAAAAGAAATGGCGTCTTGTCATGGTAACGCAGGCAATGTTGACATGTTTAGGTACATTCCCACGTGTGTAGTTATTGTTTTTACTCTTCATGATTAGCTTAATATTAGTTGGTTCATAGTCAATAGTTGATGAATATTACTTTTAGGTTAGATAGGTTAGGCTAATAATGTGCGTGTTTTCACGTATGAATTTAGTGTGGATGAGAGGTTTCACTTTGAGGGAAGTGGAAGACCTTACTGTCACAGCCGTCAGTGATGTGACAACCGACGGTTCGGTAAAGTGGTAGGCCATGCCCAATAAACAATCACTCAAGCGCGGAAACGAGATAGGATCATATCTTTTTATACACACCTTACAAGTTAGTCAAGCGTTACACGTGTTTATCCGGAACCCGTCTGCTCCCGCG
Organism: Anabrus simplex; assembly: GCF_040414725.1. Classification (NCBI taxonomy): domain Eukaryota; kingdom Metazoa; phylum Arthropoda; class Insecta; order Orthoptera; family Tettigoniidae; genus Anabrus; species Anabrus simplex. The sequence continues at coordinate 80,915,857 of NC_090271.1, read as the reverse complement.
AGAGCGAAATATGTCTTTATCCGTAATTTTCAGTTACGTGCTTTTGCGACCGTATGTTTTAATTCATGGTTGTAATATTAGCCGATAGATATCAAGAACGTATAGTGGTGGTGGTGATTATTGTTTTAAGAGGAAGTACAACTAGGCAACCATCCTCCATTAACACTAATCAGAGAGAAAAAATGGAAGGGACCATATACTTCAAAAAATGAAGGTATCGACCAAAGAAATACAAGGGCCACGAAGGGACAGGGTCCTTAGTTGAGCTAAACAGTACACACGGGAATATGGAATGAAAAAGAATAATTATTTTCCTCCTAAGCACGATTTCCATGGTGATTGATCTTTTCTGAGGATTTATTGACGTTGTGAATGTTCGTGTTTTAGCTTTTGTAAATACTATGTCCCGAAAATAGACAGTATATGTGAAATAGTCATAATAACTAAATAATATTGATAAATACTCAGAAATAAGCGAGAATGGGTAGAAAAGTTAAATTGATGAACGTGAGTGTGAGAACAACACAAGTGACAGGGTAGTTTCAGACAGACGATGAGAACATAGGTATCTATGGGATTAATCTTTGACAGAGGAAAGCATGGAATGGTATGAGATCACAAATCAGGATCCAGGGCCACAAACAATTCTAGTTTACAACACAAATACAAGTTTCAACTTGCTTCCCATTTCGATACATTTACTGTACTGTGCAGATCTACTAGCGAATTTGTCATTTTTTATAATTATAATATAATATTAGTGATAATGAATTATGAAGTAGGAAAGAAAGTGAATTACAATACCGGCCGAGTTGGCCGTGCGGTTAGGGGCACGCAGCTGTGAGCTTGAATCCGGGAGATAGTGGGTTCAAGCCGCACTGTCGGCAGCCCTGAAGATGGTTTTCTTTGGTTTCCCATTTTCACACCAGTCAAATGCTGGGGCTGTACTTTAATTAAGGCCATGGCCGCTTCCTTCCCACTCCTAGGGTTTATTATCCTGTCGTCCCCTAAGACCTATCTGTGTCGGTGCGACGTAAAACAAATTAAAAATAAATGTGAAATACAACCAAAGTTTGTGTATGTATAATAAATCTAGTGTTTTGTGATATTAGTCGAGACTACTGTGTGGTGTGCTTTGTGCCATTTTTGCACGAAAACTGGCAGTTGCGGATATATTTCTTCAAGAATAAGTTGATACCTGCAGTCTGTTCTGATGCATTTAGGTATGAATGACTTGTATACGATTAACAACTTAACTTACATTTTTGGAATGTTTATGGGTGTTACAGAAATTTCACGAAAATTTACTACGCCCGCAAGCTATATCTTAATCCGCTTGACTAGGGCTAATAATAATCGCAATCTCCAGACCCAGTGAGGAGGAGGGAGGCAGTGACGTGGACATGGAAGGACTCGAACCCCATCCCAACGATTAGCATCAGCGGCCAGATGGGCAAGGAGAAACTGAAGGAACTTACTAGAAAATTGAATCTAGCAAAGAAGGCAGCTAAGGATAACATGATGGCAAGCATAATTGGCAGTCATACAAATATTGGTGAAAAATGGAAGGGTATGTATAGGTATTTTAAAGCAGAAACAGGTTCTAAGAAGTACATTCCAGCAATAATTAATGAACAAGGGGAGTGTGTATTTGAGGATCTTCAAAAGGTAGAATTACTGAGCTCGATAGCTGCAGTCGCTTAAATGCGGCCAGTATCCAGTATTCGGGAGATAGTAGGTTCGAACTCCACTGTCAGCAGCCCTAAAAATGGTTTTCCGTGGTTTCCCATTTTCACACCAGGCAAATGCTGGGGCTGTACCTTAAGGCCACGGTCGCTTCCTTCCAACTCCTAGCCCCTTCCCGTCCCATCGTCGCCATAAGACCTATCTGTGTCGGTGCGACGTAAAGCAACTAGCAAAAAAAAAAAAAAAAAAAAACTAGCAAAAAAAAGGTAGAATTATTCAGTCAGCGGGATGTAAAGATTGTTGGTTAAAAGGATAATGTCCAGATAGAGGAGGAATCTAATGCTAAAGAAGTATTAAAATTTACATATAATAACAATGACATTTACAATAAGATACAAAAGTTGAAAACACGAAAAGCGGCTGGAATTGATAAGATTTGTGGGGATATACTAAAGACAATAGGTTGAGATATAGTACCATATCTGAAGTACTAATTTGATTATTGTTTGGTCGAAGAAGCTATACCAAATGAATGGAAAGTTGCGATAGTAGCCCCTGTGTATAAAGGAAAGGGTGATAGACATAGAGCCGAAAATTACAGGCCAGTAAGTTTGACATGCGTTGCATGTAAATTTTGGGAAGGCATTCTTTCTGATTATATTAGACATGTTTGCGAAATTAATAACTGGTTCGATAGAAGGCAGTTCGGTTTTAGGAAAGGTTATTCCACTGAAGCTCAACTTGTAGGATTCCAGCAAGATACAGCAGATATCTTGGATTCAGGAGGTCAAATGGACTGTATTGCGATTGACCTGTCTAAAGCATTTGATAGGGTGGATCATGGGAGACTACTGGCAAAAATGAGTGAAATTGGACTAGACAAAAGTGACTGAATGGGTTGCTATATTTCTAGAAAATAGATCTGAGAAATATAGTAGGCAAAGCTTTATCTGACCCTGTAATAATTAAGAGGGAAATTCCTCAAGGCAGTAGTTTTGGACCCTTATGTTTTCTTATATATATAAACGATATCAGTAAACAAGTGGAATCAGAGGTAAGGCTTTTTGCGGATGATGTTATTCTGTATAGAGTAATAAATAAGTTACAAGATTGTGAGCAACTGCAACGTGACCTCGATAATGTTGTGAGATAGACAGCAGGCAATGGTATGTTGATAAACGGGGTTAAAAGTCAGGTTGTGAGTTTCACAAATATGAAAAGTCCTCTCAGTTTTACTTACTGCGTTGATGGGGTGAAAGTTCCTTTTGGGGATCATTGTAAGTACGAGTACTTAGGTGTTAATATAAGGAAAGATCTTCATTGGAGTAATCACATACATGGGATTGTAAATAAAGGGTTCAGATCTCTGCACATGGTTATGAGAGTGTTCAGGGGTTGTAAGTAAGGATGTAAAGGAGAGGGCATATACGTCCCTGGTAAGACGCCAACTAGAGTATGGTTCCAGTGTATGGGGACCCTCACCTGGATTACTTGATTCAAGAACTGGAAAAAATCCAAAGAAATGCAGCTCGATTTGTTCTGGGTGATTTCCGACAAAAGAGTAGCGTTACAAAAATGTTGCAAAGTTTGGGCTGGGAAGACATGAGAGAAAGAAGACGAGCTGTTCGACTAAGTGGTATGTTCCGAGCTGTCAGCGGAGAGATGGCGTGGAATGACATTAGTAGACGAATAAGTTTGAGTGGCGTCTTTAAAAGTAGGAAAGATCACAATATGAAGATAAAGTTGGAATTAAAGGGGACAAATTGGGGCAAATGTTCATTTACACGAAGGGGAGTTAGGGATTGGAATAACCAAGGGAGATGTTCAATAAATTTCCAATTTCTTTGAAATCATTTAAGGAGAAGCACGGAAAACAACAGATAGGGAATGTGCCACCTGGGCGACTATCCTAAATGCAGATCAGTATTGATTGATTGATTCATTCATTCATTCATTCATACATTCATTTAGGGGCACTGTTCGGTTATATTGATTGTCATTGAGTTGCGAACTGGTTACTTTGGTTGTTGCCATTCATGCTTTCACGGCCCGTACTTACAGACATGATACAGGCTTTTGGGCTTATGCCGTGTCAAGAAAATAAGGTGAAATTATTTTTCGCAGAGGACTTAGCTCTGCGTCTTCAGAAGAAAATCTTGACTGTCCACGAGAAAGGCTTCTCAAACAATGAAGTTTGACTCCAACTCTGGTAAACGTGGCTGAAGTCAAGGCGATTCAATTAAACAGATAGTCTAGTAGCCTTGAAGACAAGTCTTGCTCAGGGTGACGGACAACTTACAGTTATAAAAAATGAGTTTCTGTGCACCGTGTTTTAAGTATAGTCACTTGCCAGCATCTCCGAATTACCATCAAGTCCTCAGTTGCTACCCATCGCAACATAGGAAGCAACAAGCAAGCTGCATTACTGTAGAGTGGCTTTCCTTTATCTATGTAGTAGTCATAAACGGTCCTTTGAGGAGTGAAAAATGGTGATGTCCATTATCCCCCACCTGGACGCTTAGCGAGTCAGTGTGGTTAGCTTTATGCCAGGCTCTGTTCGTCTAATTAATAATTTTTTCAACTTTTTATTTTTTTAATTTACACGTAATCGTCTGAAGTTGAGGGTTAGATTCACCTTTTATTGTTGTGACGTACCCACTTGGCCCACAGATGTATGACAAAATTATAACGTGGCGGGTCACTTTAATATTAAAATAAATAAATGATATGTCATTGTTTCTCCATAAACAGTATCCCAAGGGCGCCAGTCTTCAAGCTTATGGCTTGAAAACAAAAGTAGATAATTAATAATAATAATAATAATAATAATAATAATAATAATAATACGTAATGAGACTCATAAACTCCCAGGGGTGAGGTGAACGGAACACAAATCATTAAGTACACTAACTTGGAATTTAAGGATCATTAATAATCATTTCATAAAATACAAATTAAAACAGCTATTTATTAAGATGAAAAACGTGACGTAACGGCGTTTTAACGAAATCTGAACTTACGGAAGCAAAAGAAAAATTGAATGAAATTAATTTTAAAAATGAACTGTTGCGCGATGACTTGCAGTAACTTATGCCTTTAGCTCACCAGTTGTAGACTCTGTTGTCTTGAAGCTGAAGATGGGTGGATCTCTCGTGCTGGCTGCTTCATCTGTTGTTGGATTCCAGTCCTACTTCTACATTTCCTGTCTTTAACACTTCCTAATGTACTCCTTACATAAAGTCGTAATGAGTCCTAATTTTAAATGCAAAACCACCATGGGTTATGTTCATGGAGAGAATACACTCGTATTCTTCCGTATTACGGAACAGTAGCGTAGCTAAATTCATAATAAAAGCTCTCCTCCCCTAACTAGTCAAAACCGGTCTCCCGTTGACTACCTCTCGTCATTGAGATAACAAGTCCCAGTGAGAGTAACTTTTGAATAGAATATACTCAGATGCGAAGTGAACTAAGTTAAAATCTTCTCCGACGTGCAGACGTAGAATCGTAGTAAGAGTCTCTTCCAAGAGTGAGAATCAGAATGTCCAATAAGAATCTGAATGTGAATAAGAATGCTAATGTCCTCTCCAGCTCTTGTCGGTGGTATATATCGGTTCAAAAGTCTCCTTCCATCAGCCATATCACATGGTCCAGTAAGATTCGAGGTCTCATCCCTTCTCCGATGGATTGCTGTGAATCCATCACGTTGCTTCATTACGTTCATTCACATAGGCTGAACTTTCCCGCTGAAATAAAGCGTCCCGAAGCGGAGTTTGAAAAGTGGGTGTTAATAATGTATCAACTGTCTCTTCATGAGGTAGAGAGGGTAAGGTCTCGTAACCTAGATGACGTACTTTTCCTGGAATTTGGCTGAAATTAGCCTGCTGACTCTGGTCACCTCACAACGGCTATTGGAAAATTTACTGTAAGTTATAAATATGCATGATGTTGAAATACTTTACCGAATAATTTGTTCGTTCAGAATACGTTATAGCCACGATACAAAGAAATGAAATGATGATTGAAATGGATGATAAAAACCGTACATATATATATATATATATATATATTAATTTAAACATGATCCATCAGTGATTGAATATACACATCTTATCAGTTAATTACATAGTTCAATAATTAAAAACATGCAGTGATGTCCCAAACATCACATTGTAACTTGGTTTTGGAAGCCCTAGCTTCTTTCTTACATTTTTAAACGAAGTTTAAGGTTTGATTACACACCCGATGATCAAATTTGTTAGTAGGGCTTCCCTTGTATCTCACTTGCCAACACTTTATGCAGATCTGTTAGTCTGGTGAAGACTTAAAAAGTCGTGTGTTGTTAAATGGGAGCTTACAAAGGTTATGATATTGTAAATATTCTTTCTGTAGTCTGTAATCCATATTCTGATACTGTTAAATTGTTAATATGGTATTGGTGTGACTTCCCCTCTCGGAGAACATTCATCAAATGAGAAATGCAACCAAGCAAGCAAAGGGCGCCAATCTTTAAGTTGAGGACTTAAAGATAAAATTTATATTCAAGCTTGGACAGACTCTTATCACAGGGGTGAGGTGATAGTGCACTAATCATTAAGCAGGAGAATTAGAAATCAAAAGGCTAATTAAGGCAGATTAATGAAAGTGAACTAGAAAAATACTATTTATTATATTTAATATGAATGACGACGGTTTAACGAGAACTGAATTTAAATTAGAAAATGAATTTAATAAAAAATTGAATGACTCTACTTCGCGAAAACTTGCAATATCTTTAACTCGCTTGCTCACCATGTCGTCTTGTTCTGCTGGTCCTTGGAAAGCTTCCCTCCTTGTAGCTGGAACATCACCGGTCGTCTTTGATATCTCTTCATCTGCAGCTCAGTACCATTCCTGCCTTACAAATTGCACCCACCACTAATTGGAAGATGACTTCAAAACTAACACTCCCTATTATGCTTTATCCCATAGATTGGAGATAAGCCCTATGTCACAGTTAGAAGAACCACCTTGGGTTATATGGAGAGGATACTCAATTAAGAATCCTTCCAACTTTACTGATAATGTTCTCTGAAGTTTCATTTCTATCTAGATTAAAACTATCTATTGACTTAGACTGGTTCAAACCGGTCTTGTAGCCGTGCTGTACGTACTTCCTCATGAGAGTGGCTATACACCCCTCATTCAGAATTTCTAAGTATCGAGACGCAGAATCAAGTAGAAAATCAAGTAGAAGCCTCGTAGAAGATCGTAGAATAATGTAGAGAGACTCGCAGAAGCGAATAAGACGTTGTAGAGAGAGCCTCTAGGAGCTCCAACACGCCCTCTTATAACCTTCTCTCGCGCTAATTACAGGCCGCTACACGTGGTCCAATCAGATGACACTTCTCTCCCCACTCTAGATTTTAGAGTAGATGGGTCCCACACAAGATATCAACTGTTCTTCTATTCGTCCTTTCAATCAGTATCCATGGCAACATGACGCTCCTTTGAAAATATAGGCGTTGATCAGTTCGAATAATTCTGGTCGAAATACGGTAGCTTACGTTAGGACGCGTGAACACGTGCTCGCTTTTCTCAGAACTTGATGTCTAAATTTGTCCTCCCTTCCTCCTCGGTGATGTGGCAAGATAACTGAAATCTACTGCAAGTTAATTTTAACCAACTGTCGCAAGAATCTAAGTGAATATTAGGATATTCAGCCCTCGTTTATAAGTCGTAGTTACAAAGTAATGAAATGATAGTGAGCAAATGATTAAACATGAATTATAATACAATTACATACCAAAATAAATATCATGACGTTAAATTCCTGAATTAATTACACATAATAAAATTAACATAATTACACTGTAACGTCTGGAACGTTACATACGCCCCCATGAGTTCTTAACAAATATCACATGAGTTGAGAACTCACACACTTACTCCCACATTGACTTGAAATACCTCTATTACCTGCCCATAACGAGCGACAGTATTTTCATACAATTAATTATATCTCACTCTTTCCATATCTCGCTTAGACTGCTTCCCATTGCGACTGTCTGTTATTTCAGTTCATCTTGAGGTTTAGATGCTAAATTATGCCCATCATGAGCAACTTTTCACTTTTGTAAAAAAACAAGATTATCCTAGAGAATATAACATAATATATACAATTCAGATTACAAACTCTGCCGAGTGTCTATTTGTCCTTTTACTCCCATCTTTCCGACATTCTTTGCCAGATAGCAGTAACACGTTCTCTTCCAATATTTTACATTAAAAAATGGAAAACATATGATACAAACAATTTACACTTTTATCACTCTTTCGAATGTTTCAACCTTATCTTGAAGCAGGATGCAATACACTTCGCACAAATACACACGTGATTTAAGCTCACGGTAAAACTATTGCAAGTTAGAAATGCACATACGGGAAAATTAATTATTTGCCGTCGTCAGCTTTAATTAGCCTTCTGTAACATCTCAGAAAACAAATAAATAAAATTTCATGGCCTCACATACGGAAAACAGATGATCTATCGTCAATGAAAGCGTAAATCTACCGCCACTCAAACACTTTCCTTGTTTACAAACACAACTAGGAAATACCACCACAATTGAGACGTAAACACATACCGCTCGTAGTCTGACATAACAAGTAGCAACTTCCCCGAGTTACTGACCTATATCTCACAATCCCGTTCAGCCACCTCACACGACAGGTATCTCCTTAAACTACTAATGTTGTATGAACCATTCATTACGCTCTCGCCATCCGCTAACTTGTAAGCACAGGGTCCTAGTTTTCTATGTACTTTATAAGGGCCTTGATATAAAAGAAAAAATTTCTTTGTCACCTTATCCTCACTATTTGACAACATTGGAACTCTCACCAAAACCATATCACCTACCTCAAAGTTATCCAGTACCTTACGTTTTTGTTGCCTTTTACGTTTATCTCCAGATTTAATCAGGTTCTCCCGTGCCAGTCGGACGTAAAATTCAGCATTACGAGGGGGTTCCTCAGGCAAACCTAACACTCTCACTAGTTCATTCTGAGGCTTACAACCAAAATGAACTTGTGACGGCGTCAATCTCGTGCTTTCATGTTGAACAGCATTGATCCATGTCTCTATGCGGGATAAATGAGCCACCCAGGCTGTATGCTTATCGAACACTAAGCATCTAAACATGCGAGATAACTCTTTCATAACGCGCTCACACATATTACCCTGAGGGTATCTAATAGATGAATGAACCTGTGTAATACCTAGCTCTCTAATTATGGACTTCCATTTTCTCGAAATAAATTGCGGTCCACTGTCTGATAATATTCTAAGAGGAGTACCTAATTCAGGGATATACTTCTCTTTGATTATACGACTACAAGATTTTCCAGTGGCTTTTCTCATACCGTATAATCTGACCAATTTCGAGAAGGCATCAATAATGACTAAAATATATTGGAAGCCGAACTGTCCCTTTACCACAGGTCCAAATAAATCAGTACACACCAAGTCACCAGGTCTTTCTGAGATTACTGCTTGACGAGGTCCTTCTAAATAGCGGTTAGGAACTTTGCTACGCTGACACAGATCGCAAGTGGAAAGAATTTTTCTTATATCTCTTCCCATCTTGTCCCATATAAAATTCTGTCGGATCTCATACAGAACTTTATTAGCTCCAAAATGTCCTAATTCCTTGTGGATAAACCAAATCAATTCCACACGTAGCGCTTTGGGTACACAAATCCCCCAGAGATCCTCGCCACATTTCCTGGCTAGAAACCCGTTAACCAGTTTGTACATGTGCCTACCATGCGACACAGTGAGCTGCTCTCCTCCCTGAAGTACAGACAAAGGTTCCCGACATTCTTCGTCTACCGACTGTTCAACCAATAGGTTACGTAGTCTTTTTAGAGCAGTTTCATTTTCCTTAGACAAACATGTACATATAATAATGCCCTCACGTGGCTCTAGAAGGCTACCTTCTTCGCACAACTTCGGATCACGTGACAATAAATCAGCAAGGACATTATTCTTTCCCTTAATGTGAGTTACCTTAAAATCATACTCTTGTAGGGCGAGTATCCATCTACTAACTCTGTTAGATGATAATTTACACTTGGATACAAAAGAAAGAGCATGATGATCCGTCCTAATTTCAAATTCGGTACCTAAAACATACATCCTAAATTTACTCAGGGAGTATACGATAGCTAGGAATTCAAGTTCCGTTATAGTATAACGCTTTTCAGCAGCACTTAAACCTCTGGAAGCTAAAGACACAATCCCTAAATTACCATCATCATCTACTTGACATAGTGCACCAGCGATACCACAGTGAGATGCGTCCGTCAGCAACACATACTTCCTATCGGGCATGGGGTATCTCAAAACAACCGCCTGCCTGAATCCTTCTTTTAATTTTAGGAAAGCTATATCATGATCTTGTGTCCATTCCCACTTACTGCCAGCTTTCAATAGTTCTCTAAATGGCTCTAGTAAGTTACCAAATCTCACTACAAATCGTCTGAAAAAATTACATACACCAATATACGATCTGAGCTCCTTAATATTTCTAGGTGTCGTAGTATTCAATATTTTTTCAATTCTTGTGCTCTCAGGCGTCACTCCCATTGCCGATACACGGTGCCCCAAAAAAGTCACCTCTCGTCTACTGAAAACACATTTGTCAAGTTTCAGAGTAAAACCAGCATACTCTAATTTAGAAAAAACCCTCTCCAAGTGGTCCAAGTGCTCTTCAAAGGTACTAGATCCTATAACCAAATCATCGATATAAATAGTAGCATAATCTCCAGTATCATCTCCCAAGGCAATACTAAGTGCGCGAATAAGAGCTGCCGAACTCGTACGGGTCCCAAAAGGAACACGCCTAAATTGGTACAAACTATGCTTATAGCTGAAAGCAGTAAGAGGCCTGTCTTCTGATCTCAAAGGTATCTGCCAAAAACTACTCCTAAGATCTAACGTAGAAAACCAACTCTTACCTTGAAAATTCTGTATCAACTCTTCAATGGTTTGTGATCTCAACTGATCAGCATCAATACGTCTGTTCATCTCCCTGCCATCAATACACAAACGTATTGATCCATCAGACTTAGGCACGACAATTAAGGGATTAACATATTGACTGTTTGATAATTCAATCACATCGTCTGCTAACATAGCTTGAATTTGATCCTCTACGGCTTTTGCATATTTGTGTGGTATCGGATATCGCGGTCCGCTGAATGGAGTCTTATCCAGCACAGAAAAAGAATGTTCATACAGATGGGTAACACCAGGTTTCTCGGAGAAAATCTCCACGTGTTCACATAACACTTCAAATAACTTGTCCTTCTGGATTTCATTTAACTCATTTCTACTTACGGCTTCTTACAAGCCACATATTTTATCCTCATGAATCCACAACTGACACAACTTCAGGCCCTCACTAGCCTCTTCATTTACTTTAGAAACCTCTTTCATTCTCCACACTGTACTAACTTCCGTTTTCCTCTGAATTTCCTCCTCAAACTTGACCTTAATATCCTCATTATTCCACCTCAAATTTAGCACTAGATCATTGTAATTTAACTGAGCCAATTTTAACGTTAACCAGTCAGATCCCAAGATAACATCAAATATTAAATGCGGAATTACCAAACATATCTGAACGCTAATAAAATTATTAATACAGATCGGGACAGCTACTTGTTTACAAATTTGCTTAGACCTCTTTCCAACAGCCGTAATGATGAAAGTAGACTTAACAGGCATTTCCTCCAACTGAATACCCTGTTTCACTAATGACTCATACCACTGAGAACTAATACATGATATTTGGCTACCAGAATCAATCAAAACTTTAACCCACGCCCCCCAGACTTTCAATTTAACAACGGGATTGACTACTTTATTACTTGAATCTCCATTATTCTGCTCGGGTTCATACAACAAATCGTCCCTAACATCGAGGTCATATGGTAACACTTTCATGGCAAGACACTTCGCTACCTCCGTACTAGGCTGGAATTCTGACCTAACATTACAGCCTCTCGTTAGTTTAAAGGTTCCCTTTGTGTATTGACGTTGGACTCATTAGTACATTGCTCTGGCCTCCGTTGGGAATTTCCTGTCCTATATTCAGATGCTCCTCTCCTGCTGTTCTGCTGAGGTCTGAACTGATTGCGAGCTTCGTGATTCTGTGTACTACCGTTATGTCTCATTCTGTTGTGATGACTAAAGTTCTGAATATTCTCCGTTCTACTTCTAAGGTTACCTAACGCATCAAAACTGCCTAGTAGGTTCTCCATCTCCTGAATAGTTCCAACTTTTTGCATACAGGCCGCTTCTCTCACCCTGTCCGGAAAATGTCTTAAAAGTAGTCTTACTACATCAGACCCCTCGGTTATACCATCTAAGTTCTGACAAATCATGACATGTGCCAGGAAGTACTCGGTCATAGTAACTCCCTCATGCTGTTTGTACCTCCCAAATACCACCCTTTCTCTCTCCCTAGCTTGTATCGCTTCATTCCAGAATTTCTCTCTAAATTTATTTCTGAATTCTTTCAGGTTCGTCATCGTCTGCCTATATACCATGAACCAAGATCGAGTTTCTCCTACAAAAGCATGGTCAATATTTTCCATAACGTCTTCCCAGTCCATAGACCCTTCCTCTAGACGCTTTTCAAACCGTTTCTCTATCATCTTAAGGAAATCTAGCGGGTTTGTTTGTTTCCCATTAAATTTAGGTAGTTCAATTTCCCTAATGTAGCTATTTCCTAGACATTGCCTTCCCGTGAAAACCTGTTTATCCTTTGCCACCTGTTTTAACTTATTTTCTGCTTTCTCCATCCGGCATTCTACATCTCTGTCTCTCCTATCAATTTCTCTCTCCAAATTAACCTGCTTCTCTCTCAATGTCCTAATTTCAATCTTATTCTCTTCAGCTATCGCAAACCTCTCTTCACTTGCCCGGGTCTCATCTTCTATTCTAAGCTTTACCGTGTCAATCTCTTGTTGGACGTGGTCTTTAAATACCCGTATTTCCCCTCTTTGAGTCTCAACTCTCTTATCAATACTAGTGACCTGCCTCATTACTTCCTCCCTAGTAGAGTTGTTTTCCTTCCCCATTAATTCCAGGAATTCACTTCTCTGTTCCGCAAACTTTTCTTCTACCTTTTTCCCTTGCCGTACATATTCACTTTCCTGGTCCTCTAATCGCTTATTAAAATGTTCATTTTTTACCACCAGATCGCGTAACTGCCTACTGTGTTCGTCCATTCTCCGATTCGCTTCCTCCTTATTTTCCCTCATCTCCCTACTTAATTCAGCTTTAGTTTGCTCTAACTGTTCTTTAAGTTCATATTTGATATTCTCAATTTTAGTGTTAGTTTGTTCTACATCTGTTTTAATTTGTTCCAATTCATTTTTAAGCTCATATTTAGTTTGTTCCAATTCATTTTTTATTTCAGTTTTACTGTCCTCTATCTTACTTAACATTAACTGCATCATTCCCATTAACTGATCATTATTATTACTTTCATTGTTAGTGTTGACTTCCGCTTCGCCCCCCATCCTACTATCATCTGACTCCATACTGACTTCTTTCTGCTTGCCTTCACTCTCCATACTACTTACACTTCTATCTTCAATTTCCTCTACTAGACTACACAACTCTTCCTCTGAACTCAATACGTTATTGCCTTTTATCGCCCGTCCACTGCGCAACATCCTCTCCTCTTTCGTCTGATCAGCCATGGCCCTTCCTACAATCAAACACTCTTAATGAAACGTGGATATCCAAATTTTGCCCATAATACGAATTCTGATATTGTTACTGTTATTAACTACTCCGTACTTAATGATTTTCTCGCCACACGTTGGAGCGGCATTATTGTGACTTCCCCTCTCGGAGAACATTCATCAAATGAGAAATGCAACCAAGCAAGCAAAGGGCGCCAATCTTTAAGTTGAGGACTTAAAGATAAAATTTATATTCAAGCTTGGACAGACTCTTATCACAGGGGTGAGGTGATAGTGCACTAATCATTAAGCAGGAGAATTAGAAATCAAAAGGCTAATTAAGGCAGATTAATGAAAGTGAACTAGAAAAATACTATTTATTATATTTAATATGAATGACGACGGTTTAACGAGAACTGAATTTAAATTAGAAAATGAATTTAATAAAAAATTGAATGACTCTACTTCGCGAAAACTTGCAATATCTTTAACTCGCTTGCTCACCATGTCGTCTTGTTCTGCTGGTCCTTGGAAAGCTTCCCTCCTTGTAGCTGGAACATCACCGGTCGTCTTTGATATCTCTTCATCTGCAGCTCAGTACCATTCCTGCCTTACAAATTGCACCCACCACTAATTGGAAGATGACTTCAAAACTAACACTCCCTATTATGCTTTATCCCATAGATTGGAGATAAGCCCTATGTCACAGTTAGAAGAACCACCTTGGGTTATATGGAGAGGATACTCAATTAAGAATCCTTCCAACTTTACTGATAATGTTCTCTGAAGTTTCATTTCTATCTAGATTAAAACTATCTATTGACTTAGACTGGTTCAAACCGGTCTTGTAGCCGTGCTGTACGTACTTCCTCATGAGAGTGGCTATACACCCCTCATTCAGAATTTCTAAGTATCGAGACGCAGAATCAAGTAGAAAATCAAGTAGAAGCCTCGTAGAAGATCGTAGAATAATGTAGAGAGACTCGCAGAAGCGAATAAGACGTTGTAGAGAGAGCCTCTAGGAGCTCCAACACGCCCTCTTATAACCTTCTCTCGCGCTAATTACAGGCCGCTACACGTGGTCCAATCAGATGACACTTCTCTCCCCTCTCTAGATTTTAGAGTAGATGGGTCCCACACAAGATATCAACTGTTCTTCTATTCGTCCTTTCAATCAGTATCCATGGCAACATGACGCTCCTTTGAAAATATAGGCGTTGATCAGTTCGAATAATTCTGGTCGAAATACGGTAGCTTACGTTAGGACGCGTGAACACGTGCTCGCTTTTCTCAGAACTTGATGTCTAAATTTGTCCTCCCTTCCTCCTCGGTGATGTGGCAAGATAACTGAAATCTACTGCAAGTTAATTTTAACCAACTGTCGCAAGAATCTAAGTGAATATTAGGATATTCAGCCCTCGTTTATAAGTCGTAGTTACAAAGTAATGAAATGATAGTGAGCAAATGATTAAACATGAATTATAATACAATTACATACCAAAATAAATATCATGACGTTAAATTCCTGAATTAATTACACATAATAAAATTAACATAATTACACTGTAACGTCTGGAACGTTACATTGGAAGGAGAGTAGCAAAGAAAAGAAAAGAAAATATATTTTTGAAAATACATTCTAAATATAAAATTTTCTTGGTGTGGTTTCGTCCAATATCTAGGCCCTGCCATTTCTTCCCCTCTACTCCACGGTTGTTGTTATTATTATTATTATTATTATTATTATTATTATTATTATTATTATTATTATTATTATTATTATTATTATTATTATTATTATTATTATTATTATTATTTGTTGAAATTATTATTTATAATGAGTTTTGCGGTCCTTCACCAACTGCCAATGTTAAGTACGCCTAACACCTCTGTACCTGGCATTCAGGTTTACCATGCTGTCAAGAGATTCATGAACTACATACCCGCTCTCACAACTGGAACATCTTGACCATCCCCGCACGCACCGCTTTCACAGGTGGTGCTGTGTGGATCTGGAACTCTATACCAGACTCGTCTTTTTTTTTTTTAAGCAGCACCATAAAAATATTTACTTTCCACTTATTTGTGGCTATTATTACTGTTACAATTATGATTAACATTACCCAATTGACAGCATAGAGACTGTTACAGTTACCCTTATTTTATGAGTTAGTTCTTAAAGTGATTTCACAGAGCGAGTTGGCCGTGCGGTTAGGGTCGCGTAACACTGAGCTTGCATTTGGGAGATGGTGGGTTCGAATCCCAGCGTCAGCAGCCCTGAAGATGCTTTCACATTTTCACACCAAGCAAATGCTGGGACTGTCCCAATCCTAGCTCTTTCCTATCCTAGCGTCGTCGAAAACCTTCAATATGTTAGTGCAACGTTAAACCACTAGCAAAAAAAAAAAAATCCTACTAAGTAGTAGGAAATAGGAGGTAGTACTTGCTAGGAACTTAAACTGTACCCGTTTTATGTAGTTGTTATAACCTTGGTTTAGTAAGAGAAGGCTTTGTACCCGTAAGTACGCCCAGTAGCGGCGATTGAGAATTAGAAGTGGAGGGAGGGGGGGGGTGTACAGTCAACAAAAGGTACTCGGGTTTGTGGGTTTGTGGGGGGGTGTAGCAGCCGGAGGTAGGGAGTATATACGTCAAAATTGTAAAAATTACAAAATTTTAAGTTTGTTGATGCTCTCTGGGCGAATTTTGATAGATAGGTAATGATAGACAGCTTACCAAATTAATTGCGGTGATAATAGGTTTTTTAAATTTTAGATTTTGATTCAATTCTTTACAATAAAACTTTCACCAAAGGAACAACATTACAATTAAATAGAAGAACGGCGTGATTACACAATTAAAAACAATTTAGTATTTAACTACCCACTAAGAAACTAACAAACACTAAACAGACTGCCAGACTGACGAATGCGCGCGGCAGGCGAGTGAATCTCACCGGTACCACTGTGTCCATGACCTTCACTCGCAAATATACACCCTGCTACCTATCCCCACAGCATATGCGAAGTTTCCACTACTTGCTCTGGCGCTATACAAAACTGTTACCCGCGATGACCGACATTTTGTGCGTATTACCGCAAATAATTTTGTTATTAAAGAAAATGAAAATGAAAATCAACAGCCTGTTTCCAGCCATTCGATCGGGTCAGGAATGGAATGAATTAAGCCCCATCTAGCGGCCAGGGTAGGAAATGTGCCGGCTGCCGAAGCCTGTCGCACTCCTCTGAGGCAATCATAAATGACTGACAGATGAAATGAAATGTTCATGGAGAGTGTTGCTGGAATGAAAGATGACAGGGAAAACTGGAGTACCCGGAGAAAAACCTGTCCGCCTCCGCTTTGTCCAGCGCAAATCTCACATGGAGTGACCGGCATTTGAACCACGGTATCCAGCGGTGAGAGGCCGGCGCGCTGCCGCCTGAGCCACGGAGGCTCTATTAAAGAAAATAAAGGAAAGATTTAACTGATAAGACAACAGGGCTTGTACAAATTGTTTTTGTTAATAATTCCTAAAATCCGTAGTTTCAGCCGGCTAAAAGGGAACAAATGCAATGTTTTCTACAAAGTGGGGGAGGACTGCTCCCCTTCACCCCCCAAATCTCCACTACTGAGTACGCCAAGCATAAGAAAGGCAAATAAATAAATAAATAAATAAATAAATAAATAAATAAATTTAAAAAATGTTTCCGAGCGAGTTGGCCGCGTGGGTCAGATCTCCCAGCTGTGAGCTTGCAGTCGGGAGACATTTGATTCGACTCCCATCATCGGCAGTCCTGAAGAGAGTTTTCCGTGCTTTGCCATTTCGACACCCAGTATAATGCTGGAGCTGTCCGTTTATTAAAGCCACGGCCGGTTCCTTCCTACCCCATCCTAGCATCGCTGAAAACTTTCAGTTTGTCAGTGCGACGTAAAACCACCAGCAAAAAGAGAAAAAAATATACGAATGGTCTTGGGAAACGTTTGAGTGCTAGAGAGACATCTTTTTTTTTTTTTTTTTTTTTTTTGCTAGCGGCTTTACGTCGCACCGACACAGATAGGTCTTATGGCGACGATGGGATAGGAAAGGCCTAGGAGTTGGAAGGAAGCGGCCGTGGCCTTAATTAAGGTACAGCCCCAGCATTTGCCTGATGTGAAAATGGGAAACCACGGAAAACCATCTTCAGGGCTGCCGATAGTGGGATTCGAACCTACTATCTCCCGGATGCAAGCTCACAGCCGCACGCCTCTACGCACACGGCCAACTCGCCCGGTAGAGACATCTTTAACTTGCTAGTAAATATATCGTGGTTTCTCACAATTAATTTTTTTTTTAATGTCTGTCCGACTCTTTGGCTGAATGACCAGCGCACTGGCCTTCGGTTCAGAGGGTCCCGGGTTCCATTCCCGGCCGGATCGGAGATTTTAATCGCTTGTGATTAATTCTTATGGCTCGGGGACTGGGCGTTTGTATCCGTCCCAACACTCTCCTCTTCATAATCACACAACACACTACACTACCAACCACCACAGAAACACGCAATAGGCTAGTGATTACATCCCTGCATATAGGGTTGGCGGCCGTAAACAGGGCCAAATCCACATGTGCGACGCAGTTTCGCACCCGCGACCCCACACGTGTCTGTCGACTGTGTTGAAATTCTGTTTTAAAACGTTGAGCACCCAACCTTCTGTGCCTCAGGTCCAACTTGACGGGAAATTGCTTTGTGGGAAGATTCATGGTGGTTTGCCAGAAACGTATGCATAATTTCAACCACATTGCACTGTCAGCTGTGAAACTCATGTTAAGTCAGCATAATTGCGGTACTTCTTCGTAATAGCATTGCAGACGTCTGCGGTTAAGGCGCTGTCTCGCTCAGATAATGGAACGGAATGGAACAGGGCTAGGACTGGAACGGAAGCGACCGTGACATGACATTAATTAATGTACAAACTGGTGTGAAAATTGGAAACCACCGAAAACCAATTCAGGGCTGCCCACTATCTTCTGAATGCAAGCTGACAGCTACGTGACTCGAACCCCGCTACCAACTCGCTCGGTTACAATTGTGTTGCCTTATAAGTTAGGCTAACAGGCACTACGATATTCAAAGAAGGAAGAGGAGCTGAAATGGTTTCTTGCTAATATTTTGAAAACGGTTAACAATATTGTTACGAATAAAACTCCATCTGAATCATTATTCTAATTTATTTCAGTGTGACCTAATAAATGCACACATACATATTTAAACACACACACACAATTGTAACCAGTTATGAACGGCCACACGTCCGAATTAAAAGTCTATTCACAAGTCCCTCTTCCTTATGGCACCGCAGGTGGTTCAGCCTGTTCTTACCTGAGGACGGCTAATCCTTACTTTCACTTCGCCAAGTCCTGTCAGTTCGCACAGCATCTGTGTGTAAACCGCTGCATTTCAACACAGTGTCACCGGCTACACAACACACGATGACTGTTCAGTGGTTCGACTTCACAGATAGTCCAGTAATTTAGTCACATGCAGTGAACAACTAAACAGGTCAACAGTATTCAACAGCAGGACGATACTCACAACTGCGAACATTAACACAGGTCCATTTACCTTCACACTCGCGATAGCGGCTTCCCTCGCTGAGCCTCAGTTCACAGAAATACACGAACACACAGTACAGTCTTCCGTTCTTTCTTCTCCACCTACTCACTGGTCACTCCGACACCACAACAATACCTCGGTGGGACACTAGCAACAGGCAACACCTCTGTCGCCCTCAGCCCAGCCACCGAACCCCATCACACCGGGTCTCACACCGACTCCACCTCGGAGCCCAAACTATCACTGACTGTCCGCGGCTAGCCTCCCTTTTTATATCTCGGGTGATCTGAGCCAGAAATTTCGCGATGTCATTGGAGGCAGAACATTCCCGTTGAATCTCCAAGAAGCTCACAGGTAAGCCGGCCGACACGGGAAGGCCGGCCCCACCCTACAAGCCGACTGGGGGATCCCAGGTCATGAGAGTCATCAGCTCCTCCCTGGAACTACCGAAACGGGCTACCACAGGGCTGACACGTAACAATATTTAGGGATGTTTCAAATAAAACTTTAAATTTAATTTTGAATGTTTTATGTCATGAGTTTTTTTATAGAGCCAATCCCGGCAGAGATATTCACCAGTTCAAGTGTTTATTGCCAAGTCCGCTGATATGGGGATCGTGGTGGTTGCAGTCATGAGTGCCTTTGTAACGTATACAACCGCGTGATCATTTTCACTTTTTATAGGATGAGGAATTAGGGATTGGAATACTTTATCCACGGAGACGTTTGATATTTTTCCAACTTCTTTGAAATTACTTCAGAAAAGACTAGGTAAACAACTGATAGGGAATCTGACACATGGGCGACGATGATTGAGTAAAATGCAATAAGTCATATATAGAAAAATAGGAACTTCAAAAATGAGCAGAATAGATAAAGACCAGAACAGATCAGTATGGGAAGAAAAGGAACAATGAGGAGTGGAGCGAAGGGAGGAGAGGAGATCAACCCAGGTGAAACTGGATAGTGTCGTGTGGATACAGAAGATCAGAGCAGTGAAGGGGTGAATGAGGGTGAACAGCAAGTATGGAAAGAGATAGAAAGAAAGCACAAAAGGATAACCTCCTCATCTTCAAATTGAGCTTTTCAACATCCATCTCTTCTGAGCCCCCGAAAAGCTCGTTTCTGAATTGCAGCCTTATCAGGAGGGTGGCTTTCAGCATTTATTGAGAGGCCATTTACCACCCGTTTGTATGGGAGTGAAAGTTCCTTTTGGGGATCATTGTAAGTATCTAGGTGTTAATATAAGGAAAGATCTTCATTGGGGTAATCACATAAATGGGATTGTAAATAAAGGGTACCGATCTATGCACATGGTTATGAGGGTGTTTAGGGGTTGTAGTAAGGATGTAAAGGAGAGGGCATATAAGTCTCTGGTAAGACCCCAACTAGAGTATGGTTCCAGTGTATGGGACCCTCACCAGTATTACCTGATTCAAGAACTGCAAAAAATCCAAAGAAAAGCAGCTCAAATTGTTCTGGGTGATTTCCGACAAAAGAGTAGCGTTACAAAAATGTTGCAATGTTTGGGTTGGGAAGAATTGAGAGAAAGAAGAAGAGCTGCTCGACTAAGTGGTATGTTCCGAGCTGTCAGTGGAGAGTTGGCGTGGAATGACATTAGTAGACGAATAAGTTTGAATGGCGTTTATAAAAGTAGGAAAGATCACAATATGAAGATAAAGTTGGAATTCAAGAGGACAAACTGGGGCAAATATTCATTTATAGGAAGGGGAGTTAGGGATTGGAATAACTTACCAAGGGAGACGTTCAATAAATTTCCAATTTCTTTGAAATCATTTAGGAAAAGGCTAGGAAAGCAACAGATAGGGAATCTGCCACCTGGACGACTGCCCTAAATGCAGATCAGTATTGATTGATTGATTGATTGATTGATTGATTGATTGATTGATTGATTGATTGATTGATTGATTGATTGATTGATTGATTGATTGATTGATTGATTGATTGATTGATTGATTGATTGATTGATTGATTGATTGATTGATTGATTGATTGATTGATTGATTGATTGATTGATCACTATTATCTTTGTGTACATTGCAGTGAGCTCGCAGTTACGATCAACAGTATTCTGTAAGAAGGAAGTCAGCTCCCGGACGAAACTATCTTTACATCGGCCTGTTTTCAGACCAACTTTGCTTTATGGGAGTGAAAGCTGGGTGGACGCAGGATACCTTATTCATTAGAAGTAACATATATGAAAGTAGCGAGAATGATTGCTGGTACAAACAGGCGGGAACAATCGCAGGAGGGTACTCGGAATGCGAAGATAAAGGCTAAGTTAGGAATGAACTGGATCGATGAAGCTGTACGCATAAACCGGCTTCGGTGGTGGGTTCGTGTGAGACATATGGAGGACGATAGGTTACATAGGAGAATAATAGACTCTGCTGTGGAGGGTAAGAGAAGTAGAGGGAGACCAAGACGACGATGGTTAGACTCAGTATCTAATGATTTAAAGATAAGAGGTATAAAACTAAACGAGGCCACAGAACTAGTTACAAACAGAGGATTGTGGTGGCGTTTAGTAAATTCACAGAGACTTGCAGGCTGAACGCTGAAAGGCATAACGGTCTATAATGAATATATATGTATATAATGTAATGTATGTTATCATGTTGCATTCTATCAGGAAGAACAAGACGACGAAATGAGAAATAACGCGTGAAAGAAAGAGCATTCGAAGAACGAGGGGTAAAAGGAACAGGCTCAAAGGAGAGGGGTAAATTCCTCAGGCCTAGCAACTCTTACATCACAGAGTCGGAAGACAAACTGTGGTGGCCTACAATGCCCAACCGAGCAGAAGAGCGGTGGCCCGCCTCTGTATTCGGGAGACGGAGAAGGCTGGTCTCCACTGTCAGCTGTCTTGAGAATAGTTTTCCGTGGTTTTCCATTCTCCAGCACTATGGCGAATGCCGGGACAGTTCCTACTATAGGCCACGGCCGCCAACCCTCTCACCTTCTCCGTACATCTCCTTCTCCAATACAAATCTCTTGGTTTGAGAGACGGCGTCACTGTGTAGGAGGCCCGCCTCCCCCTTCAGGGGAGGAATGAGAAAAGTAGTACTAGTAGTCCAAGACCCTAAAACTGATAAATAATATTAATACCGGGATCACACTAGCGTTGTGTTGGCGGACATTGTCAGAACGTCCGTCGTAGCTTAAGCCCTTAACGCTGACCTCCATGCTTTGTATAGACCTCCTTTCCTTCACATGCTGTCGACCTCCATGCGTGCTGTAGACCCCTGTAGATTTAACTTCCTGTTGGTTAAGAGGTTGTCGAGATGGAAATGTTAGAGCTTATAGTCGTTATTCTGGCGCGGCCACACGACCAACGTCGCGACCTGCAACGCACGTCACATTTTCGACTTGCATGGTCATGTTTCATAGGACGTAACAAGCTGTGACGTGTGTTGCAGAATGTCACATAATATGCTAGAGCTATTCGCACGACACCCGTTGATTTAACATGCGTCAGTGACAATTTGTGCGGAGATGTCGAAATGTTAATTGTATAGTCAAGGTGTCAATATGTGCTTACTTTGTAAGACCTGTATATTAAAGAACAAAATCTTAATATTTTCTACGTCGACTAATACGTTTTATTAATCAAATGGGAATGAACATTATACTTTTAAATACATTTATGAAATGTAAGGAGCCTGTATTATAAAAACACAAATTAATGGCATTTACTTTAATGCATTACGCAGTTCTTTAAACGAAATAGGTCATCGAAGAAAGCTGCAGACAGTCATCTCTAAAACCGGGATATAATGCGTAGAATTGGCCATGAACAGTTATTCGGGTGTGATCTGTTTTGAACGTTTATTTTCTTTAACAATTCGCAATAAAAGGTAAGATAGGGAAACAAACTGTATTATGCGCTTCTGGATAACCTTGTTTCCTATGAAAGTTGGCGCAGTGGCGTCTTGGAAATGACATGCTTGGACGACCTCCTGCATGGTCATTCATTCATTCATTCATGTTTTACAGGACGTAACAAGCTGTGACGTGTGTTGCAGAATGTCACATAATATGATAGAGCTATTCGCACGACACCCGTTGGTTTAACGTGCGTCAGTGACAATGTGCGGGAGCTCTGGGTCTGATCATGGAGATCCCAAATAGTGGACTTGCTCGGCGGATATCGACCTCCAAAATTTCCCAGAAATTGCTGCTGACAAACACTCGCTCCTCCAGAGTACACAAATTAATTTTGCAACTATCCTGTGTGAACTCCCATGCATTCTGAATTGTACTAACACTCATAAACAACAACTAACTAACCTCACTATTATCCTCGAAAATTGAAGGTATCGGCCAAAGAAAGGTAAGGGCTACGAAGGGCTCTCTTCAGCTGTATGAATCATTTCAACCATATACCAGCCCTCCTGCCATTCTTAAGTTTCTGGCAGGATCGGGAATCGAACTCGGACCCCCGAGGACGGCAGCTAATAACAGTAACCGTTACTCTACGGGGGTGGACTGGTATCACCTGATTCACGCTCTCCTCACCTGCTGTACATACACCACTTGAAGGAAAGGTCCGTAAAGGTGAGAAACTCCAACCTGCATGATGGTGCACCGAGTTCATGGCTTGTAATGTATTCTAATACTGTAATTTAGCTTATAGAAAGGTACATTGCACAGGTCAGGAGTAAACCTATCTGTTATAGCCAGTTAGAGCTAGAAATAACGAGCGTGAAAGGAAATGAACGTGACAAAACTGACCACAGCAGTGTTCCGTGGAACTGTATTTTCATAAGAAACTTTTGCGGATTTTCCTTACAACATACGTGTTTACCTTGGTCAGTTAAAAAAATGACTTATCGCTATCGTTACCACACATGGATTATTACTTCCTTAAGTTGTAATTGTTATTTCGTCACCACCTTATTTTAAGTGAATAGGGCCTTCTTTTGGTCGTAAGTTCCAAACATTTCCTCCTGTGCAAAATGTAAGTGACGGGGAAGTGACTGGTGTTACAAAGGAGTAACAAATGACTAACCTATTATCTTCGAAAATTGAAGGTATCGGCCGAAGAAATGTAAGGGCTACGAAGGGCGTGAAAGTGAAAGACTCGCTAGGCCTCGCAAAGCTAATACCATCGGGGTCGGAAAAGAACAAGGGAGGTTGGATAGGAAATATGAAAACGAGGAACCAGGCACAAGAAAAGTGGAAGCAATACCGGTACCAGGAGACGTGGACGCCAACGCTCGCTCCCAATTTGAGCCCCTGGTCGCCTCTTGGTTGCCTCTTACGACAGGCAGGAGATACCGTGGGTGTTACTCTACCGCCCCCAAGCACAGGGGGCACTTGATGGGGTCATCTGTCCGCCCGGTCGCCTTTGCCCCCAGAAATTAACCTGGTACTCATTTTTTATGCAGGCTGAGTGATCTTCAGGGCTCTGTGCTCCTCCGGAAGTGCGAATTTTGTTTCTTAAATGTTTCGACTTCCTGACGTGGAATAGAACCCGCGTCCTTCTGGATGAACCGAGCACGTCTTCCCCGTCTGGGCCAGGCAGCTCTCATAATGTAGGAACAAAGCGAAAATCATAGAGGCTTATTTTGGCGTACGGCTTCTAGAGAGGCCTAGTGCAGGTTTTTGGAATTGACGCGTATGGGCGACCTGCGCGCCTGTTAGGATGGGGACCAGTGATTAATTCTAATGTTGAAGACCACACACACACAGTCCTCCAAGCTAGAGGAATAAATCAATTAATCCCCGACCCACCTGGGACCCCTTGGACCAGCACGCTAACCATTTAGTCATGGAGGCGACTTCAAAGAGACGATTATTGAGGTAACCTACATCCATCATTGTACTGTTCCTTCACTTGGAATCCGACTCGCACCGAATATGTCGTTTGCCAGTTATCGTGCTCCACTTAACTGCCTACCTTTTGTTATCGAGCGCACTTCGTACTACGTATACCGAGTGCAACGGAATTTGGTCTCTGCTATGCCCTGGTGGCCTCTCTGTCAAGGGTCCCATGTCCTGGTATGTTACTCAATTAGGCGAGTTCATTTAGGCAGACTGTCAACCTAATAATAAGTAATAAACCAGGAAGCTCGTCGGTATTTTTAGCACTGGAATTCTGAGTCATCAACTGTCTGTCTCTTCCAGCTGCCGTCTACGCCAAGAATGGTGAACCACAAACTATTTTTATTTTAGTTTTCTTTTTATTTACTCAAGAAAGGGCATCTAATCCGAGGCCCTTACGACGCAATACAAGATTAAATATTGGCAGAGTTTACAAAATATGTACAATACAATAATAGCTTATTTCTATATACGTTACAGTCTTACAAATATAAATACAAATATATAATACCACTGTACATTTCTTGGTTTGTAAGATTCAATGCTCATTTTCTTTTGTCCATTGATTATTTATTTTTTGTTTAAATTCTGAAATTGTTGTTGCCTATTGTATACGTTTTGGGAAAGCATTGTTCACCTTCACAGAGTAGTGCCATAAGGAGTTACAACGATACTAGTTTTTACAAATTCGGTATGGACTCTTCGTTCCTCGAGTGTTATATGAGTGTACGTCAGAATTTATAATACAGATAGTGTTTGTATGAACCAAATTATGCTTAATTTTATATACCATCATAGTTGAAGCTCTATCACGTAAAATGTGGAGTGGTAGAAGTCTGCATTTCTTATACAAAAAAAAATCTGTAGGTGTTTTCCATGGACTTGGATGTAGACCATCTAAGATATTAGGCAGGTAGAAAAGATTATTATTATTATTATTATTATTATTATTATTATTATTATATCTTAGACTTCAGTCCGGCTACTTGGCTGAATGGTCAGCATAGTAACCTTCGATCAGAGGCCCGCAGGTTCGATTCTCGGGCAGGTCTGGGGTTAAGTTAATTCCTCTAGCTCGGAGACTGTTTGAGTTTCTATTAATACAAATCGTCTTCGTTTACATACAACACATCACTCTATAAACTACCACAGAAACACGCGGTAGTGAATAAATCCCTCCTCATAGGGTTCGCGTCGGCAAGGGCATCCAGCTGTAAATTTAGGCTAAATTCACACTAACTGCCGACCCCAGGAAAACGACCAGGAAGAAGAAGATATCTTAGATTTCACTTCAACCGTTCCGAGTCTTTAAAGAAACCAGTGTTGTTGAATTCTGTCCTGAAAAGGGTTCTTTAACATACTTGTAAATCTATGAGCCTCCCGCATTTATTATTATTATTATTATTATTATTATTATTATTATTATTATTATTATTATTATTATTATTATTATTATTATTATTACAATTTGTTTTACGTCGCACCGTCACAGATAGGTCTTATGGCGACGTTGGGACAGGAAAGGGCTAGGAGTGGGAAGGAAGCGGCCGTGGCCTTAATTAAGGTACAGCCCCAAAATTTGCCGGGTGTAAAAATGGGAAACGACGGAAAACCATCTTCAGGGCTGCCGACAGTGGGGTTCGAACTCACTATCTCCCGGATGCGAGCTCACAGCTGCACGCTCCTAACCGCACGGCCAACTCGCCCGGTCCGACCTCCCTTGGTCAACTCTTGTTCTTTTCCGACACCGACTGTATTACAGCATTCCAGGCCTAGGAAGTCTTTCATTTTCACGCCCTTCGTGGCCCTTGTCCTTCTTTGGCCAATACCTTCATTTTTCGAAGTATCGGATTCCTTCAATTTTCTTTCTGATTAGTGTTACATAGAGGATGGTTGCCTAGTTGTACTTCCTCTTAACACAATAATCACCACCACCATCACCACCACAATGGATATTTTGTTTTTTATCCCCTTTCTTCTTGTTAGCGTTAAGATAGGCTGTTCACCCTTTTGCTTTGATGCTTAAATGAGCAGTCATCTCCAGTCTCTAGTATTTAATGCGTATCGGTAGATTGCGTTAATATGGAGAGGTAGAGGAAGAGCCAATCCGCCTCCGTGGAGTAGTGGTTAGCGTGATTAGCTGCTAACCCCCGGAGGTCCGGGTTGGATTCCCGGCTCTGCCACGAAATTTGAAAAGTCCTACGAGGGCTGGAACGGGGTCCACTCAGCCTCGGGAGGTCAACTGAGTAGAGGTGGGTTCGATTCCCACCTCAGCCATCCTGGAAGTGTTTTTCAGTGGTTTCCCACTTCTCCTCCAGGCAAATGCCGGGATGGTACCTAACTGAAGGCCACGGCCGCTTCCTTCCATCCTCCTTGCCTGTCCCATCCAATCTTCCGATCCCCCCCCCACAAGGTCCCTGTTCAACAAAGCAGGTGAGGCCGCCTGGGCGAGATACTGGTCATTCTCCCCAGTTGTATCCACCAACCCAAAGTCTGAAACTCCAGGATACTGCCGTTGAGGCGGTAGAGGTGGGATCCCTCGCTGAGTCCGAGGGAAAAACCGATCCTGGAGGGTAAACAGATTAAGAAGAAGAAGAAGAAGAAGAAGAAGAAGAAGAGCAAGAGCCATAGAGGGAGGTCCTAGTTTTATTAAGGTGATTATTTTAATTGGGGACTGAAGCTATTATGTTTGCAAAATGTTACATTTACCTGCCATGTCCTATCATATAGCTATCAGCACGACTTGCGTCAAATTGTGGATTGTTAGAAGCAATTTCATTCTGCTCCTGAAAATTCAGTAGGCCTAATAATAACTTTAAAAAATGACTCCAGCTAACATGTGCAGGCGATTCGATTTGATATCATTTAGGCTACTTGCATGCCGGTGTCTACGTTCCATTTTATTCTCTTCTGGGCGATCTGAGGTTCAGTTTAATATTTTTTCGAGTTAACACCAAATGCGTCACTGGAGTTCTTTTACACGCCGACATCGTAGACATGGTGTGCTGAATGGATTTCCTTCCACCCTTCTAAAATCAGACTCTGCCGGGTCTGAATCTGTGATCTAGAGATCCGAAGCCTGACACTCTACCAATGATCCACAGAGGGAATAATAATAATAATAATAATAATAATAATAATAATAATAATAATAATAATAATAATAATAATAATAATAATAATTGAAAAATAAAATTGTGTTTACCCAATTATCAACCCTACTTTATACATGGAGAAGCATCCGTGGCTCAGGCGGCAGCTCGCCGGCCTCTCGCCGCTCGGTTCCGTGGTTCATATCCATCTGAGATTTGTGCTGGACAAAGCGGAGGCAGGACAGGTTTTTTTCTCCAGGTACTCCGGTTTTCCCTGTCTTCTTCCATTCCAGCAACACTCTCATATATTATTTCATTTCATATCATCTGTCAGCCAGTAATCATTGCCCCAGAGCAGTGCGACAGGCTTCGGCAGCCGGCACGATTCCTATCCTCGCCACTAGATGGGGCTTCATTCATTCCATTGCTGTCCCGGTCAACTGACTTGAAACAGGCTGTGGATTCTCATTTAATTTCTTTACACATGGCATATTTGGGTTATATATAATAAAACTAAATTAACACATCAAAATTACAACTAAAGCTTAAAACTGGAAGACTTGTATGTAAATAGCACCGTATAACAGCAACTTTTCTGAAATAAAATTCTAAAAGATGTTTGATAGTGTACATCACACGCATTTAAGTGAATTACTGATTCATATCTACTTATTTCAAAAATGAGAGATAAACAGTTCGTGGCGTTCCACAGGCACAAGTGTAGGGCTTCCGGACATTGATTCTAAACCTCTCAACATATGACCCAAATTGGTCATGTCCAACAAAAACTGTGTTAAAATATGATAAAGTGTCAGTTATCTACTTTCCAGTCTATCCTGGGTCTTCGGAAAGAAAAAAATTCTGTAAGCTGACCTCTTGAACTAATTATCCATAGGTTATGCCAGATATTCTCCGCATTCCTTTTTCAGTTCCTTTCTTTTTCTTTAACAAATGACATAGGGCACTTATCATTTGTTAACGAAGAGTCGGGGAGGTGTGTATGTGTGTGGGGGGTGGGGGGTGGGGGTAGGTTCCAGCTCCTTTGGCACATTTATCATATCTCTCGGACCTTCTATGCCGTCATTATTATTATTATTATTATTATTATTATTATTATCATCATCATCATCATCTGTTTACCCTCCAGGGTCGGCTTTTCCCTCGGACACAGCGAGGGATCCCACCTCTACCGCCTCAAGGGCAGTGTCCTGGAGCTTCAGACTCTTGGTCGGGGATACAACTGGGGAGAATGACCAGTACCTCGCCCAGGCGGCCTCACCTGCTATGCTGAACAGGGGCCTTGTGGAGGGATGGGAAGATTGGAAGGGATAGGCAAGGAAGAGGGAAGGAAGCGGCCGTGGCCTTCAGTTAGGTACCATCCCGGCATTCGCCTGGAGGAGAAGTGGGAAACCACGGAAAACCACTTCCAGGATGGCTGAGGTGGGAATCGAACCCACCTCTACTCAGTTGACCTCCCGAGGCTGAGTGGACCCCGTTCCAGCCCTCATACCACTTTTCAAATTTCGTGGCAGAGCCGGGAATCGAACCCGGGCCTCCGGCGGGTGGCAGCTAATCACGCTAACCACTACACCACAGAGGCGGACATTATTATTATTATTATTATTATTATTATTATTATTATTATTATTATTATTATTATTATTACCCACTAACTACTTGAAAGGTTTTCGGAGACACCAAGGTGCTGGAATGTTGCCGCGCTGCAGTTCTTTCACGTGCGAGTAAATTCAGCGCCAGGAGACTGATGTATTTGAGTACCTTCAAATACTACCGGACTGAGCCGTGATCGAGTCCGCCAGCTTGGGTTCAACTATCTGAGTTACTTAGCCCGGCGAAATTCCGATACAAAACACAACATTTTCAGCCTATCTACCTTCGCCTCCCCAAAGTGTCTAAATTCCATTGCTGGTCAATATACTTGTAGGTTATTTCCGCTTCAGTGTTTATAATTCCTCGACCGTGAGTGTGTCGAACTACATCCCTGTGAAACAAATTCAAACATCGATATCAAACATATCGGTACAAATCCTGAAGAAATAAGTGTATTTCCGGGAGATGACAGACGTCAACAGCAAGGATGAAATTTGGCTCAAGTATAGAAAGTGTACATTGTGCATGACTTAGGTATTCGGTGGGAAGATCGCGTGATGACAGCTTTGAAACAGTTGGAGCCGCCGGCCACGGAAGAAGATGCGAGATACAACATCTGCACTAGATATCTCTCTGTAGTTGCGAATTTGTTACTTCCCGTGTTGTAACATGTTTCTATTTACTTTTTTTTAATTTTTTTTCTTCTACTCTGTAACGAGCAAAAAATGGTGAAGATGATGATGATGATGATGATGATGATGATGATGATGATGATGATGATGGTGGTGGTGGTGATCAGTATTTAAAATCATGTTCATAATTGCAAATAAATGTTGCGCTAACAAGGAAAAACAGAACATTCGTAGCTCACACTGTGGATTTTCTTTCCAGAGGTACAGCATATGTGTGTTTTGGGCTACGGAATAACACTTTACCACAAAAGTCTTACTTTTATGATAAAATGCCCGTTCTACTAACCGAATTCTATGATTCAAGTGAAAACAATAGAGACATAATGTGGTATAACCTCTATGTTGCCACCCTTTGGAAAAAATCCCCTTGAAAGTGACAAAGTATGAACTAAGATATATTTACTGCTTTATACTGTGTTGGTTTCATTGCCTTTACTTGTAATTTTAACAAAGATTTTAAAAATAATGTTACAGTAACTTTCAAACTGCTACGGCCGACTACAGAAACGATGACTAGTTTTAAGCATTACACAATGTCTTCCCTAACAACGTCTAAGTTACGCACGATGTTCGATTATATAAACACTATTCAGCCGGTGTTTAGCTAGACGTCGTTCAAGTTTCAATATTGGTTCGAAAATGTAAATAGATGAATCTTCCATGCTGTTCTTTGCTTGTAGCAACCAATGACATTCGTGGGTGCGCGCGCCAAACATTAGTCAGCTATCGTCTGTCTGACAGATTACAGAAATATGGCTAAACATGAGCACGACGTGCCCACAGATAAGAACCACCGTTTATTTTACGTGGGCCCTCCCCATCACATGTGCTCAGTGACTTGGTCTGGTGCCGTAGTGGGCAAATACCAGGGCTGTCTTTAAGGCCGCGGCCCTTCCTTCCCAGTACATGCGTTTTCCTATGCCATCGTTGCTGTGAGCGTGCATTCGGGAGATTGTGGGTTCGTACCCCACTGCCGGCAGCCCTGAAGATGGTTTTCCCTAGATTCCCATTTGCGCCCCAGGCAAATGCTGGGGTTGTGCCTTTAACCCTTTACCGGATACTGTTGCCCTGAGGCAGTATATAACCTTTCACCTGTTTAAATGGATACAGATTGAGGTAGTTTTATGGCACACCTTCAACTGTACAGTCAATTTAAAGACATATACCAGTGATGCCTTGTTTCTTTACATAACATAAGACAAAACAGCCCTACAACCAAAGGTACTCCTTCCACCCCGTCAACATCCACGCGTACCAACCTTCTTTTGCCGATATTTTCATTTTTCAAAGTGTCAGAATCTTTCCATTTTTTTAGTCTGATTAGTGTTAATAGAGGATTTTTGCTCAGTTGAACTTCCTCTTAAAATAGTAATCACCACCACCAGTACCTTATCCATCTGTCACCGTTCACTCTTTGAAACTTTGACGCCACTTTTACATACCGCCATTCGGAACACGTCGCGCGTGAATTTCAGTGGCGTAGCGTTAGGGCAAGCAAGGCCTGCGCTACAGACGGGCCTGGGGCTTAAGGGTTCTGGTACAGGTTACCATGGTAAAATTTTAAGAATTATCAATTTTTTTCCTTCAAAACCACAACAGTTATAGCAATGACGTTCTGTGCACATGAAACACTGGCATTATTTTATATGCAAAACAGCATTACCATCATGTTAAAAAATAAATTTGCGTATTTTTTCAAAATTCAAAATTCATAAGGCTGCAGCGTTTTAGTAATAACTCCTGTAATTTTCAATACTTTTAGGTTCTATTAATTTTATTTTATTTCAAACATATCCCTCTAGAAATGCAAGTACTTTCAGCAACATATCTTATCAAATAATATTTTTACTTTTGTATTGAAAAGAAAATGTCAAAATTTTACAATATTTTTCCTACATTTGATTTTAAAAAATAAACTATCTTAGAGAGAGACATGAATTTACATCATTTTGTAGATATAGCAAGCATAAATACACACAAGAAATTTCATTACTGTATGTCAATTAGTTTTTGGGTTATCATCAAAACGGATGTCAAAAACACAACTCTGAGAAAATGAGCGATAAACATTTGTGCATAAATCTTACATACCATTAACCTTGGCACTGAAGTTAAAATTCCCCTGCAGCATAAGTTGTGCTGTTGTGCCTTCTACTTCTAATTTCTGTGCAGTTTCTTCCAATCTGAGACTCTTCTTGCTTTTTCTTGCCTTATTTGTCGCTTGACGTTTCTTTTTCTCTACCGTCGCTACTCTTGTTTAATCTTCATCACGTACAGCAAGTTCACAAAATGTTCCAGGTTCTACCCCTAAACGCTTTCATAACAAGCAGCCTACTCTTCATGCCATCATTGAATGCAATTTTCACTATTTTCTTCACATAAAAGCCAGTTTTAGGGCAAATTTTCCATAATTTTGAGTTCAAAGAACTCATTTGCATTTTGAGTGTTTGATCCCATACATCTTGACAGCACTTCAGTTACAACTAACCTTTTAAATACAGGCTTGATTGCCTCCATTACTGCAGGTGGTAAGGTATTCTTATATTCATTTAAATGAAATGGAAAGAGCACGCTGGGGCGTCAGGACGAACATTGGGTGCAGGGCGTTGCCTTTTAAATCATAACTCAAAAACTATGGGGCATAATGACTTTTTTTCACCAAAATGTTCCTAAAGGATAGGAGCATAAAATAAAAAATATTTTGAAAAATTGATTTTTTGAAGGTCATAAGAAAGGGGCCCGCAGACTTCCCCGAAAAAAGTAAATAAATGAATAAATTAACTTTCCCCGAATGCCACTCTGCACAGGAAGGATAACATTGTGTTTGTAGTATGGACCAACATAGTTTGCTTTGTACAGTGCGGTGCGTATGTAGAGTAATTGTCGGATGGTTACATCTCTCTGCAAATTATTGTTACTGTGTTAAGACAGCTGTCTATCATAAACACGAGCGGCTCGCTCTCGCACAAATATCTACGCGAAGTTATTATTAAAGAAACAGTGAAAATTGATTTCAAAATATCATATTTTAGACCTAATTATTCCTGTTTGTTTCTTCCGCAAAATGATTATTTTCGAAACTGAAACTTATAAAGAAATACCTTCGAAATGTTAAGACCCCGAGACAGACTCTATGACCTCAGCACCGAATGTGTCATTCATGGACATCATTGAAATCGTCAGTACCTTTGCATCCCAGAAAGTTCACTGCATGGTCCAGCTTCCTTAGAATCAATGTAAGTACAGTAAAGCTTCAAATATTGCAAACCGAGCTCGATAGCTGCAGTCGCTTAAGTGCGGCCAGTATCCAGTATTCGGGAGATAGTAGGTTCGAACCCCACTATCGGCAGCCTTGAAGATGGTTTTCCGTGGTTTCCCATTTTCACACCAGGCAAATTCTGGGGCTGTACCTTAATGAAGGCCACGGCCGCTTCCTTCCAACTCCTAGCTCTTCCTTGTCCCATCGTCGCCATAAGACCTATGTGTCGGTGCGACGTAAAGCAACTAGCAAATATTAAAAGACAAAAGATAGAAACGTACATTGATTTACGTTGTATTTCAATCCGTACGTTGGATGGGTTGCCACGCGCTGTTGGTGGGGGTAAGGGAATGGAGGAGCGGAAAGGAACTGGCCACCCTACCGCACGTAAACTCCGGCTCAGGATCACCTCTGCGGAGGTTCGGACCTGCCTTCGGGCAGAATAACCCTTACCTCAATCCGTACAAAATCTGTATATTAAAAGTTCAGGGCCTACTACAAACAGCTTTGGCAAATCCGTCCATCCGTTCTACTGGACCTATTTGCTTCATGAGACATTGCTAGGTATCAGTTCACCCGGTTTTGAGTAATCATAAAATCAAATCATTAAATGATCACTCCAATAATTGCAGGCGAAGCCTTACCCTAAGCCGCAATACATTAAGTACTTAATAGGTTGCTAAGCGACTAACACTTTCATTAATATTGTGATATCATTTTCATTCTTAGGAATGACATTGCATGCAGCCATGTTTGATTACTACCTGTCAAGCCAGAGAGTAGGCCTATACACTTACTCTGATCACAGAAAAATACTATCCCATGCTAGATAATTCTCTAACCTTTCCTAGCTTCCAAACATATTCAACAGATGGCAGAGCGTTCCTAACAACTTAGATGCTGCTAAGAGAAAAAAGTCTACGTACAAAGAGACCTCGTCATAACATACCTCAGACATACGAGGATCGAGTCATACGTCATGGCAACTATTTTTCCTCACGAACAGGAGACAACACGGAAAATCTAAGATATGCATTTGGAAATATAGGGCATGTACTTATGCATAATGCCTGAAGACAAACTCTGACTTCAGGAGATTCTCATAGGAAAGTGACAGAACACAAGCCATTGGTAAACATTGTTTTATTATGGTATAGACAGCACATACACAAGACTACGTACAAAGAACAGGTTTCCACTGGTTACAGACCTTCTAAATAATCACCCAAGGTTTCCACTGATTGGTCATCATTATCCGTACATCTTTGTCAATGGACACTGGACGGCCTGGGCGAGGCAAATCGGCAGTTGATACTCTACCCCGTTTGAACGTCTCCACCCACCTCGCCACTGTTCTGTAGGGCATAGCATGCAAACCTAATGCTTCCCGCAGCTCTGCATGGCATTGGCGTGCATTTCTGCCGCGGAGAAATGCTATTTTAATATACGATCATTGCTCCTGCTTGTTGACTTCCATTTTGTGACGCTCTCACTCACACACTGAACTTGGGGACTGCTTAGACCCAAACTGTTGTTTACATACACCATCTAGTGACATCATACGCAAGTACATACCGTACGTTTCCAAATGCATATCTTAGATTTTCCGTGTTGTCTCCTGTTCGCGAGAAAAAAAAAAAATAGTTGCCATGACTTATGACTCGACCTACGTATTTACTATATGTTTGTGTGACATACGCCTTAGACATTATCTGGGAACATCTATCTACACCTAGCCACACTAGAAAGAGTGAAGACCATGTATCTTAAACATGTTCTCTACCTGGCAAACACACGCCTTCGAGACTAACCTATGAGCTCACAAGACAACCGCTCTATACAGAAGAACTGCGATGAAAAATACCATTGCCTTCTGCGACACAGTACCAAGCTTTACGTCAAGAACTGCAGGATTAAAAAAGCGAATATATGGATAAATTTTTACCAAACAGACGGCGTGATGGCATCAGAATGGATAAATTCTGACTGCGAACTGTGGCATACCTTAGCGCGCTTTTTATTAAATGTTCATAACACCATTGAAAAAGGCAGGCAAAGCAATATGACTATGACACGCATATCAAGACGAGTTACTCACCTATTTATAACGAATGCTCCGGATCAGCACTGATCCTCTAGTAAAATCTGTTAATAAATTCATGAGTTTTGTACTCGTATAGTATGTTTTTCGTATAAATTACATGGGATGTATTGCATTGAAGTATCTGTTATAGTTAAATTTATATGTTATTGATTGCTTGTGTACAATTTCTTTGAGAGGGCCCGTTTTAGTTTCCGGCAGGTGGGCCCGTATCATATCCGTTACGCCTTTGGTGAATGTCTGTCTATAACCGACCAATTGGTTGCCACTGTCTAGGTGATAAGGAGGAGTTGGTTACATGTCTGGCACGCTTGCATTTTTTATCTCGTTGAATTCGCTGCGTGTGCAGTATTCATCAAAACAAACTGGGTTTGCCTTGGTGTGACAGGTGTGTCAGCCATTTAATACTGCATAATTATCTGCGTCGTGCAGCACATCTGAGCAGTGTTCGATAGCTCGCTGGATGATCACAGCGTGATATTGGCTCGATTTGTCACGAGCATGGATATGATAATCTCAGCCCATATCTCGGTCGTCCACTTCGTCCCTATGTTACACATTATCCCACTGAATCTTGCTCAAACGTATAATGTTTTCATGCCGCTGCTGTAACACTAGCCTGCAATTATTTCCCGGTTTTGGTGAAAATACGTAGTTCATATGGAACACGATGTGCTGATTTCGAAAACACTAACAGTTTTGCCTTGATACGTACAGATTTTATGTATAGATATTCAAGATATAATGTAAATTTAAGGAAATTTGAATTCATTTCATCATGTTTCGAATTTTTTACCAGGCATCAAAATACAAGAACAACGCTATTTTTAGTGTGTAGATTTCAGTGAAAAAAATGCTTTATCATGTACCGTTTACAAGATGTGAATAAGAAAAGATATCCTAAAATTATTATACGTATTATCCATATTTACGGAAATATGAAAATCATTTTATCACATACAAAATATTGCCAGTCATAACAATTGGTGGACACATATGACTACCTGCAAGAAAGTACTACGCAGGGGAGGGGGTGTAAGACACCCCTCGCACCCCTAGGTGAAAATAAAACACAGTCTCAATGTTATATTATATTGGATGCTTTGTAGGCTATACCGTGAGAAAACCGGATGCCGGCACTGAATTCAGTGTGTTAAAATCATTTACAATCGCTTTTATCATCTCAGAGCTCAGAACAAAGTTTGTTTTGCTGGCAAGTAATTTACGGCCACCTATTGAATACTTTTTCTGCAGATTCTTAAGGGGTGTCAAAATTTAGTGAAATATGGTCAAAATCATGATATTAAAGCAAATTATGAGACTACTGTAAAAAGTCCTTACGTGATACGGAAAAATGGAAAGCAAATTTGAACTCGGCACACCTAAGTTAGGTAAGATCACCTATTAACCCTTTCCCACAAGAAAACATTTCATTGTATTTTTCTTTACAATTTTTTTTGGACGGGGAACAAGGTGTAGGGAGTGGAAAAAAATATATAGCTGCCATACGTGTTCTGGAAAGACGTTGGTTGGATGTTTATTTTTTTAAAATGTTTCATTATCTGATAAAAAAAAATTAATGAAAAATACTGAATATTTTAAATGGCTCGTAACTAACTTTTCGGGGATGAAATGCCAAACAATAACAACAAATTATAGTGCTGATTACTTTTAACATTATTGTAATAATTTATATGAAATGATTTACTCAGATGTCCCATATGTTTCTAGCAGATCAATTCTCAACATTACACATGCTTGCAGGATGTTTTAAAATATTATTTTCTTTGGAGGGGCACAAATAGACATCACACTTTACACAGCAGATTTTGGCTCTACTTTTGCAACGCCAAATTCTGAACCTGGCACCTGTTGGCCAACACAGCAATAAAAACACCTTCTACAAGATCTGCACAGCCATTGCAGTTCAGGTTGATGTGGCAAAAGCCACTTGTTAGCGTGACAGATTTCTTTTAAAAAACTCTCACAATCGTGTTGGTCAGGTGGGAAACCTTACACCGGAGGGGAAAAAAATTACTGGCTAGTGATAGTTCTCGCCTGATTGCCTCGATTCTTGGTTCTGGCAAAAATTAAAGCTGGTTTCAAGGTCTTGGAAACATAACTGAGAACAGATGTGGATTAAAATCCTCTCGGTCAACCCATGGATTCCCACTTTAACTCTGGACGAATACCTGAATTGGTAGCCTTCCGAACACACAAAAAGGAAAGCCATCACCGTACAGGCCATGAAGGCCCTTGGAGGAGTGGAAGATAAAGGCTTCCACGATCCGCAACCTCACCATCCAAGTCCGATAAAGAGGTTAGCGTTATACCCGACCACCTTCGTCCCCAGGATTTAACTTGTTACTCGTTTTTGGTGTAGGCTGGGTGAATTTCAAGACCATGTGACTTTCCAACAGTTCAGTGACTCATCGCAATCTTCCCAGTTTTCACTAGCACAGTTGCAATTCGATCTCGCTCAGTACAAGTGATACTTTAAAAATGAAATGGCACATTCCAGTGGTTCGGATCACACACAAATCATATTTCATTCGCTGCAGTTCTAGGCTGCTCGTGAAATAGAAGGTAACATGGCTTCCTTAAATCAGCTTTCAAATTTCTACCAAATACCATAACCCACCTAGAAAAAAAATTGTCATTGGACAATTCGATCAAGTTAGTCGGGAATGCTGATGATCGTATACAAAGTATAATGAAGAGACAGGAGACCCAATTTGACAGAACATAAAATTTATTATTTGTATCCCTAGCCTTTCCCCCAGTTTGTTGGGGTTGGCACTTTACCCTTAAATGCGCAATTTATTATTTCTTTTAAATATGATGGTTTTTCGTTCCAAAAATAATATATTATTATCAGGAAAATATTTTTAAAATATCTGTCAAAATTAATATATTTTTATTAATTTGGATTAGTCAAAATGTTTAAGATT
Organism: Anabrus simplex; assembly: GCF_040414725.1. Taxonomy (NCBI): domain Eukaryota; kingdom Metazoa; phylum Arthropoda; class Insecta; order Orthoptera; family Tettigoniidae; genus Anabrus; species Anabrus simplex. The sequence goes on along the minus strand of NC_090271.1, from coordinate 80,877,288 downwards.
TTTAAATGTTTCACGCTTCGGTATATGCAAAGTTGTACGATTACTGTGGCTGCTGCCAGACTTCAATCTTAGGGATGTCCTGGCTCACGAATTTTTTGAAGTAAACAACATTTTATATGTTTTACCAAATACACTATAGACAATACCGAACACTTCCGCGTTCTCCCATACTAAACTGAGAGACATGACAGTGGTGCTCCTGGCGGCCCGACCTTAAACGTCAGGTGGCAAGATTGAAACTACAAAAGTTGCATGTTGAAATTGATTGAAATAATGTAACTAAATAACGAGTTTTGCTTTGTTCTGCTACGAAAGTTGAATGTTAGACTAATACTGATAAAATAATGAAACTCAATAATGATTTCGTTTTGCCGAATCCTTGGCTGAATGGTCAGCGTTGAAGCCTTTGGTTCAGAAGGACCCGGATTTGATTCACGGCCGGATTGGGGATTTTAACAGCGTCTAATTAATTCTTCTGGCTCAGGGATTAGGTGTTTGTGCTTGTTCCAACACGTTTCTCTTTATATTCAGACAACATACTATACTTCCAACCACCACAGAAACATGCGCTAGTGATTACTAGACCTCGGATTTTTAGATGCTTAAATGTTATTTTAGCTACCTAAAATAGACTCTCAAATAAGTTCTAAAATATTTTTATGCAGACTTTTACGTACCTATTTTAATAGGCATCAATTAAAATACCATGTTTATTTTGATAAATTGATAAAAAAACTCCTTAGCAGGAAATATAAAACAAGTTTCACTCACCTCTTTGCTGCAAACGTCACAGAATATCATTTTACCATCCGATGTGAAATGGAGAAACTCCTGTAACCACTTTTTAATTAAAGACGACTTGGAACCTGCCATTTTCTGCATAGTTCATAGTGTATAGTGCACTACTACACTCAGTTTCAAGGCCATCCCGCTAGATGCGCTGGTAATCAATGTATTGCGATATCTCGCAAAGTGTCACGTATTCTCTATAGCGTACAGTATTTGGTTTTACCTGCACTGTTTAAAGTTGACACCACTCCATCTGATTAGCAAGAACAGTCATAAAATAAAAGATTGGCCACTATTAATACACTAGCCACCCCTAGCGAGTACGTCTGCAAGGCAGAAGTAAATGGGCACTTGTAAAATCATAAAGTAGATATAACAAGCAAGTATATTCTCCCTTGCACATATGCAGTGCTCTGCATTTAAGGGTTAATATGAACTTGGCCGTGTTTTACGGCCGGATGCACATCTTGATGCCAACCCTTTTTCACTGTTGCGAGTTTTTGGTGGTTAGTAGCGTAAGTTGTGTGTATGTGAAGAGAAGTGTAATAAGACGAGCACCAATACCCAGACGATCGAGCGAGTGGCTACTCTGTGTAGGTCGTATAGCCGTCAGCTTGCATTTGAAAGATAGTGGGCAGCCCTGAAGATGGTTTTCCGTGGTTACCAATTTTCACACCAGGCAAATGCTGGGACTGTGTCTTATTTACGGCCACGGCCACTTCCTTTCCACTTCTAATATTTTCCTATCCCATTGTCGCCATCATACCTACCTGTGTCGGTGCGATGTAAAGAAAATTGTAACCCCTCCCCCACCCCACACACACAGAGGAATTAACTGTGCACAGATAAAATCCTCGATCCGGCCGTAAATCGAATCCGGGACTCTCTGAATCGAAGACCACTAGCCAAGAATCTAGACAGAAAATATCTATGACAATCCACAGCCTGTTTCCATTCATTCTACCGGGTCAGGAATGGAATGAATGAAGCCCCATTCTAGCGGCGAGGATAGGAATTGTGCCGGCTGCCGACGCCTGTCTCACTCCTCTGGGACAAATGAGTAATGAATGACAGATGAAATGAAATGATTGGAGAGTGTTGCCGGAATGAAAGATGACAGGGAAAACCGGAGTGCCCGGAGAAAGACCTGTCCCGCCTCCGCTTTGTCCAGCACAAATCTCCCATGGAGTGACGGGGATTTGAACCATGGAACCCAGCGGTGAGGGGCCGGCGCGCTGTCGCCTGAGCCACGGAGGCTCCTTACAGAAAATATCTATATTGGATGAAAATAAGAGTATATTATAGTTCGTAAAACCATCATTGTTTTCTTAGTAAAAGTCTTCAAGACTAACTTTACTGAAGAAGATTTAACAGCTAGTGGACATCTTATATTTTTCATTATTTATGCTCCCATTTCATCTGTGGAAGTAGACATGAGTTTCCTTCAGTATTCAACTGTGTTTGTTCACAACTGTCGCCCCTTTAATTTTGATAACTTGAAAATGACTGAGGAGATATATTGCAGTATTACTAAGGTACGTTTATTTATTAATGTCTCATAACATTTCAACTGAAATGACATAATAGTTGCTGTATCGAATTTAGAGAAGAACGACATGTATGATTCCACAGTTCCTAGCCTCAAGGAAAATTATAACATCAGAGGAAACATCGAGACCAGTGGGCTGATGATTGACGCTAGGGAAATAAATTCCGAAATTCTTGGTAGACAGCTTCGAGATGTGCAAAATTAATCTAACAGTAATACTCGTATTGGACATTGTTGTTATCACTTCGAAATGTTCGCTATCAGTACTTGTAATTAGTAGTCACTAGTACTATTACAATAATAACTGAATTATTTCAAAAGTTAGATGTATACCCCCCCACAACTACAAAGAAAATGCATTGTTTTACTTTATAGTTGGTTATAATTTAACATATTTTTAATAGATATGCTACAATGCTCTAAGTGTTATACTTAGTGTTTAGACTAACTAGATAAACTTATAAGTTATAATTGCTTATACAGTCGATATTATCTGTCTTTTTTTACTCATATCATTTATATATACAGTATAAGAAAATATAAAGTTCCGATAATACTGCCTTGAGGAATTCCCCTCTTAATTAAATTATTAAGAGGGGAATTCCTCAAGGCAGAATTATCGGACCTTTATGTTTTCTTATATATATATAAATGATATGAGTAAAGGAGTGGAATCAGAGGTAAAGGCTTTTTGCGGATGATGTTATTCTCTATAGAGTAATAAATAAGTTACAAGATTGTGAGCAACTGCAACGTGACCTCGAAAATGTTGTGAGATGGACAGAAGGCAATGGTATGTTAATAAACGGGGTTAAAAGTCAGGTTGTGAGTTTCACAAATAGGAAAAGTCCTCTCAGTTTTAATTACTGCGTAGATGGGGTGAAAGTTCCTTTTGGGGATCATTGTAAGTATCTAGGTGTTAATATAAGGAAAGATCTTCATTGGGTTAATCACATAAATGGGATTGTAAATAAAGGGTACAGATCTCTGCACATGGTTATGAGGTTGTTTAGGGGTTGTAGTAAGGATGTAAAGGAGAGGGCATATAAGTCTCTGGTAAGACCCCAACTAGAGTATGGTTCCAGCGTATGGGACCCTCACCAGGATTACCTGATTCAAGAACAGGAAAAATCCAAAGAAAAGCAGCTCGATTTGTTCTGGGTGTTTTCCGACAAAAGAGTAGCATTACAAAAATGTTGCAATGTTTGGGCTGGGAAGAATTGAGAGAAAGAAGGAGAGTTGCTCGACTAAGTGGTATGTTCCGAGCTGTCAGCGGAGAGATGGCGTGGAATGACATTAGTAGACGAATAAGTTTGAGTGGCGTTTATAAAAGTAGGAAAGATCGCAATATGAAGATGAAGTTGGAATTCAAGAGGACAAACTGGGGCAAATATTCATTTATAGGAAGGGGAGTTAGGTATTGGAATAACTTACCAAGGGAGATTGTTCAATGAATTTCCACTTTCTTTAAAATCATTTAGGAAAAGGCTAGGAAAACAACAGATAGGGAATCTTCCCCTGGGCAACTGCCCTAAATGCAGATCAGTATTGATTGATTGATTGATTGATTGATTGATTGATTGATTGATTGATTGATTGATTGATTGATTGATTGATTGTCTTTAGTTCATTCTATGAAAGAAAATAATGTTTTTTGGAATATTCTTTGACGTGAAACGTCTTTCAAATTGAGATCGATGGTGATTGGTGGGGGGGGGGGGAGTCTGGCAAAAATTCGAAGAAAAACTTTTAAGGAACACAAAGTCCAAAATGTACACGGATGGGAATGGTATTGTATCGTTACATGTCAGCCCTGTCGTAGCCTCCTTCGGTATTTCTGGGAGGGATCAGTAAGTCACAGTCACAGCCAAAAATGACACTGATACTTTATTGGAAGAAACGGTTTACTTTAGCCTGTGCAAGAGACGATGCAAAAATATCGCAACCGTGAAAAAATAGCGACAGGCATCCAGAGAATTTATGGGTCTTTTCTAGGTCAAGACGGTCTGAACACCACTTACGACTTTAGATTAATAATTACGTAAAACTGAAAGCTTACTTTGTCTAAACCTTAAGCTCGAAGAAGAAGAAGAAGAAGAAGAAGAAGAAGAAGAAGAAGAAGAAGAAGAAGAAGAAGAAGGTCAACTAACGGAAACGTAACCATTTGCCGCTGAAAGGTTCATTAACGAATTCCATCGCTTAGCTGACAGAAAGGAAATTATGCAATGTCGTTAGCGACTGTTTCCGTTTGCATATTATATTATGGAAAGTCCTGAACCACACAGATTTCCGGGTGTTATGGCCTAATATTGTGTGAATTGAAGAAGTTTCTCTCGCAGCATGGAAAAGGTGTTTCTTGAAAGAGAGATTACAGCTGTCCGAAAAACAAGTTTATAAATACGATGAATGGAAAATGACTGGAATTTTTACCCCAAAAAAGTGGTTTTGTGACCAGGACTTTTTTATTTTTTCCAAAATATTTCTATATTTTAAAAATAATTCAAAATGTTTCCAAATTTAGTAAATTATTTTAAAAGTATGAAATCATGTTGAAGTTTGTGGTCATAAGATTATTATTATTATTATTATTATTTTTTGCTAGTTGTTTTACGTCGCACCGACACAGATAGGTCTTATGGCGACGATGGGACAGGGAAAGGCTAGGAGTGGGAAGGAAGCGGCCGTGGCTTTAATTAAGGTACAGCCCCAGCATTTGCCTGGTGTGAAAATGGGAAACCACGGAACATAAGATTTTATATTATATTCTGTCGACATACCTAACGTACAGTTTACGGTTCAGGGTAGGGTTAGCCAGTCCTCTAGATCCTATATATTTTACAGTAGCTATTAATCAAAGCACAGCAAATCATGTTTATCATTTTTTAAAGTAGTAGTAGTAGTAGTAGTAGTATTTATTCACTCAGTACGTTGTTTAAATATTTACAGGACTCTCTTTCTTGTATACATAACTCTTCTAATAAAATTAGTTCTTGAAAAAAATCTTGTAACTAACTCTTACATAATTATATTACAGTAGTTGTATTACTATTACCATATTAATACATAAAATGAATTGAACTTGTAACTATCTCTTTCACACGTTAAAATTATTATTATTATTATTATTATTATTATTATTATTATTATTATTATTATTATTATTATTATTATTATTATTATTATTATTCGTAACAAATTCACACCAGCTTCAACAGAGTCGAGTCAGGATATCAGTAAAATACTACGTAAGGTGAAACCTTGTGTGTGGTAATTTAGAATGTCAATTATATAGAAAGAAATATATTTAACGGTGGTGCCTGAAGTACTAGTCTGGGTATGAGTGAATGATAGGTATGATCAATAGCACATGGTGGAGCATCGAATAGAAGTTGAATATGATGACGTGATATTTTCATTTAGTTATTTCTTCAATAACAGCTTTATTATCCATGACCAAGGATTTAAGACGCTTCAGACTTATTTTCTGGCTTGTTTTATGAAAGGACATTAAAAATTTTTGGAATGAAGTACAAGAAATTGCGTTTTGTTATGCTAAGTCTGGGTTTGTATAACATACAACGGTGGAACATCTTACTGCGTGCTGAATATTCATGTTTAATGTTCTCAATTATATTTTTGTTTTTGTTAGTATGTTTGTATATTTTAAGGGCATAGAGCTGCTTTACATTAAATGCATTTGCTTCAGCATGTAATTGACTACTTGGATATAATCTTTCTTTCTGGTACATTATTCGTAATGTTAGGTGTTGAACAACCTGTATTTTATTGATTACATTTGTGTAGGTTTCTCCCCATGCCAATATTCCGTAGCTAAGAACAGACTTAACTAAAGCGTGGTAAACCTCTCTTAACAATTTCATACTGAATATGTATTTTAAATTGTGAAATATATAAAAAGTTCTTCACTTTATTTCTTAAAGCGATAATGTGACTTTTCCATTTCATGTTCGGATCAATTAATAATCCAAAATACTTAACATTACTTAATTTATAAATTCTGTAGGATTTACAGTTAATGTTATGTGCAGTTAATTCATTAAAATCGTTCCTTGTATCTGTTAATGAAAAATTCATAAATTTTGTCTGCTTAATGTTAACTTTAAGCAGTGCTTGAGTTGTTCTCTGTCTGACGAGATTCCAGCTATCACCTTCAACATAAATGACAGTATCATCTGCATATGTTATGTGCATATGTTCGTCGTTTGCTATTGTTTTCTCTAGATCATTAATAAATACGATAAACAATAATGGACCTAATCCTGTGCCTTGTGGAACACCCCGTATGTTAATGTTAACTGAACAGCCGGCACCTTGATTTGAAATAAACTTAATGAAATCGATTTATTTTATTACGTGTTAAAGAGTCTGATAATGATCACGGTTCTAAATCCGACCAATCCACGTAGTATTTTCGAAAACATGACGAGTACTTACTGACTTGAAAATCTGATAACTGTAGCCCAGTGTGATGGCTGCGTGTCATGTGCTGTGTAATGCGTGATGATGATGATGATGATGTATAGAGAGGGTGAAATCTAGTGTCGGTGTATAGCCTACTCCTGTCAGATTATACCAAGTGGTCTGGTGAAGGCTTAACGTCTCCGCCCGACGGACGAATCACCGTTAACAGCATCATATGCCCTCACTCCATATGGACACTGTGTAGAGGTTTGGAGTTGAACCCATACCTTTGGAACGCAATCTACTGATTAGGAATTCTCTACCACCACCTCTCCTAACCTGCCAACCAACATTCTGATGGTAGCATTTATTTCCACCAACGGGACTCGGCTAACCACTGTGTTAAACCATAAAGAGTTGGTCTGTTAACAATCATGGTCACCAGGCTATCTTGTCTTTCAAGCTGTTTGTATATTATTTTGTATGTTTTGTTATTTCATCTGATTTGCTAAGGTTTACAACTAAATCTAATTTCATGATGGTGTCATCTTCCTTGCGTTACTTCCCCGACTGTGCCATTTATCCCAGATTAAAACCTGAGTAATACAGGTTTATCTAAGACGAAATGTTAGAAAATACTGTAGATTCAAACACAAATCTAGGAGAACAGTCTTAGTCGGGCGGATCATTCCACAAATGTCTCTTCAACAACAAAAAGTTAATACAAATAATTAATTTTCTTGTGTGGCCGAGTGGAAAACAAGAAATTCAGGTTCAAATCCCTAAAATGGCTGTATATTTAACTCGCTCACATTAAATAATTATCGCTGCAATAGAAACTGTCCTTTAAAGGCATTTGTATTTCTTTTGTTTTGTGATTAGCGTATACATGGTATGTGTTGTTTTGTGGTTCTATGTTATAATCTTTTTACGGTTATGTAATTCAATTACATGCGTAAAGCATATAATTAGACATCGTAATTAACATATTCACAAACCGAAACGCGCAAGTTATTTAGAAAACGACACACGCTGGAAACTTGGACCAGACAGTACCTTAGTGGTCTAAAGCTACAGTAATTTCCAACCGTATTTTTATCATTTACTGATAGCAATATTGCAAATATTATTACAGTATAAGATTGAAAATATTTGTTGAAGATTAAAATCCGTGTCAGATAAAGAAAATGTGTTGATGAGTGAGAGCTCTTTTGTTTACAAAACGTGAAAGTGTGTCAAAGATATACAGTATCTAGGAAATGAAATTACTGTATATGACAAGACTTGTGTGTATACCCGCCGTTATGGGTTAGATTACCCGTTAAACCAACATAGGGTCATTTTCTTTTTCTTCTGCTGCTGCTGCTGCTGCTGAGGTGGGGGGCGGTGCGTGCGAGCTGTGACGCACATAGAGATTGGGCCCTGTTCTACGGTCGGATGCCCTTCCTAAAGACAACGCCATGTGGAGGGATTTATTCACTACTGCATGTTATGCGGTGTGCTGTGTTGTGTATATGTAAAGGTGTGCGTGTTGGAACAAACGCCCAACCCTCGGCACGATCGGGAATTGAACCTGGGACCCTCTGGATCGAATGTCTCGACGCTGACCATTCAACCAAGGTGCCGTTGTCCAGTTAAAATGGTTCACGGTTCCATCTCCAGCCAGTGCACGTGGGACTTTTGGAATTTATGGTTGTCCCTGTGGTATGGAGTCCGCTTAAAACTGGAGGTAGGCCGATGACATAGATGTTAGGCCCCTTCAAACAACAAGCATCAAAATTGGAGATTGCCGGGCAAGTTGGTCATGCGGTTAGGGGCGCGCAGTTGTGAGCTTGCATCCGGGAGACAGTAGGTTCGAATCCCACTGTCAGCAGCCCTGAAAATGGTTTTCCGCTGTTTTCTATTTTCACCCTGGCACTTCTGACGATTTGTTCACTCTCATGCCCAGTTTAACTGAATGACTGAGAAGGATGGACTTTAAAGTTTGATTTTGCCTTGTATATGTATTGTATAAAATCATCTTACGATTAAATAAATAACCTTAAGGCAACGGCCGCTTCCTTCCCATTCCTAGGTTTTTCCTATCCCATCGTCGCCAGAAGGTCTTTCTGTGTCGGTGCGACGTAAAGCAAATTGTAAAAAGAAGAAGACACTGGAGGTCTTGCGGCGATGATTGCGATATCAACAGCTATTGTAGCCACAGTTAAATGTGAACAGTATGAATATCAAGCTTGGTACCGAGTGCAGTTCGACTCGTGTAGCTGTGTGAGCTTGCATTTGGAAGATATTAGGTTCGAACCCCACTGTTGGCAGCTCTGAAGATAGTTTTCCTTCATTTCCCATTTTTACATCACGCAAATGCTGGGGCTCTACCTTAATGGAGACTCCCTGTCCCATCCCATCGTCGTCGTAAGACTTGTCTGGATCGGTCGATAGCAAATAAATAACAAAAACTTGAAGTTTGTTTGAGTTGTTTCTTTTTTTCTTTTTTACAAGTCGCTTTACGTCGCACCGACACAGATAGGTCTTACGGTGACGATGGAATAGGAAAGGGCTAGGAGTGGGAAGGAAGCGGCCGTTGCCTTAAGGTGGGAAAATGGCAAACCACAGAATACCATCTTCTGGCCTGCCGCCAGTGGAATTCGAACCGACTATCTCCTGAATGCAAGCTCACAGCTGCGTGCCCTAACCGCACGGCCAATTTTCTCGGTTTTAGTTGTTCTCCCCTGACGATGAAATGAAGGCACATCTTAAGAAAACTGTATATCAATATTATTTTACTTTAAACGTGAAATTATTTAGAAATGAATAACACTCAGTTATGGAGTGCTAACTATTTTATATTTTACAGATTATAGCCTGTACCTTTGTGGGAGCAAGTTATGAAACAAGTGACATAGCTTAGGGGCACGGTCGCTTATTGTATCCGTTATAACCCAGCCTCCAGAATGTGTGTTTTTTTTTGTTTTTATTTCACCATGCAACTATTGCCTTAGATCACATCTCACAAACGTTATAAATAGTTCTAGGTGTGGCCATTCTGGTCTAGGACTCACTTGAGCGAAGAATTACAATATTTCAAGGTGGTCTGGTGGTAGTGAATGCTGTTTAAAATAGAGACCAAAGCCCAGTAAATCCTTTCTCTACAAGACGAGGGCCGGGCTCAACAAATTCACTCGTATATATTTTTTAATCCATATATTTAACACATGTATTCATAAGTTATCATGGTATAATTTTCTGTGTGCTGGTAGTTTTTTCCTCCTTTTGCTTATGACGGAGATCGCTTCGTGTAATTTAGGTGGATGCATCACTAGTTGCTCGGTCACAAACATCTTCAGTATGCAATTTCTTGGTACCAAAATTAAACTAAGTCCTTTGTCCTTTATTCATATTAACATTTAAATATGTACGCATATTACTTTTAAAAAGTCACGACACTCGTATACTATGACTATAGAGACTGCTTTAATTTTCAATCTAAGTGAAATTTTGTTATTTAAACTTCCCACTTAATTGCTCACCGACGTCTGCAAGAAAGTCGTTCAATTTTGAGAACATTGTTGTAACCGGTAATTTTTATGTTCGGACATAATCGGCAGTAATCCCTTCCCCTACTGTTCGAAGACCTCAATACCTGAAAATTCTCCGCTCATTCCAATATAAGTGTTTTAGTCACTGGAATTTCCTACACAGATGTCATTTAGATTTTCGAATTTAAAGTTTAGAGATTAACTCGGTCTGCGCTTTCTGACACGATCACGGAAACAAAGAATATCTCCACTACAACATATTTACTCGTGAAAAGAATGCTTAGAAAATTACAATTAAATGGCGGTGTAGCCTCCGGGGAGGCCTGATGCAGGTCTTTAGATTTGACGCAAGTAGGCGACCTGCGCGTCGTGATGAGGATGAAATAATAATGAAGACGGCACAACCAATTATGGTTAAAATTCCCGACCCTACTGGGAATCGAACCCGGGACCCCTGTGACCAAAGGCCAGCACGCTAACCATTTAGCCATAGAGCCGGACAAGTAAACTCGTCCCCTCATCCCGAGGAGGTGCAGCTGCTTTCAGGCACACCCCCAATGGAGGTGTGCATGTACCATTTCAACCACATACCAGCCCTCCTGCCATTCTTAAATTTCCGGCAGTACCGGGAATCCAACCCGGACCCCCGAGCATCATTTTGTTATATTAACAAGTGAAACGTGTATCATCAAGCACAGCAAGTGATAATTTTAAAAGTGAAATTCTAATTAAATGTAAATCTTCACATTAAAAAAGGTAAATCCTCACATTAATTTGTGTCGGTCTTTTAAGCAACATATTGCTTCATTGCGACAGGGAAAGAATTGAAGAGAGACTTACTTGACTCAATTTGTCAACACTGGTAAAACTGTTTGTCTGTATTGAAATACTCTTACTAAAAATGAAAGTCCACAGCCACGACCGAGTCAGGATTGGAATGAATGAAGCCCCCATCTAGCGGCGGGGATAGGAATTGTGCCGGCTGCCGAAGCGTATCGCACGCCTCTCGGGCAATGATAATGACTGACAGATTAAACGAAGTGATACTGGAGAGTGTTGCTGGAATGAAAGATGACTGGGAAAACCGAAGTACCCAGAGAAAAACTTGTCCCATCTCCGCTTTGTCTAGCACAAATCTCACATGGAGTGACGGGGTTTTGAACCACGGAATCCAGCAGTGAGAGGCCGGTACGCTGCCGCCTGAGCCACCGAGGCACTTTTACTCCCACATAATCAGATGATTAATTTGTTTGGAATAATTAAAACGAAATATTGTACTCTGCCAAGACAACGCTACGCTGCGTATTTCTTCGGTCATCCGTAAGAGTTCCAAGACATTGGCTGATATACATTATCACACTCATATTGACAGGACATTGCGCCACCGGACTTCCACTTGCTTCGGTATCTGCAAAACTCACGGAATCATTTTGTGGTTTCAACATCACCAATAAGGACTTGATAAATATTGTTCACCTCCACGGCTGCCGAGATTCTGGTGGAAATTTAAAATTCCTGGAAAGTTTAACTTGCACCACGAGATACAATTAGAGATTTTCTAGTGAGAGTTTCCGGAATCATGAGTCGTGTCGAAATTGTCCAGCTCACTAATATTTCTTCATCAAGTAGGACTGACATTTTCAGAGCAATATTGATCCATCAGTTACGCTCGGAGCAAATTTATCCCACACCTTTTTTAATGACAGCCGGGGTCTTGCCCATTCAGCCAAGAACACTGTTGTACACTGTTTGATTTATGAAGCCTGACATTTCAGACCAACGTCCTATAGTAGATGTATGAGTGAATTTCTGTTCCTGTTTCTAGAAATGTTATACACTGACTGACAGAGCAAATGCAACACCAAGAAGGAGTGGTCAGAACTTTATGCCAATTGCAGGGTAGACTGACGTCACTGAGGTATGCTCATGATGTGAAATGCGCCGCTGTGCTGCGCACGTAGCGAACGATAAATGGGACACGGCGTTGGCGAATGGCCCACTTCGTACCGTGATTTATCAGCCGACAGTCATTGTAGAACGTGTTGTCGTGTGCCACAGGACACGTGTATAGCTAAGAATGCCAGGCGGCCGTCAACGGAGGCATTTCCAGCAGACAGACGACTTTACGAGGGGTATGGTAATCGGGCTGAGAAGGGCAGGTTGGTCGCTTCGTCAAATCGCAGCCGATACCCATAGGGATGTGTCCACGGTGCAGCGCCTGTGGCGAAGATGGTTGGCGCAGGGGCATGTGGCACGTGCGAGGGGTCCAGGCGCAGCCCGAGTGACGTCAGCACGCGAGGATCGGCGCATCCGCCGCCAAGCGATGGCAGCCCCGCACGCCACGTCAACCGCCATTCTTCAGCATGTGCAAGACACCCTGGCTGTTCCAATATCGACCAGAACAATTTCCCGTCGATTGGTTGAAGGAGGCCTGCACTCCCGGCGTCCGCTCAGAAGACTACCATTGACTCCACAGCATAGACGTGCACTCCTAGCATGGTGCCGGGCTAGAGCGACTTGGATGAGGGAATGGCGGAACGTCGTGTTCTCCGATGAGTCACGCTTCTGTTCTGTCAGTGATAGTCACCGCAGACGAGTGTGGCGTCGGCGTGGAGAAAGGTCAAATCCGGCAGTAACTGTGGAGCGCCCTACCGCTAGACAACGCGGCATCATGGTTTGGGGCGCTATTGCGTATGATTCCACGTCACCTCTAGTGCGTATTCAAGGCACGTTAAATGCCCACCGCTAAATGCAGCATGTGCTGCGGCCGGTGGCACTCCCGTACCTTCAGGGGCTGCCCAATGCTCTGTTTCAGCAGGATAATGCCCGCCCACACACTGCTCGCATCTCCCAACAGGCTCTACGAGGTGTACAGATGCTTCCGTGGCCAGCGTACTCTCCGGATCTCTCACCAATCGAACACGTGTGGGATCTCATTGGACGCCGTTTGCAAACTCTGCCCCAGCCTCGTACGGACGTACGGACGACCAACTGTGGCAAATGGTTGACAGAGAATGGAGAACCATCCCTCAGGACACCATCCGCACTCTTATTGACTCTGTACCTCGACGTGTTTCTGCGTGCATCGCCGCTCGCGGTGGTCCTACATCCTACTGAGTCGATGCCGTGCGCATTGTGTAACCTGCATATCGGTTTGAAATAAACATCAATTATTCGTCCGTGCCGTCTCTGTTTTTTCCCCAACTTTCATCCCTTTCGAACCACTCCTTCTTGGTGTTGCATTTGCTCTGTCAGTCAGTGTACAATTGAAAAATATTATACATATAGATCATTATGCGCCAAAATCACCTTACTCTTATAAAAGCTTAATTTAATATATCTCTGTAATTTAATTTATTATTGGATAATTAGGTAAAACTTAATATTAGTTTTGCTTTTGTAATCTGTCGACCTATTTGGGAAGTCTACTTTCGTGGTTTATTGTAATTAACACTTCACTTTATTTTAAACAGTCTAGAATTACTTATGGTAGATTTTTAAAAGCATATCGCCAAAATATGCCAATTGAAATTACTATTCTCTCAAATGGAAGACTTGTTGGAATTCTGTGTAGGACTCGTCCAGGAAAAGGGTGTCTGTTCACCCTACACTCGTTCCACTTCTTTTCAAGCTTCAAGATTGCAGACTTTCAGCACCGTTTGCATTAAAACCAAGTTGTCAGCATAGACAGGTGGTGGTGGTGATTATTGTTTTAAGAGGAAGTACAACTAGGCAGCCATAAATGGCAGTATGTTTTAGTGGGAGGGTTAAATTCTTGTTTCTCCTCCCGAGAACTGAGGAATTTATTAAAGACAGATTTGTCCAAACACAGTTATTCAACCTTAAAGGGAATTCAACGATTTCTGGGCTAGACTAATGTAAAGTGCCGGACTGAGTGGCTCAGACGGTTGAGGCGCTGGCCCTCTGACCCCAACTTGGCAGGTTCGATCCTGGCTCAGTCCGGTGGTATTTGAAAGTGTCCAGATACGTCAGCCTCGTGTCGGTAGATTTAGGCTATGTTGTGTTGTTTGAGTCATCAGTCCATAGACTGGTTTGATGCAGCCACTCCATGCCACCCTATCATGTGCTAACCTTTTCATTTGTACGTAACTACTCCATCCTACATCTGCTCTAATCTGCTTGTCATATTCATACCTTGGTCTACCCCTACCGTTCTTACCACCTACACTTCCTTCAAAAACCAACTGAACAAGTCCTGGGTGTCTTAAGATGTGTCCTGCCATTCTATCTCTTCTTCTCGTCAAATTTAGCCAAGTTGATCTCCTCTCACCAATTCGATTCAGTATCTCTTCATTCGTGATTCGATCTATCCATCTCACCTTCAGCATTATTCTGTAACACCACATTTCAAAAGCTTCTATTCTCTTACTTTCTGAGCTAGTTATCGTCCATGTTTCACTTCCATACAATGCCACGCTCCACACGAAAGTCTTAAAAAACATCTTTCTAATCCCTATATCAATGTTTGAAGTGAGCAAATTTCTTTTCTTAAGAAAGCTCTTCCTTGCTTGTGCTAGTCTGCATTTTATGTCCACCTTACTTCTGCCATCCTTAGTTATTTTACTACCCAAGTAACAATATTCATCTACTTCCTTCGTTCGACTGCACTCCATTACTTTTGTTTTGGACTTATTTATTTTCATCTTGTACTCCTTACCCAAGACTTCGTCCATACCCTTCAGCAACTTCTCGAGATCTTCTGCAGTCTCAGATAAAATAACTATCATCGGCAAATCTCAGGGTTTTGATTTCCTCTCCTTGGACTGTGATTCGTTTACTGGCATATAAAAGAACTCCTGCAGGACTAAATCCCGGCACCTCGACGTCTCCGAAAACCATAAAAGTAGTTCGTCGGGCGTAAAAACAAATAACATAATTACTAAAGTAAAGTGATAGTTCGTTCCTCCCATTTGAATAGCTTACAGATCGAACGTTTGAAGAGCGGGCTGATGCGCGGTGTTGCATTAATGTTATGAAACGAAGACTTCAGGTGAAATCACTTAACGGTCGTCAGTATCAGACCTTGCAGAGAAAGAATGGAACGGAAATACGGTTGCTACCAAGTTATTTCAATAATGTATTTATCTTGATGTACTGGAGTACGGTTAACGCGAACTTTCTCCTTACATGGACAGTGAGGACTGCTATGAGGGAGAAAAGAAAACAAAGTGCGCTGAGTCCAGTGAACTGCCCATATACGGGCTGGGCAGTCCAGAGGCGACGGCGGGCTTGGAGTAGGAGGCCATGAGGCTTTGTCACCGAGACTACAAGTCGAGGGATTTTGATGTGACATCGTCTATGAAATCAGGATACAGTAACCGAAACGACCGGGAAAAAATGTATTTTTGGTTAAAATGAATTAAAGAAACATTATTTGTTATGTTATGACAAAGGGGATGCGTGGACTCTGACCTTGACTGCCTCATTCCCTTCTCTATTGCGAACTGTCTGTGATATGACGAATCAAAACTTTCTGGTATTCTCCTAACGAATTGGTAGTGCGACATAGCGGCTAAAAAACCATGTGAAAAGAAATGAAAATCCACAGTCTGTTTCCAGTTCGAGCGGGTCAGGGATGGAATGAATGAAGCCCCATCTAGGAGCAAAGATAGGAATTGTACAGCAGCCAAAGCCTGTCGCATCCTCTGGGGCAATGATTAATGGCTGACAGATGAAATGAAATTCGACCGGATCAGGGATGGGATGAATGAAGCCGCATCTAGCGGCAAGGATAGGAATTGTACCGGCAGTAGAAGCCTGTCGCATCCACTGAGGCAATGATTGATGGCTGACAGATGAAATGAAATTGTACTGGAGAGTGTTGCAAATGAATGATGACGTTGAAAACCGGAGTACCCGGAGAAAAACCTGTCCCGTCTCCGCTTTGCCCAGCACAAATCTCACATGGAATGACCGGGATTTGAACCATGGAACCGAGCAGTGAGAGGCCGGCGCGAACACATTGTGATGTTCTTGTTGGGTTAATGGAAGTTTCTTGACAAAATGAGGAACGCACCCTAATTGCCATATCCGAAGCGTTGTCAAAGTTGGACGCCCCACAGCGCCCAAACCATGCATTTTCGGACATGGGTCCTCCTCTTGAAATATGGTCAGTTTGCCTTCCCTCATAATCGCTGACGCGTTCATTCTGAATCACCCTCTTTGTTTTTTCGTAAGGCGTTTGTTGCTGATAGCTCATACAATTATAATTTAAAGGTGTGGCCGAAAAGAGCAGGAGCTTTTCCTGAAAACGTGTTATAGACTCAGGTCATATTCAACTTTGCCAAACAAAATCATTTCCACCCAGTTATGTTGAATATCACACCTCTGTATTCACACACTAGCCCCATTTCTGACAAGTTAAAAGATACAAAAAAGTTTTTTTTAACTGTTCTAACTGTATCTTCTCAATTCTGTACCTTTGACAGGACGTAGAGGCGTTCACATATTTTCTGTTCTGACTAGCTTTCTCCAGCTGGTCCAGAGGTGTAGAGGTAGCGTACATGCCTCTTACCGGAGGCCCCAGGTTCAATTCCCGGATCTGAGGGCTAGTTCGAGATCAACTCAGCCTACGTGATTACAGTTGAGGAGCCATCTGACGGTGTGATGGCGGCTCCCGGTCTAGAAAGCCAAGAATAACGGCCGAGAGGATTCGTCGTGCCAACCACACGACACCTCGAAATCTGCAAGCCTTTGGGCTTGGTAGGTCATGGCCCTTCGGGGCTATAGTGCCATGGGGTTTGGTTTGGTTTGGTTTGGTTTGGTTTACCTTTCTCTAAGTCTGACGGTCTATCACTATAAGGTTAGTCTCGTCGAAGTTGTCCCCCCCTCCACCCCCCCCCCCCCCTTCCCATCTGATTCGATGTCTTCGCTCGCGATCTCTTGCCATTAATCGTTCCCTCCACCACAAGCTTCTCAAGAGTGCCAGTTCTTCTGGCTGTGTGTCCGATGTACCAGAGGTAAGCCTGGCTGATCCTCTCGAGAAACCTAGTCTGAATGTCTAATTCTTCCAGCACGGACGTATTGGCTTGGGTTTCAGCCCAAGAAATTCGGAGAATGCGTCTGTAAACCCACATCTCAAAGCGCTCTATTTTTCTCTTATCTGTCTGTTTGATTGTCCAGGTCTCGGCTTCATAGGTGGGGATGGGGAACGTGAGGGAGGGATCTTGCTGCATTTTTGTGTTCACCCATTTTATGACTCCCTGGTCATAAAGACTCCTGGGCAGGGTAAGTTTGCATCGGAAGAATCAGAGTTACATACAATATGAGGCAAACACTGATTGTTTAAATATCTCGGATGTTGTACATTCTTCAAAGTAAGTCGTCTGTCAAACTTAAAGCATTTGGGTAGTATCGAGAACATAGATTAAGAACAATAAATTGCAGCATAAATGAATTTCGTTGGTTTTAAACTCGAGTAGGACTATGAATCAATAAGAACATCCTAAATGCTTTCATTGATAGAGATCAAGCGTTTGATAATGTTAACTGAAATATTATGTTTAAAGCCCTTAGAAGTCTGAAAGTGGACTGCAGAGACCGGAAAATCACCTATCAGCTGTACAAGAACCAGACAGCGTTTATAGGAAAGGACCAAATCAACGCGAAAATAAGAAAAGGAGTAAGGCAAGGATGTGGTCTGTCACCTCTGTTATTCAATGTGTGTTTAGAAGAAGCAATGACAGAGTTTTCAGTCACTTCCACCCATGGAATAAAAATAAATGGTGAACTATACTGAACCCAAAATTCTACCATGATAAATATTGCAGCTAAATATTGCAGCTACAAATAACTATTGGTGCAGCAATATTCTTTTTTGCGAGATTATCTCACCCTTCATGGCGTGAGAAGTTACCGTGGGATCGTTCTCACCGTGGCAAGCTAGCGATCTGTTCGAACATTGTCGAGACACTTCGGCTGACTTCGAGTATTAAATAATTAACAATTTATAATAAACCTCCACCACGAGAGATTTTGGCAATATCATTAACCAAGGAATAAATAATTGAAATTTGTAAGAAATAGAAGATAGAATCCACAGGGTGGAAATGAATTTAATTAGGCCTGGGAAAATTTTGACATCCATTCTAATAAACTGTCCGCGCGAGCCAAGGCCAAGCAACCACATGAGCGCGAAATTTTCTACATGAAATTAATTAATTACGTCCGTTAAAAGTACGTGAAAATCTGTAAACAATACCACCGTGGCTTGGAATTAGGTTGAATTGTTGGGGTGAATTTCAGAGAAATGGGTCCAGTGGTTAAGAAACTGATGATTGCACCACCAGACCTCATGACCAGGGAAGCGTCACCTAAAAACATAAATATATCCTCCCTCTGGACAGTAAGTTCGGAAGGAAGAACCCGCGTCGCGCATCTCCAAGAAGAGGGTTTCTTTAACTGTCTCCTCAAAATAACTTGTGGTATGTATTAATTTAGTTGGTTCGAGTTAAAATATTTAGTGAAATTGACATAGAATTCCTGAACTTCTGCAGAAGAAAACCGCGAAGGCGTAGATATTTTTCATTAAAGTACTGTGTGTTTTGCAGTCAGTGAAGCGAAACATAAGCGGGTCCAGATAAGCTTTGGGTTCCATATCAAGAAGCCACCTGACGATAGTCGATTGAGGGAAGTTCTCACGGGCAGTTTATTTTCTCTGAGGAAACGGAGAAGTCGTATATACAGTGGTCGTCCAGAATATTATTTAATAATGTGTTTTATATCACAAAAAGTGTAGAATCGGTGTAATAATAATTAATGTATAAGAAGATAATGTATTCTCCAGTCATGTGTGGCTGAATCTGAGACGAGCTGGCTAATATGTAGCCAGGATCCCCGAGATGACATAATTATCAGGTCTGTCTAATTTTAATAATGTTTTAGATTAGATTGCACATGCTTGTCCCATTAAATTACTATGTTGCGTGTGTATATTTAAGTATATTATAATGTCCAGGCGAAGTGTCTATTGTTCATGTCACGGTGCGAAACTCTTAAATGCATTTGAAATCTCGTTAAGAGACGGTAAAAAACGGGGTCTAAATATGGTACTAAAAATCAATGAAATATTGTTCATGCTGATAAAAGTTGCAAATATGATAACGATAAAATAGTCGTGGTGAGCGTGATAAATTCAAATATCAAAATAATAATAATAATAATAGTAATAATAAAACTAATATTTACGTCAGAATATCTTTTTCTATGATGAAGTATGTATTCAACAGTAATGTCGAGTGAGATTTGTGATTTATACCGAAAATCCAGTGAAGTCTGGTAAAGTTATCAGTTTTTGGGGAGACTTAAATTTTGTGACACCGTGTGTTTGTAATACAGAAAATCGCGGTATGTTTTTTTTGTTCTTGAGGTCAGAAAGATGTAATGAAGTAAATTGTAAGATTCTTATAGAGTTGTTTTATCATGGAATTATGTATATTTGAAAAGTTTTGAACAGGCAGAAATGGATTGTGTTGGAAATGAAATATTATGAGAATAGTTAGGAAGACGTTGAAGGCAGAGTTAGCCTGCATTTTATGAGTGGTGTACAATGAACGTGTAGCCGAGTATGGAGGCTATGTTTGTCGATGGAGAAGAATTTTTGTGACAGGGTGTGTGTTAAAATGTGATATTTCTGAGACAGGCTGTTTAAGATGACGGTGTCCTGTAAGCAATCCAGAAGAGTTGTCTAATTGAATAGTGGTCAGAACCTAAGTGAGCGCGGTGTAACGCCTGTTGTAATTTCAAGTCGAGAATCTCCCATGATAACCAATGTTTGTAGAAGATTGTAGGTCTTGGCAATTAAATCCAAGTGACGAGTCTATGTAAAACCAGTGTAGTGCATTATATGATCGTTGACCTCACGAACAGAGTGCATTCTGACACATGATCGAGGTGTTATTTGATTATTGTAATAAATTCCACTGTGTTTATTTTTACGAGACGAAATTATTATTTAATTGAAAACATTCTGGGTAGAATATTGAATGTTTAGAATGATAGTCTGGCCTGTGTAGATCGATGGAAAGTTGCTTCACTGGATAGTTCATGGATAGACATGTTTGGAACGTGGAGATGAAAGGCCATTTGAAACCTCACGCTTGAGTTGTGTTGTGAATCTCGTGATGGTGGTGATTACTGTTTTATCGATATTACGTCAAATTATACGGGTGTTGATTTTATTTTCATTTTCCGAACTTCACTGCATGTGGTGAGATTGTATTGAGTCATGGATTAAAGTAGCCGGGCGTTGTTTAATTTCAATTTCACGCGTTATTATAAGAAATGGACACAGTTATATTTCCAGGTTCGAGTTCGGCTGTAGCGAGTTTCATTTATTGTGTTAGAGTTTCAACGAGGATGAAATGTAAATATCCGCGCTTGTGTTTGAAGTTTCAATTTCGCCTGACAGTGTTAATGATGTGTAGACATCCCAACATCGGCTCAACGATAGGTTTAGGATGTTGCGCGTTTTATATGAATATACGGATGAGTAGACATCTCAACATCCGCTCAACGATAGATTAAGGATGCTGCGTGTATTATATAAACTTAAGGATGTGTAGACACTACGTAGGCTCAACGACAGGATTAGGGTGTCGTCTGTATATAGTCAAGTCTTAGGTTAGTTGTTTTGCGAATCGACTTGAACGATGTTAGTGTCTGCAGTAGTGAATGCGAATGCGAAGGGGGTTATCATGTATTATCAAGGCCATGTTTCATCATAATTCTTACTAGCCAGACGGTGCTCCCATAATAGCATGGCACCAATAGTGGCATGAACGTGAGGGTTGTCCAACATGGATACCTAGCTAATGGAGATTGATAATTACTGCTTGGCCGAGTGCGTTCAAGTTCGATAAACTTTCATTTCCTATTTATATTTTACTTAATGATTTATTGTTCAGATGTCCGGTATCTTGTAATAGTGCCGTGTGTTAACACTTACGTGATTTATGTAGGATTTGTGCTACGAATGCGGTTTCGATTCGTCAGCTGTTAATGCATTTTATTTTCAATTTTCGTTCTTTCACTTTATATTAGGTGAGACATTGATCTACCGATTACTTGTAGTTTGGTTTGATGGGACAAGTGTAGGTAGACAAATTTGTAATGGTGGTAAGAGTAGTAATAAAAAATGGAAATATTTCCTTTCATTTGTGTTATAGTGTGGAATTGTAATTTATTAAACTTAACGATATAACCGTTTATAACCTGAAAGTTGGTTCTATAAGAATATTTTCAAGTGACTTCTCACTTTCCTTAAACTTCACTGTTTGGCATTTCTTCTAAATGCATAATGAATAAATGTTTTGCTGCATTTCGCAGTTTTGTTCCTTCAGATCGACGTGACGTAAGATCACCTCGGATCAAGTTGTTGTTGGTTCCTTCTGAACAGCTGTTTGGGTGATGCATGTTTCAGCATCGGGATTATTCCGTAACTTAAGGGTGTCACGAGATGACAATACATGGTGGAATTTTATTTTTAATTGTAACCATTGCTGTTAACTTGTAGTGCTTGGTGTACCATGCTTTCTAGTAATATTTCGCAACCTATCCAAAGCAACTGTAGTCAATTTGGTTCGATTAAGGGTCCATTCGGCGGATGTTCCAATATCCGATAGGGTATCAGACTGGTTGATAACCTTAATTAAATGTAAATCTGGAATTCTACTCGTTGAAGGTCAGATTTTCCACAGATCGTGCGGTTTAATTTTCAGTTACCGTTTGGATCAACGGTGCCCGATTTTCAGATTTTGTTTTCATGTTTCTAGTTTTTGCTATCCACGAATTTCATGATACTTTTACATTCTCTGAAATAATGTTAAATAGTAATAAGAAGACAACACTCGTGCATTGTATTGTGACTGCGTGAAATATCATAAATAATTAAGTGATTTTATGGAATATGTTTTATTAAAAATTATTTTGCATTCATATAATTGAATAAAATTTTAGTAAGCACATTTTTGCTCCTCATTTAAAGTAGTTAGGTTCTCTTCTGAACCCCATCGTTTGGTCACTGTAGCGACAGAAATAAATCCGCTACGACCCCAAGATCGAAGAGTTCAATATTGCTCTCTTGCAGCAGCTGTGGCAGACGACCAACGATGGAATGGTAAGTTCAAGGGCTCAGTACCAAACAATACGTTTCGCGGATGATATTGCCCTCATAGCTGAGACTGAGAAAGAGATAGAGACCTCACTAAAGAAATTGAATGATCTACTAATACCAAAATGTAATATGAATGTTTACAAAACAAAAATCAAGATAATGAAATGTACTCCGGGTGGTCAACAGGATGTTAATGTTTGGTTGGAAGGAGACAAATTTGCTCAAGTAAACTAGTTCAGTTATTTGGGAAGCATCATTGCATCTGAAGGGAGGTGTGAAAAGGACGTCCGTTCTCGCATAGCCCAGACTAAAGAAGCCTTCAATAGAAAAAGAAGCCTGTTAACCTCCAAGGCAATATCCCTACCAGTAAGAAAGCATTTCATTAAGAGCTTCATTTGGAGCATTGCGACCTATGGCTCTAAAACCTGGACTCTATTAAAGTTTGATAAGAATAGATGCATTCGAAATGTGGTGCTGGCGTCGAATGTTACGAATACCCTGGACTCACAGGCTAACAAATGAAGTAGTTTTCAAGAGAGCTGAAGAAACCATCAGTCTAAAGAAGATATAGTTGGATAGGTCATTTACTCCGGCATTCATCATGGTACACCACACTGCTTGGAGGAAAATTGGAAGGAAAGACTAGAAGAGGACGACCAAGAGCAGGGTTCCTCGATGGCAGCTGGCTCAGGATAGAAGGTCGTTGGACGAGGACAGTCGTGCTACCCACCAACCATCTGGTTGAGGAGGACGAGAGAGAGAGAGAGGACATAAAATAATACGAGTTGAAACAACTACGATGTATTTTCTCCCATGAAAAAGAAAATACAATGCCGACATGTCCACATTCACATTACACCACATCATCACAACCGCCGAGCGTTCGAAAATATTACAAAGTTTGTCTTCTCTCTTGTATGACCCATGCAATTTTTGACCGTTCCCTTTAATTTAATTCTAAGGACCTTGTTAGAAAAATAAAATTGTTTCTCTGAAGTATCATGGTTTATTAAGTAAATAAATTGTGCAACAGCCACTGACCGGATTTCCATGGAAACACTCAGTTTTAGTATCCCTTCAAGTAAATATATATATATTTTAAATTGGGAAATTCCATGCACGCACGTGTTGCATGTTATTACTCGGCAGATTCATCGTACCCAAATCGGTCTTCCAGAAGGAATTTACCATATCTAAACGCTGTTTGGGTGCTATGAATATCCAGCACGTCAACTGCCACTCAGGGTAGTAGTCGCAGTCGCGGGGGTAGGGGGGGGGCACTGGGCTGGGTACTGGTGGTTAGACCCCCCACCCCCGCCATGGAATTTTTAATACATCGGATAAACAGAAACTGACAAACAATAAACTAAAATAGACATTCACGGCGACATAATTGTAAAACCAACAGATCTGGTGAATCTATTTTCTAAGAAGCTTCGAAAGTAGGATTTAAGATTGTAAACTGAACATAGCATTCGCTGTAAAACTGTTGACCTTGGTCATATTGTTCTTGTTCTGTAATTTAATGTAAGATTTTGTGCTGTATTTCAATCTGAGATATCAACCTAATTTACTTGTACTAGTGCCTGTATGAAGACAGTCATGCATGCGCGCACCATACACGCTCAAGCACTTTCATTATGTTCTAATCATAATTTTGTAACTATAACCCCCACCCCCACCCCATCGGCCAATCCTGGCTACGTTACTGCTGTCATGTGTTACATTTTACTAAAGAAGTTGATAATTTCAATTCCTGTTGCCATAACTGCATAATTTCCGTTCCTGAAATGCAGATAAACAGAGATCCGGAAGAATTACTTCTTAACAGCACTAATTTTGTCTGAAACACCCAGAAATAAAGTGCGATATCATTTGCTTCCTTCTTGGCCACGAAAAAGATAGCCCTGGTATAGGTCTGTACCACATTCAAATTTTGGGACAAATCCACAGTTGCCGGGCTAATTGGCTCAGACGGTTAAGGCGCTGGCCTTCTAACCCCAACTTGGCAGGTGGTATTTGAAGGTGCTCAAATACGACAGCCTCGTGTCGGTAGATTTACTGGCACGTAAAAGAACTCCTGAGGGACTAAATTCCGGCACCCCGGCATCTCCGAAGACCGTAGAAGTAGTTAGTGGGACGTAAAGCAAATAACATTATTATTATTAAATCCACAGTTATATTTCCGCTTTGGTACCATTTTATGGGAATAAATCCTTATACAATCAATAATTGTACTTCATAGATTAGTCAGCAGCAGCTGATGAATCAGTCTTAATGAAAACAAACCATTGTAACGATTATCTATGTACAGGTAAGCCCCGTTATACGCGGATTCGTTATCCGCGATTTCGCATATACGCGATTTTGGTTTTAAGTCTAGTGCTGTCATCTGTTGACAGTACATGGAAGCTGTAATGCCTTAAGGCGGGTACAGATATGCGTGCCAAACTCTGTACGTACACTACGTCGCGCGCCAAGGTTAAACGGAGCAAGCGCATCTCTGCGCGTATGTTCTGTCGTATTTGTCGAGACGTGAATCGTCAGTTTCGGTCAGTAGAGCTGTGAAGTTGCACTTGACAAGTTTCCTATTTTAAAATGCCGGGTAAAAGGAAAGAAAGTGTACCTGTTCGAAGGAAAGAAACGTGTACCAAAGTTGTATTCGTTAGAAACGAAGTTAAAAGTTTTGGATCGCTATGAGAAAGGAGAGCGTATTGTTGATATTCAGCGTGCTTTGGGACTTACTGAACCCACTGTGAGAACTATTCGTGACAATGCGAAATCAATTCGAAAAACTGCTCTATCTTCTACTAACTTACGTGTGACTAGAATGACCAAATCTCGCTCGGAAGTGATGGAAATAATGGATTGGATTGAGCGTCACAACCTACCCCAACCAACACATGCCTCTCTCTGGAGCTGCTATTGAAGCTAAAGCCAAGAGCTTGTATGCAGAATTTAGTTTATTATTGTGTTTCAGTATTAAAAAATTAAGTTTATGTAAAATTTGCATTAAAATGCGTTTCAGAAACATAATGGCTATTGTTTTTGTTTTTTTGCAAAAATAGTAAGAATCTCTGCTATTTTAAACTTAACATACGAGTAAACAAAAACCTAACCCTATATTTTACATATAAAATGACTCTCGATTTACGCGAATTCGGTATGCGCGACAATTCCGCGGAACGTAACTATCGCGTATAACGAGGTCTACCTGTATATCCTCCTTCCTCTTGGCTGTGCAGTGGACAATGGTTTAAAGGGACAGTAAATGTTTATGCCACTTTAGATAACATTAATACTGTATATTTTGTTGTAGATCTTTGTTGTGGTAGGCAGACCATATTATTCGGAATGGAACAGTTGGCTACTCCTCTTCCTCTTCCCGTTTTTTTCTCTCTCTGTTGGTTTACAGTGAGAATTTCTACGTGTTTGATGTCGAAAACTTTGATAATAATAATAATAATAATCCCCCCTATAAGTGACACATGCGAGCTTCCTTTATCAAGCGTTACTGCCCGAATATATTTCCTCTTCCATAGGCCTAACGACTTCAGAGTATCCTATTATCCAAACAGTACGCACGTGTTTTACTTCTCCTTGGCGTTTTAAGGATTTTACGTAACTGTGTCTAGGTAGACCTATACTGTAGAAGCCCAATTTTTTTTTTTTTTTTTAATGCGTCTATAAACAGATGCCTTTCTGCGGAAGTGAGCGGTCAAAGGCCTAACAACCTGCTACTAGAAGCCCAGGCATGCGGCGTTAATAGCTTTCAAGTGAGTTAAGGGACAGAAGCGGGTGTTCCGCTGCAAAAGGCTGCATGCTGTGGATAGAATCGCCATGGCGACTATAGCTGTCCGCTGCTACTCGTCATATTCACTAAGGCAGTGAACCCCAGAATCCTCAACAATTTAGACAACGATGCCTCCCCCTCCACCCATCAAATGAAACAAGAGCGAAGAAATGTCCTCTTGAAAGGAAATAATAATAATAATAATAATAATAAAAATAATAATAATAATAATAATAATAATAATAATAATAATAATAATTAGGAATATTGGGTTTACGTCCCACAAACTACTGTTACGGTCTTCGGAGAAACCGAGGTGCCGGAATTTAGTCCCGTAGGAGTTATTTTACGTGCCAGTAAATCTGCCGACACGAGGCTGACGTATTTGAGTACATTCAAATACCACCGGACTGAGCCACGATCAAACTTGCCAAGTTGAGGTCTGAAGGCCAGAGCGCCTCAACCGTCTGAGCGAGCCACTCACCCCGGCTCATTATTATTATTATTATTATTATTATTATTATTATTATTATTATTTTATTATTATTATTATTTTATTATTATTATTATTATTATTATTATTATTATTATTATTATTATTATTATTATTATTATTATTATTATATTATTACGGGGATACCGTCGTTTACAGAGGTGAAAGAAGGTGCGGGCATGAATGGGTGGATATAGGAGAGTCAGAATATTCATATAAAACTTTACAATTTGAGCAAATATTTCGTTCTCTTTTTTTGTGTTGTTTTCTATTTAAACTTTACACTTTGTTAAGCAAATAACAATTCAGGGACAAAACTAGCTCGTGAGGTAGGGTAACAGTGTTAAGAAAATTCAGAACAATTAATAACCAATTAACAACCAGAGCTTGAAGCTCCTTAACTACAAATTGTACATGAGTGCTACCAACAGTCACGGAGACAGATCTCCCTATTTCTTTTACACCAATAGGAAGAGCATCTTTGCTCTACAAATTTACACTGTCCAGGCCTATCAAAGGCAAAACCTACATTCAACAAAATTAAATAATATTCGCTCTCTTAATTATACAACAGTCTGATATTCTTAACATGAAATGAATGAAATAGAGTTTAACAGGGGTAACAAGTACCCATTCTACATGGCCTTTGGTAAAAACAAAAGGTTAAATTACTGGCCAACAACCAAAATGGTAAGGAGGCTAACATTTGCACTCCTTGAAATTTACATGAAATACATAAAACCCTATTTGGACTTATGGCCCGGCGTTACAGAGGCTAAGCCTATACTACGGAGGAGACTAGATGGAGAAAAATACTTAAGTTACAGAAATTACTAGATATATTTTAAAGTTTACAAAATCGCAGTCACCTCGAGACACCAAATTGAAGGGGAATACAAGAGGGAATCACTCTTTATTCCCTGTTTTGTAACGGATCAAACACCCTATATAGATAATTAACAACAATTGCACGCTGAACGCCAGGCTTCGAAATTAAATTTAATTTGAAACCGAATTTAGATATAAAAAGTACTAAACATAATTTAATGAGACTATCCCGGTCGTGAGGTATAAGGATACTGACCATTAAATACCATGTGGAAAAACATAGGGAACCTACTAAAAAGTCAATTATTTAACGATGAAAAAAAAAGTTTTATTCCAAAAAAAGATGGAATTACGTAAAAACGAGTTTTTCCCAAAATTAAAAATTACTGACTGAGATTACAATTCA